>NC_134455.1:6595000-7207500 GCF_047948215.1 Lycorma delicatula | reverse complement strand
TAGTGATTATATTAACAAACCCCTACAATACTTTGAATGAAAATTAAAATCATATGAAAAGCAAACATCATTTTTAAAAAAACTGTCTGTGAATGAAAAAGCATTATTTGCATGTTACAGAATTTCAAATAAAATAGCCTGATGTAAAAAGCCTCACACCATTGGTGAAGAGCTTATTTTGCCAGCTGGAATTGAGATTGTAGAAACTATGTTTCGAGATAATTTTGCCAAACAATTGCAGTCCATACCTCTATCAGATGATACTGTTGCGTTGAATTGGTGGTGTAGCTGAAGATGTACAGTATCAGCCTTTTCGGAAAATTGCATGACATTGTTTTCAATTCAGCTTGATGAGGCAACAGTTAGCAATAAAGATGTTCATTTCATTGCATATGTTCGATTTTGTGATTGTATGTCAGCAGTAGAAGAACTACTTTTCTGCAAACCATTAGAACTCAAAGCAACAGCACTCGCATTATTTGCTACCTTTAATGATTTTATAAACGAGGCAAACATAGAGTGGAAAAATTGCGTTGTAATATGCACTGATGGTGCTCATTCAATGTCTGGAAGATTCCAAAGTATACAAGCACTTGTAAAACAAAAATCGTTACAGTTTGTCTGGACACATTGCATGATCAATAGAGAAGCTCTGACTTCCAAAGAAATGAGCCCTGGTCTGAATATTGTGCTAATGATGGTTGCAACTGTGGTAAATTATATAAAAATGGGACCTCTAAAATTAAGAATCTTTTCTGTACTTTGTAAAGACATGGAGCAGTACATTCAGCATTATTATTTTATTGTAAGGCAAGATGATTATCACGTGGGAAATTTTTGCAATGTGTTTATAAATTAGGAATTGAGATTGCCATTTTTCTAGAAGTGGAAAACTGACCAAAAGCTGAGAAGTTTTGAGATGTTTTATTTGCGATTGAATTGAGCTACTTGGTCGACATATTCAAGAAATTAAATACCTTGAATCTTCAACCCCAAAGAACCAAATACACTTACGTTAGGTACAAGTGATAAAGTTAATGCTTTTTGTAGAAAATTGGAATTGTAGACCAGAAATTTAAAACAAAAACTTAGAAATAGTTTGCAAATGTGGATGAATGTGTTAAAACTCACAAGACTGAAGAACTACACGTGAAAGTTGTTTTTGTAACCATTGAAAATCATGTAGCCATGCTAGCAAAGAATTTTAAAAAGTTTTTCTTGCTGACTGCAACTTGGTAGCAAGTTTCAAGTGGGTTAGGCATCCATTTCAATATACTCCCAAAGGGCTGTCAACTGCCGAAGAAGAAATCTTCATAGACTTCACAGCAAGTGGCAAAATAAAAAGACAGTTTAGTAATAAATCACTCTGAATTTTGGGCAGGGTAAATGATGAGCTTTCTGCACTGAAAACAAGAAAATTTCATATACTATTACCATTTTCAACTTCCTACTTTTCCAAAGGTTTTTGGTGGTAACTGCTTTGAAGGCTAAATATATAGAAAAAGAACTAAGATTGTCTATTTCTAATATCAAACATTCCTTTGAAAAACTTTGCTCTGCAAGACAGATTCAATGGAGTCATTAATAATTATTAAACTTGCTTTTCATTTAGTAATGATAAGTTAATTACATTGTGCAGTACTGATACAGTTCTATTAGTAAGTGTATTATATCAGTGCAAATATGTATTTTATTATTTATTATGTCAGAATATATTTTGTTTTGCTTTCCTTTCAGTAAATCATTAAATTTTTTAACGGTTTTTCTTTTTGATATGCTCGTGCTCCCCATTTAGTGTTTTCACGTCTCCTGTGGGAGGGGGGCTCACCACAGGTTGAGAAACACTGTTCTATACAATTCATAATTTTGTAGTTGTTGTTATAAAATATACTTTACTCGTTATAAAACAATAACATTAACTTACACAGAATAAAAAGAATAAAATATGTTTTAGAAAAATAATCACACAAAAATATTTGCTACACTTTAATCTGGATTTAACATACTCTTTATTAGACTTTAATGGATTTATATATTTTGAAGGTCCTTGAGTCTGAAAATAAACTTTTAAAAGTGATGTGCTTGGGAACTAAGAACAATGAACTGTTGGCAACTAACAAGAACAAAATGGTGAAGAATTGTGTAAACTCATTTTAGATTTGTACTTGTATAAATATGCATATATGACATTGATTACACATCCTGAACATTCTGAAGAAAAAACAAAGTATGAGCCATACTGTGTTAGTAATAATGACCTTTAACAAACTCATATTGCGCAAATATTGTTAAGAGATATTGTATAACACTATGTGCATATAAGTTTATAAAAAATCTAGTTTTCAGAGGTAAGTGCATATGGTGTTGCATACATAGATTCCCTTTCAGAGGTGTAGAACATCATGTGCTTATAGTGTAAAAAAGACTTTCAGTTCAGAATGAAAACTATATATATATATATATATAGTTATATACATATAATTCTGTATATCACAGTTAAAAGAACCACATAGTGTTTGTTTAAGAATATTTCTGTTAATATTAGAATCTGAACATAGTCCAGTATACCACTAGAAACAGCAAAAAATGAAACTTTAACGTAGTGCCAAAAACTCAATTTTGTTAAAAATGGACATCATTTATAGTATAGCTTCGAGACTACAGATAATGTATAAACAGTGTTTAAAAAAATATGTTAAGACTAATTTAATATAATTAAAATTATGGATGAAAAATGATTGAAATTAAACTCAATATGTTATAATATAAATATTTATTGTTACTGCATTTATAAATATGTCATTGGCCAGCATTGATGATGTAGTTTTATATCTATGACATGTATACATTTTTTTAATAATCATTCTATGACTCATGGCTAATAACACACATTGTTAAGTTATTACGTCATACATTATTTATAAACTCATTATAATATGAATCATCGTAACCTTTTAGATAAAGATGTAAAGAATTGTTATCTCTTTTATTAACATTTTAAAATTCCTTTAAATTAAGGATTTAGAGTTGATGGTTTAATGTTAACAGTGAAGAGGCATTGCTATTATTTTGTTTGTGAAATAGGTGTGATATTAAAAGATAGGTTATTTTAAAGTGTAACTATATATTTTTTTTGTTACTGTTAATTGCTGTGTTTATTAATATAATAATTTCATTTATGATTAAATTAAAATAATTTTTTTTTTTTTAGTTTTATTAAAAGTTGAATAACGTGTGTTAAATGATGCTTTAATGAAACAGAACTAAAATGATTTGCCGACCTTGGTAATAGTGGAACAAAAGTAATTATATAATGCTTTTTAGTGATGTTGTGTAATAAATAGCTCTCAATAAAGTGATTCATTTTTTATTGTAATTAATTATGTTTCGTATTTCTCTGAAATATTAAATGAATTGCACTATTTTTTCATGTACAAATACGAAGAGAAAATTTTGTGTGATCTTAAATTTATTTTAATGGATTAATACATTTTGAAAGTCCCCGAGTCTGAATAAATTTTTAAAAGTGATATTCTGTCTATGACCTTTGAGATGTGAACCTTTGTAGAACTTGAACTATTGGACTTATGTACAAAATTGGCCTCTGAGTTGTAATTTGGAAAATAACCTCTGACCAGAAGTAAGTTTTTGAGAATTTTTTCTTAAAAATGGTTGCATCAGTTTTGAATACGATGCATTTACAATATTAATTTGTTTGTCAGTCACGTGCTTGTGTAGTAGTCGGCATGTTGGAGAATTTATGGCTTCTCATGAAGCTGTAGTTGAACGAGTTTGTGCAATGAAAACTGTTACGTTTATTATGTTTCTTATTCATTGCTAAATAATAGAAAAGTTTTGTAAAACTCTTTTAACAAGATTTTGATGATACACTACCACTAACAGGACTTGTCACTATCAAAAACATCTGATCTAATAAATTGCATTCAGTCTGATATACATTTAAAGAAATCATAAATAAAACAAAAATTATTTTAGAATAGATCGGTACCTCAAAATATAATCTGTTAATAATTGAAAATAATAAATAAACAGGATAAAAAATCCTATTAAAGGCAAATGTGTTGGGTTTATTGAAACCCAACCACCAAAGAACACCAGTATCCATGATCTAGTATTCAGATCCGTATGAAAATACTTTCCTTTACTGGGATTTGAACCTCAGAACACTCGACTTCAAAATCAGCTGATTTGTGAAGACGAGTGAGTTCACCACTAGACCAATCTAGTGCGTACATTATAAAATCTACCAGATATGAAAAATAAAACAGATGGGAGAAAGAAATATTTAAATGTTTGGAATCATACCCAAAACACATAAATCTATAGATTTAATTTCAACAACATTGTTATTGTGTAGAAATATTAGAAGCAGAAATTAAGTTTATATCAGCAGTTGATAAAATGGCATATCCAGTGAGGGTTCTTACATCTTTTAATACCCCTTATAACTAGAAACATTCTGCGGTTATGTGTACGTGCAATATTTTGTTTAAACAAGGGTTAAATTATTATTATTATATTTTTGTTGCCAGTCACAGACCTTAAAAAACTTATTTTACAATTTATATTGAAGTTTTTTTTATTTATTAACTTATCGTTAAGGTTGAGATTTGGTGATTAATAGAGTTGTTTATTTTTTCAAATATTTGGTTTTTTATTATAAATTTCTGAAAATCGATCATTTTAGTAACTCAAATTGTATTTAAGAAAACAAAAAATTGGAAAAAATTGAAAACCCCTGATTAAGTAATTATTAAAATTATTAATCGGTGAAAAATATTGAAAACTTGAATATATTATTGTTGAATAATTATTTCAAGTTCATGTTAAATTGATGAAAGAGTATTTTAACATCAAATTTCACTAGTCTTATCAGTAGTGATAATAAAAATAAACATGAAGTGAATTCAAAAGTAAATTTATTGTTTTTAATTAATATATTATTATTTTGCATTAAATTCTACTTCATATTCAGCAATAAACAAAAATCAGATACAAATTAATATCTGTTGTTAGCAGTCTTGAGAAAAATAATACTTATTGCACTAGTACAGTTGGTTACTGATAAGCCTACTACTGCCAGAATAATATTTGATTAAAGTTTACTTTGATTACCATTCTCTCAGTTGAATTATTTGTGTATGTATATGAAAATGTTATGAGAATAATTTATTGTATTTTGGCATCCTGGTTGCTTAAATTAACTTAAATTTTTTTCTTGATTCCATTGAATTTGAATTGTATTTTAACCTTTCGTGGGTGAGCTTACTTAATATTCCAGCCAATATCTATGCAGTCACACTGGAGCATAATTTTTTTTTGCAGAAGGTGCAAAATATTTTTTTGTTTTTGTGATATTTCTTGCTTAATAGTACGTATGACGTTTTGAAGTCAGTTGTAATTTTTTTGTTGAGTTTGTAGCGTAAAAAAATGTAACTGGATATTTCTGCATTAAGCTCTTACAGGCTTAATATATTTTTATAAAATATGAGGTGTATTTTATAAAGATATATCTTTACTAGCAGATATATCCACAATGCTGCGGTCATTGTGGATATATCTCCTAGTCCTTGAAATAAAAATGAGATCTTAATGCTATTTTGGTTAGTACGTACAATATTTTTTGTAATTATACATTTAGTGAATTTTTTGTACATCTAATGTTATAAACTAATATATAAACGAAAAGTATGAAGATATAAAAACGTTGAAGGAAAAAGTACAAATAAAATTAGTAATGAAATTATCATAAAAACATCAAAAATTATCTTTGTTATAATAAAAATAAAAAATTAAAACTCAGTTTGTTGAAATACAAATAGAAAAATGTTGATACATGAATAAAATGGTAGAAAACAGTTACTAGTATAAACTAAAAAAACTTTGTTTGTAGCGAATACAAAATTTCAAGATATGAAATAAAAAAGTTACAAATTGTCAATTACGTAATATAAATAATAAAAGAAAACAAGTTTTCAATAATATGTTTTTTGTGTTTCGAAACATTTGTTTGGGTGTAGATAAGGCTTGTCAGGGCATGTGGTGCAGAAATATACAGTCTCTTTGCACATTTTACTTTTGTAGCAAACATAACAGCAGATCGACCCCTTTCCTGCATTTCCAATAAAATGAAGTTTCCGTCAAGTCATTTTTCCATGGGGCCTTGTAAAGATCTTCCAGGTTTTCTTTTTTCTAAAATTTTCTGTGAAATTTATTAAATTCTCTCTTTAACCAGATCTTTGTTTAATTTGTATCAACTGCTTGTGAGACATTGGTTTATTGTCATTTTGTCGATGTATGTGTTTGTAGAGTACATATTGATTAATTGAAGCAACTTCTCGTAACCAGAACATTTTATGGTACCATTTCATTATGCATCTCAAAAATTGGTAACACAATAAAATGGTCACTGCAGTCTACACCTTCCATATGCTTTTCGTGTAATCTGCTACTGCAGTTTGGTTTTTAGTGGATGGTTTATTTGGAAATTTGCTGGGAACATCTGCCATGTGAAGCCTACTAATTTTGTGTTTATTAGTTAAAACCGTTACAGGTCTTTTGGCTTTCCAACAAACAACTGCGATACGTTTTTTATTGCTGTGTGTGTATAAGTTACCACACTTTATTTTTTAAAACTTATTTTAGGCATATTCTTTCTACGTAGCATGACAGTCTTTGTGATGAACATTTTTTTTTATAGCAGCTCTTCAGCAAGTTCGGGGTTATTGTAATAACTATCTACAAATACATGATGGCCAAATAGAGGATTAGCCTGATCCTGATCTGTAGTTAAAGACTGAACTAATGCTGATACAATCTAAGTTGTTTTAACTATTCAGAACTAGGAATTATTTCTTCTCTGCAAATATGAATTAAAGTTGTAAATGTAACTGTTTAAACTTTGAAGGAAATCGTACTTTCATCAACTGATAAGTGAGAACTAGAATTATAGAATAACTGACATTTGTTCTGAATCATATTTGTAAAAGATTGTATTTTTATACATCGATCAGGGCTCTCATCAATGCTAAATGTAGAATCCAAAATAGCAACAGCAAATGATCTCTGGTAAAGACATCGCTAAAGAAATGTATTTGGTTGACCCACTTGCCTGAAAAATAATCTTTCAGCTCTGATAATGGATGCAGATCCATACTGATAATTTCTTCCTGAAAAGGCTTCAAATTGGAAACCATTGCATTTTTCCACTTTTTCATTGAACTTAGGGTTTGTCAAGGCAAGTTTTCGCTTGTTAGTGAAACTATTTTTCTCCGAACATATCATTGTAAGTAAATCATCATCAAAAAATTAAACAAAAATAGTTTATGGGCAACATGTTTTCATTGAAAGACATCTGTAAAACTGCAGACGGTTGGTTCTTGAACTTTTAATTGCAGGGCAAATTTGGATGTTTCCATTCCATACTCTGCCGTTTACTCTCCGGCTCGTAATAATAAATCCATGTATAGGGTCTTGTATAGTCTCAGGTTGATCACTCCTAGGATGTGTGGTTAATTGAAACCCAACCAGCAAAGAACACTGTTATCCACAATCTAGTATTCAAATTTTAAAAAAGTACTTGCCTTTCCTAGGATTTGAATTCAGTTGATTTGTGATAACGAGTTTAACTGCTAGACCGACTCAGTGGGTATCATTCACACTCTTCAATTGTGATAAAACACTTAACATTATTAAGATAGAACTTGCAACACTGTCACCGTATTCCCCATCACTGTTCAATGTCCATTCCCTCATCATCGCTGTTGATTATCACCCTCTGACATAAATCTATTTAAGTATTTTGATGATATGATCAGAAAAATTTGAGCTATTTACATGAAACGCCATCTTACTATCACAGACAAAAAGACATTACTCGAGTGCCACTCCCAACAACCCACCTCAGAAAGCCATTCTTGCCCCAATTTTCATTGCTGGCAACTTGATTTAAAAAGAAACCTAAACACAATTGCATTAACGACAAAAATGGTGTAACACTACTAAGTATGTAACATTAACTAATATAATAGCTCCAGTAATATGTATTAACTTTAGCGGATATATCCGCTAAAGACCCATAAAATCTAGAACCACATAAATCCGCAAATCGCCCTAAATGAAAATTTTCTGTAAGCAGATATATTCGCTATTGCCTATGAAAAGGTAACATTGAGTTTAATGAACATTTAATTTTTTTGATTAGAAATTTAATTTGTTGTTGCCTTAAAAGATTTTAATTATGTATTAATAAACCCGCCCAGTACTTGTTATCCTGATGTGAGGAATAAGTTAATAAATATTTAGTTTAATAGAGGCCATTTTATATAGATATTGAAAAATAGTTGGTAATAGGATATTGTATGAAGGGATATTATATTATACTAGTGAATTGTATGTACTTATGGGAGATTACTTGTTAAACTGTTGATGTTAACTTGTGGTTTATTTTCGTTTAGTTAGGGGTATAACTATGCTACTGTTGTTTGTTGAGATCAACATGCTTGCCTTTATTCAGTATTATTTCTTTCATTGTATTTAGTTTGGAAATTTAACCCTGATGCCCTGTTAAGTTAACATGTTACTTTTTTTTATCAAATGTGTTATTTCGGTACTTAGCAGGAATTATCCAGTTTTGGGTCTGCTATTGCCGTCGTTGAGAATTTTGATTATTTAATGTGTTTTAAGATGCAGCAAGGTCATCCGTCTGAACTCACCATCTCATTTTGTTATCATAAACATCTGTTTGGTCTTTATTAAAATTGATTAACCTAATTATAATTAACTTTTCTTTTTCTCATTACTGTAATTTCGTAAATTTCACACAATTCATAATATGAATTTCAGTAGTGTTAAGACATTTTGTCCTGATAAATCAAATTTCAGCCTTGACTTCATAACCAATGGGATTGTCATAATTTGCATGCTACTCACTGTTATAAGAAATCAAATAATAAAAACTACTGAAAAAGTAGTCGGTTGATAATTACCAGATTTGACTTGCACAACTTACAAAAGGTGTACTATTAAGTTAAAAAGATTGTTTTTTCTATTAAATAGGAAAATCATGTGTTCATTCTTTGTTATATTTTGGGGACAAATCTTTTTTTTTGTGTGAAAATTCAACAAAGTTATTGGCTATAAACATTAAGAGACTGCCTAGTCCGTGTAGTTTGTATCAATGGCGACTGAAAATTAAGTGAAAATATTAGAAAGCCAAAAATAGTGTTTGTACTTTTTATTAAAAAAAATATTAAATTACATTTCTATAAATTGTTAAGTAATCTGGTGTGTTCCTTATCTGCTGCGGCGTACTTTCATTTACAGAGACTTGTAAAATTGTTTGTACAATGTTATCTTAAACTATTTAGCAGCTTTTATATATAATGATAAGTTTTCAAGGCAAAGAAATTACTGATTGTACCTAAATATTTCATTTGACTAAAATACATAGACTTAAGTAGTGTATTGAATTTAGTAATTTATAATTTTAAGCATTTATATTTTGATTCTACTTACATTATTTATTCATAAGGGTTTTTTTCATAATCTAAAGTTTTTTACTACTTTATGAACTAAGTAGCTTCTTTTTTTGTGTTGAGAACAAATTTGTAAAGTACATCATGAATTTTATATAATGTTTTTGTGATAATTTTATTTTATTATGTTAATAATTTAGTAATATTCTGTTCTCATTATATAGAACTAATTTGTTGAGTTCTTTGCATTAATCGATTACATATGTAAGATACCTTATTTAGTACCACCTCAGTCAGTACTTTGCCTTTTTTACAAACCATAGATAGGAATCCAATGTCCGTAGACAGCCTCTTGGCAGAGTAACTGCTGTAAACTGTGGTGAGCCAGTAAAGAAGTGGTTGCCTCTTCAGTTACTGGAAGATGCTAGGATATCAAAGATACTTGGTTGGTGACTGTTATAAGCCATATGGTGTTGACAGAGATAAAGAATAGAACAGAGATAAGGAGTAGGATAGTTTATTATCTTTTTCAGGACCAGTAATTAAAATAGTTTGCCTACGTAAAAAATTTTAGAAATTTATTTGGAATTGTCGATTTATGATCGAGTACATTATTTTATGTATGAATTAAATTTCAGTAATTCTCCATCTTTATGTTGAGATTCTACTGCCTTACACAAATTTAAGTCTGTTTAAGATATTGCTTCTGCTAATCTTTTTCAAGGTGTAGTTGTAAGTTTAATGTCAAATACTTCCCATGGTAGTGGTAAATTAAACCTAGAATATATTAAATTGTACTGAGGGTATACGATTCACCCATTTATTATATTCTTCTTTTAACATTTAATTTTCATTGTTAATTATGCTTTTAGAAATTAGAAGAGATTTTTTTGGTGTTGTTTGTTTCAGCTGATAAATTATTTTTATTTTTTAAGTTTTTATAATTGTATTAGTCTACAATTGCTAATCAAGAAGTTATTTAATTTTTCTGAATTCAGTCCTAACTGCATGAAATTATCTGTTTTGATTAATGACTACAGTGAGTTAGTATTTGCATGTTGTGAAATTTTTCTGACCGCTACACTGTGTTTTTCCAGATGAATTCTTTGATATATCTTTATTTACATTTTTAATGAGTTAGTTTTTAATAACTTCAAATAATGTTTTTTTTTTTTTTTTTTTACTATAATGTATAGTTAGCAGGATTTTATATTCAGTTACCAGAATATGTAATAAAAATAACACCTACAAGGAAGTTTCTGTTGGATACTGTGGGGGAAGACGAATTCAGTTTGTGAACCAGTTTATGAGCAGCATACTTACTTGATAATCATGGTTAATAAAGTAGCTGTCAAAACATTTCCCAGAATATTTACTTAGTAATTTTAATAAATAAAATAATCAAGGGCAGGATTATTATTATCTAACAATTACACGGCAGGCTAGATGGGATGAGACTATTGATGGGGCAATATTTGCAAGACCTGTTCCCAGACATTAGAAGTTTCAGGGTACCTTATGGGTTCCCCTTAACAAACACATAACTCAGTTTCTTACCAGTCATGGGGGCCTTCAGGCCCCATAGACTTGCAGTCTATGCCTGCAGTGTAGGGTGCAGGACGATGTGCCTTCCATGTGTTGTATGTACCAAATACAATCTGGAGCGCATCGCAGTAATTTGTGGTTTGGATATCGGAGCAATGATTGACATCAGTGAAAACTGGAAGGATCGGGCTTAATGGTCAATGGTTGCAGAATCTCTGCACTATTTGACTATGGAAATGGATTGTGGAGGGAATCTTGGATGCTGCTTGGTCTTGTTCCTGCATACTTTGTTTGTTATGATTTCTTTTTAGTGTTGTTTTTGTTTTGTTAGTTTTATATCTTTTGTTTGTTTTGTTATTAGTTTTATTTTCATCTTTTTGTTTTTCCGCGTATGTGTCGCATGTGAACTCATTTTATCTTTCAGGTAGGTAGGTAGGTGATTCAGTTCCTTCGGCGAGTATAATTTTCTGTCTTGCTTGAGACTGGACATGTTTAGAGGGGTGCTTTATTATTTTTAGTAATAGTTTCACTGATGGGAATGTCGCCTGTGGCATCCTGGCCAATGTGACTGAAAGAAGTCATATGCTGTGGTTTAAAGGATGAGCTCCAGTAAAGTCCATTAGGACTAGGTATTGAGGGGGGGGGGGGGGTTGCAGGGTTTCTTCCCTTATTGGATCAAGATAACAGTTATCATTCATTTTAATTAACTTTTTTTTCATTAATATGAGAAAAAAGTAAAAAATATGGAAGATTATTAAATTGGTTTTTTAATGCAGTCAAATAAAAGTTTTCAACTCCCATAAAATTAATTCTATATTTTTTTCCTGTGATGACATAAATTCTCAAGAAGTATCCAACTTTTTGTTGTAAAATTGAAAAAAATATTAGAAGAGTTGTTATGTAAGTTTTGTAATTGCTATATTCTTTTCCTGTTATTAATAATGTGCCTCTTTTTCTATTATAAATTTATTTTCAGTAAATACTTCCATCTGTAATTGATGTTCAGATACGTTATCGTTAAAATAAAAATCTACTTGAATTTTATCCTTAATTAGTTGATTGAATTTTTTTGGGGGGATAAACAAAAAACTTCATTTTTTAGGTTACGATATAAGTGATAGTCACTGGTAGCCAGATCAATCTCATCAACTGTCACACGACATAAAAAATTCCTCTGGATTGTGCCAAAAGAGCTCAAGACAATCACTTGAAATGTTTTTTCAGCACTCTTTTGGATGAGCGTGAACAAATGCGGCACCTGTTTACCGTACAGCTTGTTCATGCAAAATATCACGTGCATCTGTTGACATGACTACAGACTCTGCTAACTCGTTCACTGTCACTCGTTGATTTGGCAAAGTGATTTTATTCACTTTTTCTATCATTTCTGGCATGAAGGGTGTTAAAAGCACTGTAATGCTTTGATTTGTAAAAACATATAAATCAAAACATTACAGTTAGAAAGAATGAAACAATACTGGGCTAAAATAAAGGCACAGAACACAATTAATTGATTGAACCAACGTACCCCCCAGGTCGGGATAAACTAAAAAGAAGAATGAAGTAGTTAATAAAATAATCAGAAATAAAATAATTAAATTTGATCACTTAACTATTAAGAAATTTTAAATAAGTTTAATTGTAATTGTTGGAAGCATATATAAATTGGAGACACAAGTTTTGTTAAAGCTCCCTTCTCGTTGAAGATTTTCAGTAGTTAATTTTGAATGCTTATTGCGAGTATCAGTTTTATTTTGATGTTAATTGTTAGAACTTTTTCTGATACTTTGAAACCTCTCCAAATAAACTTTTCGGTAGTTAAAAAAATCCTGTTAACGCCAATGACATAGTATCATATTTTATGATTGTAGCAATGTTAATGTTTGATTTCCATAAAATTAAAAATTAAAATTCCAGAAAAATTGAACTGTTAACTCATTTATAATAACATCTCCCAGCTGACTTGAATAATTCAGCCAAACCTTTTACCAGTTTGCCTGAAGACAATTTTTGGACTTGAGCAAATTATGATTTTTAAGAATGTCGGATGCAGAAAAATCAATTACTAGTACAGACATATAAGATAAAAAATTTTTTACATTCTTTTAAGAAGATGATCAGTATATATGTGATTAAAATTGTAAGAGCATTATTAATGTATTATGAGAAATAAAAAAAAAATTGTGAATACTTTTTAGGTTGCTTTCAATAAAAAAAATAACCAATTTAAACATTAAAATAATAATGCATGGGCTGCTGTAGTTGTAAGATCTAGCTCTGTGCTAAGGAATGTACATGAAGTTTCAAAATTTAGATTATCTTCCAAAAATTACTCAAAAGATTACAAATCGATTATGCAATAGTTATTTGTAATATTAAAGTGTTGTGTTGCACTAATTTAATATCTAAATTCAGATTCAAGTTAAATCTTATAAAGAGAATAAAAATGAAAGAGGATTTGATAATAAAGTGAACAAAACCACTTAATCAAAAATACAACAGGACTTCTTCCATTATCTCATCTCATACTTTTGTAGCTGATGAGTTCAATCAATTCTTTTCTGATATTTCATCCTAAAATTTCATCTTTTGATAACACATAGGTTTTCTTACCTGGAAAAGAATAATTGAATTTTTCTATATATAAAAAATTTATTTTTTGCCTCACTTCATGTTACAAAATGTTAGGGTGCCACAGGGACATGTTCCCTCAAATCCATCATTTTTGTTATTGTTAATAAGCTGCCTGAAAATCTCAATTCATTTTTACCTTTTGCAAATTATACAGCTGTATTTATATCCATAGATAATCATTGATGGGACTAGAAGATTGTATGTTGACAGTTCAAAATATTATTCATGAGATAGGGGTATATTTTATGTAACTTAATATGGATAAAACCGTTGCATTATGGTAGACATAACATTGCTAATTTGAGTTTAATTTTGCTGTTTTTTTTAATGTTATTATTTCTGTTGTCCATATTGTAAAATTTCTAGATGTCCTATGTCTTAATTTATAGCTGATAAATTCTTATGGGAAAATCAAATTAATTTTCTCAGTAGCACAATGAAATCATACTGTTTTTTACTTTGGCGCATCCTAATAAATTACTAATTTTGGGATTACTAACATTTGTTATGTCTGCATTTTCCTATCTGAAATGTAATATCTCCTAGAACTTTCTCAAAATGTAAAAATGAGTTTTCAAGATATAAAACTGGGTTTTTAGATGATTGTTTAACTATAAATTTTAATCTATAGATTTGTATCCATAAGTTAGTCATTTAAACATGCTAATATATTCATACATTTATTTTAATGAATATATTACATTTGCTAAAAAAAAAAAAATGTTTTATTTTTGTAAATACTAATAATTACCACCTTTATCAAACAAGATAATAGACCTGTTTTTTGTTTGTTTTTTTTTTGTGTATCACTACAATTCTTTGGTGTATGAGGAAGGTCTTTATTAAATAAACTTCTGCTGCCATGTTTAATAGTTACCGACTTATTTAAAAGATGTCATCAATTTATCAAAAATGAAATGAAAAGTTTTCTTTTACAGAATCCATATTATTCTTTTCAATTAGTTTTTAAATAATTTCAATAAAATTTTCTGCATCTATGTGTAACATATACATGTAGCTTCTTCAAATATTATTTTATTTATGTAGTATCTTTAGATGTTAAAATTTTCTTTTGCATTTATTTCCCACGATCCATCCAGGCGAATGCAGGTGCAGTTCTTTTTTTGTGGTGTTTTTTTTTTTTTTTTTTTTGTGGATTAGCATACTTATCCATTCTTAGCATGCTAAGTTATTTTGTACTGATCAGAATAACAAATTTATTTATTTAGTTGTATTTTAAATTCAAATCAAGTATACAGTTCAGTTATTGTGAGTATTGTCAATGAATTAGAAAATTATGGATAATCATATAAAAAAAGATTTACAAAGTTTTCCACATAAAGATTAAAATTAGAAACCTTACTTACAAGACAGTGTAGCCAATCCATTTGACAAGCAGTTTCAGCAGTTCTACTTTCATTTCCCTTTTATGATAATCATAAAGATATATGAAAAATTAATACGTAAAAGTTTATTCATATCCATATGATTACAAGAGTTTTTTTATTTTTGGAGCTAGTATTTATTTTGGAAAAAAATAAACTTAAATTTTTTTGTCCTGGATAACCAGGACAAAACAAATAAATAATTTATTTATTAAATTATATATTTTATATTTAAGTTTATTATTTACTTATTTGATGTTAAATAATCATCTATGGCGGCAATAACTTAATCAATAAATTTAGTTTATCTTCTGTACTTTATGTATATGTAATCATGCTTCTCTGTTCATTTTTTATATGGGTTATAAAGATTTTTTTTATAAAATTTCATCATAATTTTAATGTTTTATTATATGTATATTGTGATTTTTTTTTTAATGTATAAGGCATTTACGAAGTCTGAATTTGTTAGTTCATAGGTAACAATATTTTTTTTTTAAATTCTGTTATGTATTTAAGTTACTTTTCAGATTTATATAACTGTATCAGTGAATTGATAATTATATAAATGTTTCTTTGTTATGTTTGTAAAACTTATTTATGAAAAATAAAACAGATGGGAGAAAGAAATATTTAAATTTGGAATCATACCCAAAACACATAAATCTATAGAATTAATTTCAACAACATTGTTATTGTGTAGTGTCTAATCAGTTGGATCCTATGGCTAATCTGAAATATTAGAAGCAGAAATTAAGTTTATATCAGGGGTTGATAAAATGGCATATCCAATGAGGGTTCTTACATCTTTTAATACCCCTAGAAACATTCTGCGGTTATGTGACGTGCAATATTTTGTTTAAACAAGGGTTAAATTATTATTATTATATTTTTGTTGCCAGTCACAGACCTTAAAAAACTTATTTTACAATTTATATTGAAGTTTTTTTTATTTATTAACTTATCGTTAAGGTTGAGATTTGGTGATTAATAGAGTTGTTTATTTTTTCAAATATTTGGTTTTTTATTATAAATTTCTGAAAATCGATCATTTTAGTAACTCAAATTGTATTTAAGAAAACAAAAAATTGGAAAAAATTGAAAACCCCTGATTAAGTAATTATTAAAATTATTAATCGGTGAAAAATATTGAAAACTTGAATATATTATTGTTGAATAATTATTTCAAGTTCATGTTAAATTGATGAAAGAGTATTTTAACATCAAATTTCACTAGTCTTATCAGTAGTGATAATAAAAATAAACATGAAGTGAATTCAAAAGTAAATTTATTGTTTTTAATTAATATATTATTATTTTGCATTAAATTCTACTTCATATTCAGCAATAAACAAAAATCAGATACAAATTAATATCTGTTGTTAGCAGTCTTGAGAAAAATAATACTTATTGCACTAGTACAGTTGGTTACTGATAAGCCTACTACTGCCAGAATAATATTTGATTAAAGTTTACTTTGATTACCATTCTCTCAGTTGAATTATTTGTGTATGTATATGAAAATGTTATGAGAATAATTTATTGTATTTTGGCATCCTGGTTGCTTAAATTAACTTAAATTTTTTTCTTGATTCCATTGAATTTGAATTGTATTTTAACCTTTCGTGGGTGAGCTTACTTAATATTCCAGCCAATATCTATGCAGTCACACTGGAGCATAATTTTTTTTTGCAGAAGGTGCAAAATATTTTTTTGTTTTTGTGATATTTCTTGCTTAATAGTACGTATGACGTTTTGAAGTCAGTTGTAATTTTTTTGTTGAGTTTGTAGCGTAAAAAATGTAACTGGATATTTCTGCATTAAGCTCTTACAGGCTTAATATATTTTTATAAAATATGAGGTGTATTTTATAAAGATATATCTTTACTAGCAGATATATCCACAATGCTGCGGTCATTGTGGATATATCTCCTAGTCCTTGAAATAAAAATGAGATCTTAATGCTATTTTGGTTAGTACGTACAATATTTTTTGTAATTATACATTTAGTGAATTTTTTGTACATCTAATGTTATAAACTAATATATAAACGAAAAGTATGAAGATATAAAAACGTTGAAGGAAAAAGTACAAATAAAATTAGTAATGAAATTATCATAAAAACATCAAAAATTATCTTTGTTATAATAAAAATAAAAAATTAAAACTCAGTTTGTTGAAATACAAATAGAAAAATGTTGATACATGAATAAAATGGTAGAAAACAGTTACTAGTATAAACTAAAAAAACTTTGTTTGTAGCGAATACAAAATTTCAAGATATGAAATAAAAAAGTTACAAATTGTCAATTACGTAATATAAATAATAAAAGAAAACAAGTTTTCAATAATATGTTTTTTGTGTTTCGAAACATTTGTTTGGGTGTAGATAAGGCTTGTCAGGGCATGTGGTGCAGAAATATACAGTCTCTTTGCACATTTTACTTTTGTAGCAAACATAACAGCAGATCGACCCCTTTCCTGCATTTCCAATAAAATGAAGTTTCCGTCAAGTCATTTTTCCATGGGGCCTTGTAAAGATCTTCCAGGTTTTCTTTTTTCTAAAATTTTCTGTGAAATTTATTAAATTCTCTCTTTAACCAGATCTTTGTTTAATTTGTATCAACTGCTTGTGAGACATTGGTTTATTGTCATTTTGTCGATGTATGTGTTTGTAGAGTACATATTGATTAATTGAAGCAACTTCTCGTAACCAGAACATTTTATGGTACCATTTCATTATGCATCTCAAAAATTGGTAACACAATAAAATGGTCACTGCAGTCTACACCTTCCATATGCTTTTCGTGTAATCTGCTACTGCAGTTTGGTTTTTAGTGGATGGTTTATTTGGAAATTTGCTGGGAACATCTGCCATGTGAAGCCTACTAATTTTGTGTTTATTAGTTAAAACCGTTACAGGTCTTTTGGCTTTCCAACAAACAACTGCGATACGTTTTTTATTGCTGTGTGTGTATAAGTTACCACACTTTATTTTTTAAAACTTATTTTAGGCATATTCTTTCTACGTAGCATGACAGTCTTTGTGATGAACATTTTTTTTTATAGCAGCTCTTCAGCAAGTTCGGGGTTATTGTAATAACTATCTACAAATACATGATGGCCAAATAGAGGATTAGCCTGATCCTGATCTGTAGTTAAAGACTGAACTAATGCTGATACAATCTAAGTTGTTTTAACTATTCAGAACTAGGAATTATTTCTTCTCTGCAAATATGAATTAAAGTTGTAAATGTAACTGTTTAAACTTTGAAGGAAATCGTACTTTCATCAACTGATAAGTGAGAACTAGAATTATAGAATAACTGACATTTGTTCTGAATCATATTTGTAAAAGATTGTATTTTTATACCTCGATCAGGGCTCTCATCAATGCTAAATGTAGAATCCAAAATAGCAACAGCAAATGATCTCTGGTAAAGACATCGCTAAAGAAATGTATTTGGTTGACCCACTTGCCTGAAAAATAATCTTTCAGCTCTGATAATGGATGCAGATCCATACTGATTATTTCTCCCTGAAAAGGCTTCAAATTGGAAACCATTGCATTTTTCCACTTTTTCATTGAACTTAGGGTTTGTCAAGGCAAGTTTTCGCTTGTTAGTGAAACTATTTTTCTCCGAACATATCATTGTAAGTAAATCATCATCAAAAAATTAAACAAAAATAGTTTATGGGCAACATGTTTTCATTGAAAGACTTCTGTAAAACTGCAGACGGTTGGTTCTTGAACTTTTAATTGCAGGGCAAATTTGGATGTTTCCATTTCATACTCTGCCGTTTACTCTCCGGCTCGTAATAATGAATCCATGTATAGGGTCTTGTATAGTCTCAGGTTGATCACTCCTAGGATGTGTGGTTAATTGAAACCCAACCAGCAAAGAACACTGTTATCCACAATCTAGTATTCAAATTTTAAAAAAGTACTTGCCTTTCCTAGGATTTGAATTCAGTTGATTTGTGATAACGAGTTTAACTGCTAGACCGACTCAGTGGGTATCATTCACACTCTTCAATTGATAAAACACTAACATTATTAAGATAGAACTTGCAACACTGTCACCGTATTCCCCATCACTGTTCAATGTCCATTCCCTCATCATCGCTGTTGATTATCACCCTCTGACATAAATCTATTTAAGTATTTTGATGATATGATCAGAAAAATTTGAGCTATTTACATGAAACGCCATCTTACTATCACAGACAAAAAGACATTACTCGAGTGCCACTCCCAACAACCCACCTCAGAAAGCCATTCTTGCCCCAATTTTCATTGCTGGCAACTTGATTTAAAAAGAAACCTAAACACAATTGCATTAACGACAAAAATGGTGTAACACTACTAAGTATGTAACATTAACTAATATAATAGCTCCAGTAATATGTATTAACTTTAGCGGATATATCCGCTAAAGACCCATAAAATCTAGAACCACATAAATCCGCAAATCGCCCTAAATGAAAATTTTCTGTAAGCAGATATATTCGCTATTGCCTATGAAAAGGTAACATTGAGTTTAATGAACATTTAATTTTTTTGATTAGAAATTTAATTTGTTGTTGCCTTAAAAGATTTTAATTATGTATTAATAAACCCGCCCAGTACTTGTTATCCTGATGTGAGGAATAAGTTAATAAATATTTAGTTTAATAGAGGCCATTTTATATAGATATTGAAAAATAGTTGGTAATAGGATATTGTATGAAGGGATATTATATTATACTAGTGAATTGTATGTACTTATGGGAGATTACTTGTTAAACTGTTGATGTTAACTTGTGGTTTATTTTCGTTTAGTTAGGGGTATAACTATGCTACTGTTGTTTGTTGAGATCAACATGCTTGCCTTTATTCAGTATTATTTCTTTCATTGTATTTAGTTTGGAAATTTAACCCTGATGCCCTGTTAAGTTAACATGTTACTTTTTTTTATCAAATGTGTTATTTCGGTACTTAGCAGGAATTATCCAGTTTTGGGTCTGCTATTGCCGTCGTTGAGAATTTTGATTATTTAATGTGTTTTAAGATGCAGCAAGGTCATCCGTCTGAACTCACCATCTCATTTTGTTATCATGAACATCTGTTTGGTCTTTATTAAAATTGATTAACCTAATTATAATTAACTTTTCTTTTTCTCATTACTGTAATTTCGTAAATTTCACACAATTCATAATATGAATTTCAGTAGTGTTAAGACATTTTGTCCTGATAAATCAAATTTCAGCCTTGACTTCATAACCAATGGGATTGTCATAATTTGCATGCTACTCACTGTTATAAGAAATCAAATAATAAAAACTACTGAAAAAGTAGTCGGTTGATAATTACCAGATTTGACTTGCACAACTTACAAAAGGTGTACTATTAAGTTAAAAAGATTGTTTTTTCTATTAAATAGGAAAATCATGTGTTCATTCTTTGTTATATTTTGGGGACAAATCTTTTTTTTTGTGTGAAAATTCAACAAAGTTATTGGCTATAAACATTAAGAGACTGCCTAGTCCGTGTAGTTTGTATCAATGGCGACTGAAAATTAAGTGAAAATATTAGAAAGCCAAAAATAGTGTTTGTACTTTTTATTAAAAAAAATATTAAATTACATTTCTATAAATTGTTAAGTAATCTGGTGTGTTCCTTATCTGCTGCGGCGTACTTTCATTTACAGAGACTTGTAAAATTGTTTGTACAATGTTATCTTAAACTATTTAGCAGCTTTTATATATAATGATAAGTTTTCAAGGCAAAGAAATTACTGATTGTACCTAAATATTTCATTTGACTAAAATACATAGACTTAAGTAGTGTATTGAATTTAGTAATTTATAATTTTAAGCATTTATATTTTGATTCTACTTACATTATTTATTCATAAGGGTTTTTTTCATAATCTAAAGTTTTTTACTACTTTATGAACTAAGTAGCTTCTTTTTTTGTGTTGAGAACAAATTTGTAAAGTACATCATGAATTTTATATAATGTTTTTGTGATAATTTTATTTTATTATGTTAATAATTTAGTAATATTCTGTTCTCATTATATAGAACTAATTTGTTGAGTTCTTTGCATTAATCGATTACATATGTAAGATACCTTATTTAGTACCACCTCAGTCAGTACTTTGCCTTTTTTACAAACCATAGATAGGAATCCAATGTCCGTAGACAGCCTCTTGGCAGAGTAACTGCTGTAAACTGTGGTGAGCCAGTAAAGAAGTGGTTGCCTCTTCAGTTACTGGAAGATGCTAGGATATCAAAGATACTTGGTTGGTGACTGTTATAAGCCATATGGTGTTGACAGAGATAAAGAATAGAACAGAGATAAGGAGTAGGATAGTTTATTATCTTTTTCAGGACCAGTAATTAAAATAGTTTGCCTACGTAAAAAATTTTAGAAATTTATTTGGAATTGTCGATTTATGATCGAGTACATTATTTTATGTATGAATTAAATTTCAGTAATTCTCCATCTTTATGTTGAGATTCTACTGCCTTACACAAATTTAAGTCTGTTTAAGATATTGCTTCTGCTAATCTTTTTCAAGGTGTAGTTGTAAGTTTAATGTCAAATACTTCCCATGGTAGTGGTAAATTAAACCTAGAATATATTAAATTGTACTGAGGGTATACGATTCACCCATTTATTATATTCTTCTTTTAACATTTAATTTTCATTGTTAATTATGCTTTTAGAAATTAGAAGAGATTTTTTTGGTGTTGTTTGTTTCAGCTGATAAATTATTTTTATTTTTTAAGTTTTTATAATTGTATTAGTCTACAATTGCTAATCAAGAAGTTATTTAATTTTTCTGAATTCAGTCCTAACTGCATGAAATTATCTGTTTTGATTAATGACTACAGTGAGTTAGTATTTGCATGTTGTGAAATTTTTCTGACCGCTACACTGTGTTTTTCCAGATGAATTCTTTGATATATCTTTATTTACATTTTTAATGAGTTAGTTTTTAATAACTTCAAATAATGTTTTTTTTTTTTTTTTTTTACTATAATGTATAGTTAGCAGGATTTTATATTCAGTTACCAGAATATGTAATAAAAATAACACCTACAAGGAAGTTTCTGTTGGATACTGTGGGGGAAGACGAATTCAGTTTGTGAACCAGTTTATGAGCAGCATACTTACTTGATAATCATGGTTAATAAAGTAGCTGTCAAAACATTTCCCAGAATATTTACTTAGTAATTTTAATAAATAAAATAATCAAGGGCAGGATTATTATTATCTAACAATTACACGGCAGGCTAGATGGGATGAGACTATTGATGGGGCAATATTTGCAAGACCTGTTCCCAGACATTAGAAGTTTCAGGGTACCTTATGGGTTCCCCTTAACAAACACATAACTCAGTTTCTTACCAGTCATGGGGGCCTTCAGGCCCCATAGACTTGCAGTCTATGCCTGCAGTGTAGGGTGCAGGACGATGTGCCTTCCATGTGTTGTATGTACCAAATACAATCTGGAGCGCATCGCAGTAATTTGTGGTTTGGATATCGGAGCAATGATTGACATCAGTGAAAACTGGAAGGATCGGGCTTAATGGTCAATGGTTGCAGAATCTCTGCACTATTTGACTATGGAAATGGATTGTGGAGGGAATCTTGGATGCTGCTTGGTCTTGTTCCTGCATACTTTGTTTGTTATGATTTCTTTTTAGTGTTGTTTTTATTTTGTTAGTTTTATATCTTTTGTTTGTTTTGTTATTAGTTTTATTTTCATCTTTTTGTTTTTCCGCGTATGTGTCGCATGTGAACTCATTTTATCTTTCAGGTAGGTAGGTAGGTGATTCAGTTCCTTCGGCGAGTATAATTTTCTGTCTTGCTTGAGACTGGACATGTTTAGAGGGGTGCTTTATTATTTTTAGTAATAGTTTCACTGATGGGAATGTCGCCTGTGGCATCCTGGCCAATGTGACTGAAAGAAGTCATATGCTGTGGTTTAAAGGATGAGCTCCAGTAAAGTCCATTAGGACTAGGTATTGAGGGGGGGGGGGGGGTTGCAGGGTTTCTTCCCTTATTGGATCAAGATAACAGTTATCATTCATTTTAATTAACTTTTTTTTCATTAATATGAGAAAAAAGTAAAAAATATGGAAGATTATTAAATTGGTTTTTTAATGCAGTCAAATAAAAGTTTTCAACTCCCATAAAATTAATTCTATATTTTTTTCCTGTGATGACATAAATTCTCAAGAAGTATCCAACTTTTTGTTGTAAAATTGAAAAAAATATTAGAAGAGTTGTTATGTAAGTTTTGTAATTGCTATATTCTTTTCCTGTTATTAATAATGTGCCTCTTTTTCTATTATAAATTTATTTTCAGTAAATACTTCCATCTGTAATTGATGTTCAGATACGTTATCGTTAAAATAAAAATCTACTTGAATTTTATCCTTAATTAGTTGATTGAATTTTTTTTGGGGGATAAACAAAAAACTTCATTTTTTAGGTTACGATATAAGTGATAGTCACTGGTAGCCAGATCAATCTCATCAACTGTCACACGACATAAAAAATTCCTCTGGATTGTGCCAAAAGAGCTCAAGACAATCACTTGAAATGTTTTTTCAGCACTCTTTTGGATGAGCGTGAACAAATGCGGCACCTGTTTACCGTACAGCTTGTTCATGCAAAATATCACGTGCATCTGTTGACATGACTACAGACTCTGCTAACTCGTTCACTGTCACTCGTTGATTTGGCAAAGTGATTTTATTCACTTTTTCTATCATTTCTGGCATGAAGGGTGTTAAAAGCACTGTAATGCTTTGATTTGTAAAAACATATAAATCAAAACATTACAGTTAGAAAGAATGAAACAATACTGGGCTAAAATAAAGGCACAGAACACAATTAATTGATTGAACCAACGTACCCCCCAGGTCGGGATAAACTAAAAAGAAGAATGAAGTAGTTAATAAAATAATCAGAAATAAAATAATTAAATTTGATCACTTAACTATTAAGAAATTTTAAATAAGTTTAATTGTAATTGTTGGAAGCATATATAAATTGGAGACACAAGTTTTGTTAAAGCTCCCTTCTCGTTGAAGATTTTCAGTAGTTAATTTTGAATGCTTATTGCGAGTATCAGTTTTATTTTGATGTTAATTGTTAGAACTTTTTCTGATACTTTGAAACCTCTCCAAATAAACTTTTCGGTAGTTAAAAAAATCCTGTTAACGCCAATGACATAGTATCATATTTTATGATTGTAGCAATGTTAATGTTTGATTTCCATAAAATTAAAAATTAAAATTCCAGAAAAATTGAACTGTTAACTCATTTATAATAACATCTCCCAGCTGACTTGAATAATTCAGCCAAACCTTTTACCAGTTTGCCTGAAGACAATTTTTGGACTTGAGCAAATTATGATTTTTAAGAATGTCGGATGCAGAAAAATCAATTACTAGTACAGACATATAAGATAAAAAATTTTTTACATTCTTTTAAGAAGATGATCAGTATATATGTGATTAAAATTGTAAGAGCATTATTAATGTATTATGAGAAATAAAAAAAAATTGTGAATACTTTTTAGTTTGCTTTCAATAAAAAAAATAACCAATTTAAACATTAAAATAATAATGCATGGGCTGCTGTAGTTGTAAGATCTAGCTCTGTGCTAAGGAATGTACATGAAGTTTCAAAATTTAGATTATCTTCCAAAAATTACTCAAAAGATTACAAATCGATTATGCAATAGTTATTTGTAATATTAAAGTGTTGTGTTGCACTAATTTAATATCTAAATTCAGATTCAAGTTAAATCTTATAAAGAGAATAAAAATGAAAGAGGATTTGATAATAAAGTGAACAAAACCACTTAATCAAAAATACAACAGGACTACTTCCATTATCTCATCTCATACTTTTGTAGCTGATGAGTTCAATCAATTCTTTTCTGATATTTCATCCTAAAATTTCATCTTTTGATAACACATAGGTTTTCTTACCTGGAAAAGAATAATTGAATTTTTCTATATATAAAAAATTTATTTTTTGCCTCACTTCATGTTACAAAATGTTAGGGTGCCACAGGGACATGTTCCCTCAAATCCATCATTTTTGTTATTGTTAATAAGCTGCCTGAAAATCTCAATTCATTTTTACCTTTTGCAAATTATACAGCTGTATTTATATCCATAGATAATCATTGATGGGACTAGAAGATTGTATGTTGACAGTTCAAAATATTATTCATGAGATAGGGGTATATTTTATGTAACTTAATATGGATAAAACCGTTGCATTATGGTAGACATAACATTGCTAATTTGAGTTTAATTTTGCTGTTTTTTTTAATGTTATTATTTCTGTTGTCCATATTGTAAAATTTCTAGATGTCCTATGTCTTAATTTATAGCTGATAAATTCTTATGGGAAAATCAAATTAATTTTCTCAGTAGCACAATGAAATCATACTGTTTTTTACTTTGGCGCATCCTAATAAATTACTAATTTTGGGATTACTAACATTTGTTATGTCTGCATTTTCCTATCTGAAATGTAATATCTCCTAGAACTTTCTCAAAATGTAAAAATGAGTTTTCAAGATATAAAACTGGGTTTTTAGATGATTGTTTAACTATAAATTTTAATCTATAGATTTGTATCCATAAGTTAGTCATTTAAACATGCTAATATATTCATACATTTATTTTAATGAATATATTACATTTGCTAAAAAAAAAAAAATGTTTTATTTTTGTAAATACTAATAATTACCACCTTTATCAAACAAGATAATAGACCTGTTTTTTGTTTGTTTTTTTTTTGTGTATCACTACAATTCTTTGGTGTATGAGGAAGGTCTTTATTAAATAAACTTCTGCTGCCATGTTTAATAGTTACCGACTTATTTAAAAGATGTCATCAATTTATCAAAAATGAAATGAAAAGTTTTCTTTTACAGAATCCATATTATTCTTTTCAATTAGTTTTTAAATAATTTCAATAAAATTTTCTGCATCTATGTGTAACATATACATGTAGCTTCTTCAAATATTATTTTATTTATGTAGTATCTTTAGATGTTAAAATTTTCTTTTGCATTTATTTCCCACGATCCATCCAGGCGAATGCAGGTGCAGTTCTTTTTTTGTGGTGTTTTTTTTTTTTTTTTTGTGGATTAGCATACTTATCCATTCTTAGCATGCTAAGTTATTTTGTACTGATCAGAATAACAAATTTATTTATTTAGTTGTATTTTAAATTCAAATCAAGTATACAGTTCAGTTATTGTGAGTATTGTCAATGAATTAGAAAATTATGGATAATCATATAAAAAAAGATTTACAAAGTTTTCCACATAAAGATTAAAATTAGAAACCTTACTTACAAGACAGTGTAGCCAATCCATTTGACAAGCAGTTTCAGCAGTTCTACTTTCATTTCCCTTTTATGATAATCATAAAGATATATGAAAAATTAATACGTAAAAGTTTATTCATATCCATATGATTACAAGAGTTTTTTTATTTTTGGAGCTAGTATTTATTTTGGAAAAAAATAAACTTAAATTTTTTTGTCCTGGATAACCAGGACAAAACAAATAAATAATTTATTTATTAAATTATATATTTTATATTTAAGTTTATTATTTACTTATTTGATGTTAAATAATCATCTATGGCGGCAATAACTTAATCAATAAACTTAGTTTATCTTCTGTACTTTATGTATATGTAATCATGCTTCTCTGTTCATTTTTTATATGGGTTATAAAGATTTTTTTTATAAAATTTCATCATAATTTTAATGTTTTATTATATGTATATTGTGATTTTTTTTTTTAATGTATAAGGCATTTACGAAGTCTGAATTTGTTAGTTCATAGGTAACAATATTTTTTTTTTAAATTCTGTTATGTATTTAAGTTACTTTTCAGATTTATATAACTGTATCAGTGAATTGATAATTATATAAATGTTTCTTTGTTATGTTTGTAAAACTTATTTATGAAAAATAAAACAGATGGGAGAAAGAAATATTTAAATTTGGAATCATACCCAAAACACATAAATCTATAGAATTAATTTCAACAACATTGTTATTGTGTAGTGTCTAATCAGTTGGATCCTATGGCTAATCTGAAATATTAGAAGCAGAAATTAAGTTTATATCAGTGGTTGATAAAATGGCATATCCAATGAGGGTTCTTACATCTTTTAATACCCCTAGAAACATTCTGCGGTTATGTGACGTGCAATATTTTGTTTAAACAAGGGTTAAATTATTATTATTATATTTTTGTTGCCAGTCACAGACCTTAAAAAACTTATTTTACAATTTATATTGAAGTTTTTTTTATTTATTAACTTATCGTTAAGGTTGAGATTTGGTGATTAATAGAGTTGTTTATTTTTTCAAATATTTGGTTTTTTATTATAAATTTCTGAAAATCGATCATTTTAGTAACTCAAATTGTATTTAAGAAAACAAAAAATTGGAAAAAATTGAAAACCCCTGATTAAGTAATTATTAAAATTATTAATCGGTGAAAAATATTGAAAACTT
Organism: Lycorma delicatula; assembly: GCF_047948215.1. Lineage (NCBI taxonomy): Eukaryota > Metazoa > Arthropoda > Insecta > Hemiptera > Fulgoridae > Lycorma > Lycorma delicatula. The sequence goes on along the minus strand of NC_134455.1, from coordinate 7,179,877 downwards.
GAATATATTATTGTTGAATAATTATTTCAAGTTCATGTTAAATTGATGAAAGAGTATTTTAACATCAAATTTCACTAGTCTTATCAGTAGTGATAATAAAAATAAACATGAAGTGAATTCAAAAGTAAATTTATTGTTTTTAATTAATATATTATTATTTTGCATTAAATTCTACTTCATATTCAGCAATAAACAAAAATCAGATACAAATTAATATCTGTTGTTAGCAGTCTTGAGAAAAATAATACTTATTGCACTAGTACAGTTGGTTACTGATAAGCCTACTACTGCCAGAATAATATTTGATTAAAGTTTACTTTGATTACCATTCTCTCAGTTGAATTATTTGTGTATGTATATGAAAATGTTATGAGAATAATTTATTGTATTTTGGCATCCTGGTTGCTTAAATTAACTTAAATTTTTTTCTTGATTCCATTGAATTTGAATTGTATTTTAACCTTTCGTGGGTGAGCTTACTTAATATTCCAGCCAATATCTATGCAGTCACACTGGAGCATAATTTTTTTTTGCAGAAGGTGCAAAATATTTTTTTGTTTTTGTGATATTTCTTGCTTAATAGTACGTATGACGTTTTGAAGTCAGTTGTAATTTTTTTGTTGAGTTTGTAGCGTAAAAAATGTAACTGGATATTTCTGCATTAAGCTCTTACAGGCTTAATATATTTTTATAAAATATGAGGTGTATTTTATAAAGATATATCTTTACTAGCAGATATATCCACAATGCTGCGGTCATTGTGGATATATCTCCTAGTCCTTGAAATAAAAATGAGATCTTAATGCTATTTTGGTTAGTACGTACAATATTTTTTGTAATTATACATTTAGTGAATTTTTTGTACATCTAATGTTATAAACTAATATATAAACGAAAAGTATGAAGATATAAAAACGTTGAAGGAAAAAGTACAAATAAAATTAGTAATGAAATTATCATAAAAACATCAAAAATTATCTTTGTTATAATAAAAATAAAAAATTAAAACTCAGTTTGTTGAAATACAAATAGAAAAATGTTGATACATGAATAAAATGGTAGAAAACAGTTACTAGTATAAACTAAAAAAACTTTGTTTGTAGCGAATACAAAATTTCAAGATATGAAATAAAAAAGTTACAAATTGTCAATTACGTAATATAAATAATAAAAGAAAACAAGTTTTCAATAATATGTTTTTTGTGTTTCGAAACATTTGTTTGGGTGTAGATAAGGCTTGTCAGGGCATGTGGTGCAGAAATATACAGTCTCTTTGCACATTTTACTTTTGTAGCAAACATAACAGCAGATCGACCCCTTTCCTGCATTTCCAATAAAATGAAGTTTCCGTCAAGTCATTTTTCCATGGGGCCTTGTAAAGATCTTCCAGGTTTTCTTTTTTCTAAAATTTTCTGTGAAATTTATTAAATTCTCTCTTTAACCAGATCTTTGTTTAATTTGTATCAACTGCTTGTGAGACATTGGTTTATTGTCATTTTGTCGATGTATGTGTTTGTAGAGTACATATTGATTAATTGAAGCAACTTCTCGTAACCAGAACATTTTATGGTACCATTTCATTATGGATCTCAAAAATTGGTAACTCAATAAAATGGTCACTGCAGTCTACACCTTCCATATGCTTTTCGTGTAATCTGCTACTGCAGTTTGGTTTTTAGTGGATGGTTTATTTGGAAATTTGCTGGGAACATCTGCCATGTGAAGCCTACTAATTTTGTGTTTATTAGTTAAAACCGTTACAGGTCTTTTGGCTTTCCAACAAACAACTGCGATACGTTTTTTATTGCTGTGTGTGTATAAGTTGCCACACTTTATTTTTTAAAACTTATTTTAGGCATATTCTTTCTACGTAGCATGACAGTCTTTGTGATGAACATTTTTTTTTATAGCAGCTCTTCAGCAAGTTCGGGGTTATTGTAATAACTATCTACAAATACATGATGGCCAAATAGAGGATTAGCCTGATCCTGATCTGTAGTTAAAGACTGAACTAATGCTGATACAATCTAAGTTGTTTTAACTATTCAGAACTAGGAATTATTTCTTCTCTGCAAATATGAATTAAAGTTGTAAATGTAACTGTTTAAACTTTGAAGGAAATCGTACTTTCATCAACTGATAAGTGAGAACTAGAATTATAGAATAACTGACATTTGTTCTGAATCATATTTGTAAAAGATTGTATTTTTATACCTCGATCAGGGCTCTCATCAATGCTAAATGTAGAATCCAAAATAGCAACAGCAAATGATCTCTGGTAAAGACATCGCTAAAGAAATGTATTTGGTTGACCCACTTGCCTGAAAAATAATCTTTCAGCTCTGATAATGGATGCAGATCCATACTGATTATTTCTCCCTGAAAAGGCTTCAAATTGGAAACCATTGCATTTTTCCACTTTTTCATTGAACTTAGGGTTTGTCAAGGCAAGTTTTCGCTTGTTAGTGAAACTATTTTTCTCCGAACATATCATTGTAAGTAAATCATCATCAAAAAATTAAACAAAAATAGTTTATGGGCAACATGTTTTCATTGAAAGACTTCTGTAAAACTGCAGACGGTTGGTTCTTGAACTTTTAATTGCAGGGCAAATTTGGATGTTTCCATTTCATACTCTGCCGTTTACTCTCCGGCTCGTAATAATGAATCCATGTATAGGGTCTTGTATAGTCTCAGGTTGATCACTCCTAGGATGTGTGGTTAATTGAAACCCAACCAGCAAAGAACACTGTTATCCACAATCTAGTATTCAAATTTTAAAAAAGTACTTGCCTTTCCTAGGATTTGAATTCAGTTGATTTGTGATAACGAGTTTAACTGCTAGACCGACTCAGTGGGTATCATTCACACTCTTCAATTGTGATAAAACACTAACATTATTAAGATAGAACTTGCAACACTGTCACCGTATTCCCCATCACTGTTCAATGTCCATTCCCTCATCATCGCTGTTGATTATCACCCTCTGACATAAATCTATTTAAGTATTTTGATGATATGATCAGAAAAATTTGAGCTATTTACATGAAACGCCATCTTACTATCACAGACAAAAAGACATTACTCGAGTGCCACTCCCAACAACCCACCTCAGAAAGCCATTCTTGCCCCAATTTTCATTGCTGGCAACTTGATTTAAAAAGAAACCTAAACACAATTGCATTAACGACAAAAATGGTGTAACACTACTAAGTATGTAACATTAACTAATATAATAGCTCCAGTAATATGTATTAACTTTAGCGGATATATCCGCTAAAGACCCATAAAATCTAGAACCACATAAATCCGCAAATCGCCCTAAATGAAAATTTTCTGTAAGCAGATATATTCGCTATTGCCTATGAAAAGGTAACATTGAGTTTAATGAACATTTAATTTTTTTGATTAGAAATTTAATTTGTTGTTGCCTTAAAAGATTTTAATTATGTATTAATAAACCCGCCCAGTACTTGTTATCCTGATGTGAGGAATAAGTTAATAAATATTTAGTTTAATAGAGGCCATTTTATATAGATATTGAAAAATAGTTGGTAATAGGATATTGTATGAAGGGATATTATATTATACTAGTGAATTGTATGTACTTATGGGAGATTACTTGTTAAACTGTTGATGTTAACTTGTGGTTTATTTTCGTTTAGTTAGGGGTATAACTATGCTACTGTTGTTTGTTGAGATCAACATGCTTGCCTTTATTCAGTATTATTTCTTTCATTGTATTTAGTTTGGAAATTTAACCCTGATGCCCTGTTAAGTTAACATGTTACTTTTTTTTATCAAATGTGTTATTTCGGTACTTAGCAGGAATTATCCAGTTTTGGGTCTGCTATTGCCGTCGTTGAGAATTTTGATTATTTAATGTGTTTTAAGATGCAGCAAGGTCATCCATCTGAACTCACCATCTCATTTTGTTATCATGAACATCTGTTTGGTCTTTATTAAAATTGATTAACCTAATTATAATTAACTTTTCTTTTTCTCATTACTGTAATTTCGTAAATTTCACACAATTCATAATATGAATTTCAGTAGTGTTAAGACATTTTGTCCTGATAAATCAAATTTCAGCCTTGACTTCATAACCAATGGGATTGTCATAATTTGCATGCTACTCACTGTTATAAGAAATCAAATAATAAAAACTACTGAAAAAGTAGTCGGTTGATAATTACCAGATTTGACTTGCACAACTTACAAAAGGTGTACTATTAAGTTAAAAAGATTGTTTTTTCTATTAAATAGGAAAATCATGTGTTCATTCTTTGTTATATTTTGGGGACAAATCTTTTTTTTTGTGTGAAAATTCAACAAAGTTATTGGCTATAAACATTAAGAGACTGCCTAGTCCGTGTAGTTTGTATCAATGGCGACTGAAAATTAAGTGAAAATATTAGAAAGCCAAAAATAGTGTTTGTACTTTTTATTAAAAAAAATATTAAATTACATTTCTATAAATTGTTAAGTAATCTGGTGTGTTCCTTATCTGCTGCGGCGTACTTTCATTTACAGAGACTTGTAAAATTGTTTGTACAATGTTATCTTAAACTATTTAGCAGCTTTTATATATAATGATAAGTTTTCAAGGCAAAGAAATTACTGATTGTACCTAAATATTTCATTTGACTAAAATACATAGACTTAAGTAGTGTATTGAATTTAGTAATTTATAATTTTAAGCATTTATATTTTGATTCTACTTACATTATTTATTCATAAGGGTTTTTTTCATAATCTAAAGTTTTTTACTACTTTATGAACTAAGTAGCTTCTTTTTTTGTGTTGAGAACAAATTTGTAAAGTACATCATGAATTTTATATAATGTTTTTGTGATAATTTTATTTTATTATGTTAATAATTTAGTAATATTCTGTTCTCATTATATAGAACTAATTTGTTGAGTTCTTTGCATTAATCGATTACATATGTAAGATACCTTATTTAGTACCACCTCAGTCAGTACTTTGCCTTTTTTACAAACCATAGTTAGGAATCCAATGTCCGTAGACAGCCTCTTGGCAGAGTAACTGCTGTAAACTGTGGTGAGCCAGTAAAGAAGTGGTTGCCTCTTCAGTTACTGGAAGATGCTAGGATATCAAAGATACTTGGTTGGTGACTGTTATAAGCCATATGGTGTTGACAGAGATAAAGAATAGAACAGAGATAAGGAGTAGGATAGTTTATTATCTTTTTCAGGACCAGTAATTAAAATAGTTTGCCTACGTAAAAAATTTTAGAAATTTATTTGGAATTGTCGATTTATGATCGAGTACATTATTTTATGTATGAATTAAATTTCAGTAATTCTCCATCTTTATGTTGAGATTCTACTGCCTTACACAAATTTAAGTCTGTTTAAGATATTGCTTCTGCTAATCTTTTTCAAGGTGTAGTTGTAAGTTTAATGTCAAATACTTCCCATGGTAGTGGTAAATTAAACCTAGAATATATTAAATTGTACTGAGGGTATACGATTCACCCATTTATTATATTCTTCTTTTAACATTTAATTTTCATTGTTAATTATGCTTTTAGAAATTAGAAGAGATTTTTTTGGTGTTGTTTGTTTCAGCTGATAAATTATTTTTATTTTTTAAGTTTTTATACTTGTATTAGTCTACAATTGCTAATCAAGAAGTTATTTAATTTTTCTGAATTCAGTCCTAACTGCATGAAATTATCTGTTTTGATTAATGACTACAGTGAGTTAGTATTTGCATGTTGTGAAATTTTTCTGACCGCTACACTGTGTTTTTCCAGATGAATTCTTTGATATATCTTTATTTACATTTTTAATGAGTTAGTTTTTAATAACTTCAAATAATGTTTTTTTTTTTTTTTTTTTTTACTATAATGTATAGTTAGCAGGATTTTATATTCAGTTACCAGAATATGTAATAAAAATAACACCTACAAGGAAGTTTCTGTTGGATACTGTGGGGGAAGACGAATTCAGTTTGTGAACCAGTTTATGAGCAGCATACTTACTTGATAATCATGGTTAATAAAGTAGCTGTCAAAACATTTCCCAGAATATTTACTTAGTAATTTTAATAAATAAAATAATCAAGGGCAGGATTATTATTATCTAACAATTACACGGCAGGCTAGATGGGATGAGACTATTGATGGGCAATATTTGCAAGACCTGTTCCCAGACATTAGAAGTTTCAGGGTACCTTATGGGTTCCCCTTAACAAACACATAACTCAGTTTCTTACCAGTCATGGGGGCCTTCAGGCCCCATAGACTTGCAGTCTATGCCTGCAGTGTAGGGTGCAGGACGATGTGCCTTCCATGTGTTGTATGTACCAAATACAATCTGGAGCGCATCGCAGTAATTTGTGGTTTGGATATCGGAGCAATGATTGACATCAGTCAAAACTGGAATGATCGGGCTTAATGGTCAATGGTTGCAGAATCTCTGCACTATTTGACTATGGAAATGGATTGTGGAGGGAATCTTGGATGCTGCTTGGTCTTGTTCCTGCATACTTTGTTTGTTATGATTTCTTTTTAGTGTTGTTTTTGTTTTGTTAGTTTTATATCTTTTGTTTGTTTTGTTATTAGTTTTATTTTCATCTTTTTGTTTTTCCGCGTATGTGTCGCATGTGAACTCATTTTATCTTTCAGGTAGGTAGGTAGGTGATTCAGTTCCTTCGGCGAGTATAATTTTCTGTCTTGCTTGAGACTGGACATGTTTAGAGGGGTGCTTTATTATTTTTAGTAATAGTTTCACTGATGGGAATGTCGCCTGTGGCATCCTGGCCAATGTGACTGAAAGAAGTCATATGCTGTGGTTTAAAGGATGAGCTCCAGTAAAGTCCATTAGGACTAGGTATTGAGGGGGGGGGGGTTTGCAGGGTTTCTTCCCTTATTGGATCAAGATAACAGTTATCATTCATTTTAATTAACTTTTTTTTCATTAATATGAGAAAAAAGTAAAAAATATGGAAGATTATTAAATTGGTTTTTTAATGCAGTCAAATAAAAGTTTTCAACTCCCATAAAATTAATTCTATATTTTTTTCCTGTGATGACATAAATTCTCAAGAAGTATCCAACTTTTTGTTGTAAAATTGAAAAAAATATTAGAAGAGTTGTTATGTAAGTTTTGTAATTGCTATATTCTTTTCCTGTTATTAATAATGTGCCTCTTTTTCTATTATAAATTTATTTTCAGTAAATACTTCCATCTGTAATTGATGTTCAGATACGTTATCGTTAAAATAAAAATCTACTTGAATTTTATCCTTAATTAATTGATTGAATTTTTTTTGGGGGATAAACAAAAAACTTCATTTTTTAGGTTACGATATAAGTGATAGTCACTGGTAGCCAGATCAATCTCATCAACTGTCACACGACATAAAAAATTCCTCTGGATTGTGCCAAAAGAGCTCAAGACAATCACTTGAAATGTTTTTTCAGCACTCTTTTGGATGAGCGTGAACAAATGCGGCACCTGTTTACCGTACAGCTTATTCATGCAAAATATCACGTGCATCTGTTGACATGACTACAGACTCTGCTAACTCGTTCACTGTCACTCGTTGATTTGGCAAAGTGATTTTATTCACTTTTTCTATCATTTCTGGCATGAAGGGTGTTAAAAGCACTGTAATGCTTTGATTTGTAAAAACATATAAATCAAAACATTACAGTTAGAAAGAATGAAACAATACTGGGCTAAAATAAAGGCACAGAAATTGGCACAATTAATTGATTGAATCAACGTACCCCCCAGGTCGGGATAAACTAAAAAGAAGAATGAAGTAGTTAATAAAATAATCAGAAATAAAATAATTAAATTTGATCACTTAACTATTAAGAAATTTTAAATAAGTTTAATTGTAATTGTTGGAAGCATATATAAATTGGAGACACAAGTTTTGTTAAAGCTCCCTTCTCGTTGAAGATTTTCAGTAGTTAATTTTGAATGCTTATTGCGAGTATCAGTTTTATTTTGATGTTAATTGTTAGAACTTTTTCTGATACTTTGAAACCTCTCCAAATAAACTTTTCGGTAGTTAAAAAAATCCTGTTAACGCCAATGACATAGTATCATATTTTATGATTGTAGCAATGTTAATGTTTGATTTCCATAAAATTAAAAATTAAAATTCCAGAAAAATTGAACTGTTAACTCATTTATAATAACATCTCCCAGCTGACTTGAATAATTCAGCCAAACCTTTTACCAGTTTGCCTGAAGACAATTTTTGGACTTGAGCAAATTATGATTTTTAAGAATGTCGGATGCAGAAAAATCAATTACTAGTACAAACATATAAGATAAAAAATTTTTTACATTCTTTTAAGAAGATGATCAGTATATATGTGATTAAAATTGTAAGAGCATTATTAATGTATTATGAGAAATAAAAAAAAATTGTGAATACTTTTTAGTTTGCTTTCAATAAAAAAAATAACCAATTTAAACATTAAAATAATAATGCATGGGCTGCTGTAGTTGTAAGATCTAGCTCTGTGCTAAGGAATGTACATGAAGTTTCAAAATTTAGATTATCTTCCAAAAATTACTCAAAAGATTACAAATCGATTATGCAATAGTTATTTGTAATATTAAAGTGTTGTGTTGCACTAATTTAATATCTAAATTCAGATTCAAGTTAAATCTTATAAAGAGAATAAAAATGAAAGAGGATTTGATAATAAAGTGAACAAAACCACTTAATCAAAAATACAACAGGACTACTTCCATTATCTCATCTCATACTTTTGTAGCTGATGAGTTCAATCAATTCTTTTCTGATATTTCATCCTAAAATTTCATCTTTTGATAACACATAGGTTTTCTTACCTGGAAAAGAATAATTGAATTTTTCTATATATAAAAAATTTATTTTTTGCCTCACTTCATGTTACAAAATGTTAGGGTGCCACAGGGACATGTTCCCTCAAATCCATCATTTTTGTTATTGTTAATAAGCTGCCTGAAAATCTCAATTCATTTTTACCTTTTGCAAATTATACAGCTGTATTTATATCCATAGATAATCATTGATGGGACTAGAAGATTGTATGTTGACAGTTCAAAATATTATTCATGAGATAGGGGTATATTTTATGTAACTTAATATGGATAAAACCGTTGCATTATGGTAGACATAACATTGCTAATTTGAGTTTAATTTTGCTGTTTTTTTTAATGTTATTATTTCTGTTGTCCATATTGTAAAATTTCTAGATGTCCTATGTCTTAATTTATAGCTGATAAATTCTTATGGGAAAATCAAATTAATTTTCTCAGTAGCACAATGAAATCATACTGTTTTTTACTTTGGCGCATCCTAATAAATTACTAATTTTGGGATTACTAACATTTGTTATGTCTGCATTTTCCTATCTGAAATGTAATATCTCCTAGAACTTTCTCAAAATGTAAAAATGAGTTTTCAAGATATAAAACTGGGTTTTTAGATGATTGTTTAACTATAAATTTTAATCTATAGATTTGTATCCATAAGTTAGTCATTTAAACATGCTAATATATTCATACATTTATTTTAATGAATATATTACATTTGCTAAAAAAAAAAATGTTTTATTTTTGTAAATACTAATAATTACCACCTTTATCAAACAAGATAATAGACCTGTTTTTTGTTTGTTTTTTTTTGTGTATCACTACAATTCTTTGGTGTATGAGGAAGGTCTTTATTAAATAAACTTCTGCTGCCATGTTTAATAGTTACCGACTTATTTAAAAGATGTCATCAATTTATCAAAAATGAAATGAAAAGTTTTCTTTTACAGAATCCATATTATTCTTTTCAATTAGTTTTTAAATAATTTCAATAAAATTTTCTGCATCTATGTGTAACATATACATGTAGCTTCTTCAAATATAATTTTATTTATGTAGTATCTTTAGATGTTAAAATTTTCTTTTGCATTTATTTCCCACGATCCATCCAGGCGAATGCAGGTGCAGTTCTTTTTTTGTGGTGTTTTTTTTTTTTTTTTGTGGATTAGCATACTTATCCATTCTTAGCATGCTAAGTTATTTTGTACTGATCAGAATAACAAATTTATTTATTTAGTTGTATTTTAAATTCAAATCAAGTATACAGTTCAGTTATTGTGAGTATTGTCAATGAATTAGAAAATTATGGATAATCATATAAAAAAAGATTTACAAAGTTTTCCACATAAAGATTAAAATTAGAAACCTTACTTACAAGACAGTGTAGCCAATCCATTTGACAAGCAGTTTCAGCAGTTCTGCTTTCATTTCCCTTTTATGATAATCATAAAGATATATGAAAAATTAATACGTAAAAGTTTATTCATATCCATATGATTACAAGAGTTTTTTTTATTTTTGGAGCTAGTATTTATTTTGGAAAAAAATAAACTTAAATTTTTTTGTCCTGGATAACCAGGACAAAACAAATAAATAATTTATTTATTAAATTATATATTTTATATTTAAGTTTATTATTTACTTATTTGATGTTAAATAATCATCTATGGCGGCAATAACTTAATCAATAAACTTAGTTTATCTTCTGTACTTTATGTATATGTAATCATGCTTCTCTGTTCATTTTTTATATGGGTTATAAAGATTTTTTTTATAAAATTTCATCATAATTTTAATGTTTTATTATATGTATATTGTGATTTTTTTTTTTAATGTATAAGGCATTTACGAAGTCTGAATTTGTTAGTTCATAGGTAACAATATTTTTTTTTTAAATTCTGTTATGTATTTAAGTTACTTTTCAGATTTATATAACTGTATCAGTGAATTGATAATTATATAAATGTTTCTTTGTTATGTTTGTAAAACTTATTTTTTACATGAATGTTTGTGTTGTTTATTATATGATTTTTTTCTGTATGAAGGTACTGTATTTACAATTAGCTTATTTGTGACAACCTTCAAATTGATAAATGTTAAAGAAAGAAAAAAAACATATATCATATTTTCTTGTCAATGTGCATTTTGAATGATATTTTCTATGATCTGTGATCTCCATATCTGTGCATATATGTGTTGAATGATATTTTTGTTGATAAGTTTATTTATAAACTGTGATTTCTGAGTACAATAATGTTTGTTTTAATATGATTCATATGATATCATGGAATTCCTCTCAAGTTTCTTTGGAGAGAAGAAAAATAATAGTATTTCTTTTTATGAAAGTTATGAGATTGTTATAGATTTTTACATCTATGTTTCTGTTTCTTTGTTTGCGTGCGCGTGCGCTTTAGCTTAGACAAGCTTATAACATCTTAAATGAAAATGTCCATATGTCCACTGTTTGAGTCTATATGCCAGTGAGTATTCTCCAATTTTTCTGTAATAAAAATATGAAAAACCTGTTAAAAATATTCCTAAAAAAAGCTTGATAAGAAGAATTTTGGAGATTTCTAATGACCAGGTAATCAGTTAGTAAAAGTTTTGTTTTTCACATTATAAAACTGGTAGAAACTTAACAGTCAATAAATTTACTCTTTGTTATGTAATTTCCCTTCCAAAGCGTTGAAATTTCAGTTTACTGTTCACATTTATTTTGAGTTGAAAGTTTTGCAAAACTGAACTTGTTCTGATCAGTTACAGTTTTAAAGGGAGGGTATTGGCTTTGTACCTGTTATGTGTGCAAACATGCAATGATATAATTATTAGTAATATGATTCTATAAGATAACTATGTTTTCTTGTTACAGTAAAATTTCATAAAAAAAATATGGCTGAAAGAGCACCACCTCCAACATATGATGAAGCAGTCAATAACAAAGTACCACCACAAAGTGAGTATTAGAAAATCTGTCAAATATTTCAGCATTTTATCTTTTTTTTTTTTTCATAATACTTACCAAAATCTTAAACTGAATTATTCAGAGAGAGAGAATACTTACAAGCCCTGCTGGCTGTATTTGCTAGTTCTCATCTCTTATCTATAAATAATACAGAGTTTTATTATTCACTTGCAAAATACACAAACTCTTATTCAAACTTATATTTTGTATATATATGAGGGCAGGATGAAAATTTCCAGGCTGGCCAAGAAAACAATATTTTTCTTGGTACATTTTGATTTGCTTTACAATATAGTCGCTGTTAGGTTATATACACTTGTCTAGTATTCCACAAGAGCGCTTATGCCAGTTCAGTACATCGATTTATCCAACCCCTTAAAGTAATCATCTATGGCGACAATAACTTCATTATTGTTGAAATTTTCTTCACTCCAAGCCATTTTATTTAGATTAGGAAACAAATGGTAGTCACTGGGAGCCAGATCAGTCTCATTAACTGTCACATGACATAAAAATTCCTTTGGGTTGTGCCAAAAGAGATTGAAACAATCATTTGAAACATTTTTTCAGCACTGTTTTTGGTCAGGTCTGAGCAAACGTAGCACCCATTTATAGCGCACATCTTGTTCCATCCAAAATATTGCACATGTGTTCTGTTGACATGACTACAGACTCTGCTAACTCGTTCACTGTCATTGTTGATTTGCCAAAACGATTTTATTCACTTCTATTATTTCTGTCATGAAGGGTGTTCACTGTGTGGTTCATCACTAGTGTGTGTTGACCCATTTTAAACTCTGCAACCCAGCATTGTATTTAATACAGAAGAGTCTCCCAGTGTTTTAAATTAAAGGTCTTCTTTAATTTACTTTGCATTTAAGCATTTCAGAAAAAAGTATTTAATCACTGCATGAATTTCTAGTTTTTCCAAAAACTGTAAATACTATACTAAGTAATGCAGCAACCTGAAAATCTTACAGTAAACTAATGAAGAATGGAATCATGGATGCCAGCTTTCTGTGAGGCCTGAAATTTTTCGCCCCATCCTCATGTGAGTGTGTGTATGTAAGTTTGTCTAACATGTTATTTATTTATATGTACAATGATAGTGAATAGTGAAACGATGGTGATAATTTGGTAACTGCTGGATACAGTCTACCTTGATGAGTGGGGAAGAAGAAAGTACCTTGTAACCTTTGTTTTACCATTCAGTCACAATTGGATTGTAAAGCCTTGCACTTTATGCTTTTGCTGTTAAAGTGTATCACAAGAACAATGATAATTATGTGATCATACAGTGAGTGTTTAGAATCCTTTTAACATCCTCTGTAATAATCTGGTGCCTCCTGCTTGATTAAAACTGTGAGGAAATCAGACTCTCCAATTAAAAGAACTGGAAGCGTTAAAAGTATGCACACTAGGAAATTTGTGAGAGTGGAGACTGTTCCACAACAAAATCCTGCTCTTGTCAACAAAAGGACATGCAGTATCACATGCATTTCTGATTGCAATGTAAGTAAGATTTTACATCAAGACCTCCAGTATCATCTAAAAAATTCAGACTGTGCATGTGTTAAATGATGTTGATCATGTAACCTACTTGCTTTCATTTCTTTATTGGACATGCTAATTGTTAATCCAGACCTCCTAAACAATCTTTTAATGATAAGCTTTTGCTACTGGTCAGGAGTAAATCCTCAAAAGATTACATGAAAAACAGCCTCATAGTGTCTATGTGACTAACTGTTTGGGGTTTTATTTCATAATTTGAAATTATTGGGCCATATTTTTTTTAGCATGTTATTGAGCATGCAGTTACTGTAAATTCACAACACTATTTAACATTTTATAAAACTTCCTTTAGCCTGAATTAACTCATCATCCTGTTAATAAACATGTCATTTCTACAAGATGGTGTTACAAACCATACTTCAAGGACTGTTTCCATTACAGTTGTAAGGAATTGTTTCCTAATCACATCATCTAAAGAACGGGAACATCTTGGCCGACCATCAGATCTATGTGCATTGATTTTTTTCATTAGAGGTAGTTGAAATCACACATTTACCATGCAACCTCAAAGATGTTAAAAAACAAAAGAATGAAAAATAGGAGGCTTGAATCTATGTAGACGTGGTGGAAAATGTGATTGGGTAACCTATGCACTAGACTGTTGGAATGTGTGAAACAAATTGTGAAGCCATCTTTGAGATTGTCATTTTTAAAGAATTGTTTGTAAATAATGTGTTTTATTTCATATGTAATAAAGTAATAAAATAATACTTTTATACTTGTTTATGATGCATTTTTAATCATTCGATTCAATATTGGATGTATACATTAAGAGAAAGCTGGAAGTGGTGTGTCTAAATGTGACTTTTTAGTAGTTAATGTACTGATGGTTGCAGGGTTCATTCCTCTTTTTAACATTTAATACTTGTTTATTATTGCTCTAGAAACTAGAAAGAATTTCTAGATTTTTTTGGTAGTGTTTGTTTCCACTTGATGGGATTAGTTTTATTTTTTAACTTTTTGTCATTGTTTTGTTAATACTAATTGTTTTGTCCTTGTTTAATAGCTAATATTCAGAATGTTTGTTATATCATTTTTCTGAACTGATTATCTTAACTGCTTAAAATTTTCTCTTCTCATTGATTACAGTGACCTAGTGTTTGCATATTGAAATCATACATTGATCATCATACATATCATACATATTGAAATAAAATAGATTGCTAATTACTAAGATATATTATTTAGTTAACAGAACTTAAAAGTATTTAACAAAATAACATTTTAAAGAATATTCAACTGATAATCACAGTTAATAAAGTGGCTGTCAAAACATTTTTCATAAAATATTTATTTTGTACTAATTAATTAATAAAATAATGATTCTGTGGTTATAGTTATCTATAACCACAGAACAACTAACATTCATTTTAATTATCTTTTCTTTTCTTTTTTATTGATAATGGAAAAAATTATTTTAACATGGTGAATCTATGAATTTTCAAGATGATCATTCTTGAAATCAAACTAAAAATTCCTTCCTTCTTTAAACAAACTAAAAATTTCTTTATAACAAATTGGGCCAAGTGCCTAATTTCATTATAATTTTTTACAAACTTTATTTTCTAAATCTGTAATTTTATGCCTCTATGTGCTTGATTCTCTAATCGGCAGCATTTAAATTAATTAAATGGATTTCTAATATTTCATTTAACACTATAGTAGATTCAGTTATATTTGCTCCAGAGTCTGTTTCCGACTTATTGTAAACATTGCTATAATCTCAAGTAGTTTTACTAAAATATTATGACCTTAAGGTAATGTATCTTCTGAGACAAAGTTCATAGATTTTCTGGTATATAAATGTTGTCAAAGTTAATGTAAAAGTCACAGTTAATGTAATTGAGGGTGTGGTTTGTAAAAGTAAATAGTAATTATTATAGCTAAGAAAAAAAACTTGTTCCCTTGTGAAGTTATCCTGGGAAATAGCCTGCAAAACTTGATGGATCAATTCAGTCATTAAAAAAAACCCAAACAGGTTAATGTGATCAAATGACTTGTAAAGTTTTTTTTTCTCCAACTCCCCCAAGACGACCAGCCCACGCTAAAAAGCTTAACACAGTCGCCTCAGGGTTTCATGGCAGCGCAGTCTGCCCCTCCCTAGCTCGTCCGAACTCGGACATCCCATCGGGGTTTCCCTTGCCTCCTCGAAAACATACTAATCACCTCTTCCGGTGATCAGAATTTTTCTCCGCTGGAGAGCACCCTTCCAGTCCCTATTGTGATCAAATGTAATTTGCCTCATTTTCCTTCTTAGTAAAAAGAGATCTGCACTATGAAAAAATCTGATATGGACACCACATGACTTCCTTGTACATCTATTAAATTACATATACACATTTTTGCTGCACTTCATTTAAACTTATTTCATTTGAAACTGAGATATGATCCTTCAATTCTTTAATAAAAGTCGACAGTTATACAATTGCTGAAATATAAGTTTTTATTAACATCAAATATTTATACAAATATTAATTCAACAATCTTACCTTTGGTATCCAATATTAAAAACGTTACTTTAAGCATAAGTCAAAATTAATATTTGTAACCAGTATACATAAGTTCACTAAATGGAAAAGTTTAATTATTATTAACTTTTTTTAGTTTAACTTTAATTATACGACACACCAGAAATCTTATGCATATTATGCACAAGTGAAAAAAATGTTCAATAATCGCTTTAAATTAAACACAATTTAAAAATGTATTTTATTTTTCTTCAAATAATTAAATAAAAGGATTTTTTTAAAAATAACTATACAGTTTTTATAAGAATTTGCTAAGAAATTACACAAATAATACGATTTTAAATTATAATTTTCAATTAATATTAAATAATCAGATGTTTCTGCAAATCTATTATTTTTATTTTATTTTACTTCTAATTTTATTTTATTAATAATTTTTTTTATACATATATATATATATATATATATAATAAAACTATATATATATATAGTTGCATCAACAATTGTAGTCATTAGCGACTACAGTAACACTATCATGTAGTATTATATAAAACAACAAAAATCATAAAGAACAAAAATAAACAATAAAGAAATAGGAACAATAAATAACAAACGTAGACAAGTGACAACAATAAATACAAAATAAAATACATAAATTGACAAAAATCACTAAATCATATTCTTCATTCCACTGTAGGAGAAGAACCGCAACAGACATTTTATACCTTCGTTCTGGTGTAATAGAAATTTCATATCCAAACCCAGGTCTAAGTTTTGTCAGATGGTTCCAAAGATTGGGCAATCAACAAGCAGGTGGTACATGGACCATTTGACCTTGCAAGCTTCACAAATCTTCCGAGGAGAGCCAAGTAGGTGAGCATGGGTAAGCCTGGTGTGTCCAATCCTTAGCCGAGATAAGATGACTTGGTCTCTTGTGTTGCTCATGTGTTTCTCAAGCACATCCTCCCGGATGTTGTACTGCCATGGGAGGACTCAGCAGCCAGAATCTATTCCAATGAGCCCACAATTTTACACGGACTGATCTCATGAAATCTCTCTCCCATGTCAATAGTATTCGGATGCCATTTATTGCAGCTCTCTTGACAGCCTCATTGGTCTGTTAGTTCCTGAGGATGCCACAATGGCCAGGGACCCATACCAGTATCACAGTCTTATTTATCCTTGAAAGGATCTGAATAATCTGGACAATGGATTCAGAATGTTTGTCGCCCAAGCTCTCAAGTACACTCCTAGAGTCTAATTACTAGGAAGCTGTCATCATTATGGGTTTCAATAACTTACAAGGCGGAGTAAATCGCAGAGGCCTCGCAAAAACACAGAAGAACAGCCATTAAGTGTATATAATATCTCGGTGTCAGGAAGAACAACGGAACAGCCTCATCCATCAGCCTAGACAGACCCATCCATGTAGATGAGAGTGTACCCATTGTACGTCTTGGCCATGTTGTTAAATACGTCTCTTAACAGACTGGAAACCTGTGTCCCATTTATGACTTTCAGATTGGTAGATTTCTGGAGACGCTTGTAAATTCCCTTTTCAAGGATCTTTGGGGCAGGCAGATCTAGTTCTTGGAGATAGCGAAGTAGCCTGAGGCTGAAAGACTGGTAAGGACATCCTTCCTTCAAGTAGCGAAGTGCGAGCGTGTCTGGTCATTTGCCATGAGCAGTTGATCGCGTGTTTGATGCTCTCTTATTTCCTCCTGTAACGCAATGGGAGTTCATCCGATTCCACCAGTAAGCTTGGTATAGGGGAAGTGGCGAATGCTCCTATTGACATATGAGTGCAGGTGTTGTGCAAGTGGTCAAGTATGCCCTTAATTGTCTCTTTCGCAGTCATATACTATAGACCCGTATTCTAACTTCAAAAGAACAATGCTTCTGTATGTGTTCAGGATGATGGATTTATCCGCATTCCAGTTGCAAGATGAAATGAGTTTAAGGACATTCATTCTCCTTAGACATTCAGCTTTGGTACTTAATGTGTCTCAAAAAGGTCAGTTTCTCATCAAAAGTTATGCCAAGAAGCCTAATCTTGTTTGTTCCCTTTATCTCATCTTCACCTAAGTGCAGTCTCACCAAGTCTTTGCATCCAACTGGTTGCCTAGAGAAAACAATAAATTTGGACTTGGTTACAGACAATTTGAAACCACTACATTGTGGCCCATCTGTCCAACGAATTCTGCATTATTTTCCTTGTAGTTCCAATTTCCTTACCTCTGCAGGTGATAGTGATATCATCAGTGAAGATACATTTCTTAACTGGCAGAGTAATATTGTCAGCCACCCCATTTATAGCAACCAAGAAGAGCAGTACACTTAGGACAGATCCCTGTGGGACTTCGTTTTCAATTTTGAAGATCTTTGAAAGGACTCCATTAGTTCTACAAATCAGTCATTTACTCAAAAAATTGGCTATAAAGCACAACATATTTCAGTTGAACATCATTTTGTAACAAGGTAGCAATTACCTTCTCTCTCCAAGCCATGTCATAAGCATTTTCAATGTCTAAGGTTACAGCAAAAAGGTATCCTTGGAGGTGAAATGCCTCATACACATCTGTCTGTATAGATACTAGGTGGTCCATGGTAGATCTCTTTTCTCTGAATCCATATTGGTATTGGGAGAAGAATTTGATTTTCTCCAGATGTCATTTCAGTCTGTTATTTATCATCTTCTCCATCACCTTGCAAAGGGTGCACATTAGAGCAATCGAACGGTAGTTCTCTGCTGAAGTGATGTCACTATTGGGCTTAGTCACAGGGATGACTACAGCCTCCCTCCAGATCTCCAGAACATCCCTTCCTCCAATATAATGTAGAACAGCTGTAAAAGGTGCTGAAGACCCTCATTAGAGAGTTCACGTATGAAGACATGCAGTATTCCATCAGGTTCAGAGCTAAAAGATTTTAGATGTGCAAGTACATCTCCTAATTCACTCAAGGTGAGATGGGCAATCAGATCCTAGTTGATGTTATTCCATTGAAGTATGTCCTCTAAAATGAATTCAGGGCTGTTTTTAATCCTCAGAAAATTGTTATCAAGGTTTGAGTCACTCGAGTTCCATGAAAACCTGTCACCCAGAATATTTGCAATGTCATAAGGGTTGTGAATTACACGACTATTCTCAATCAGATCATGTATATGATTGGTCTTATACATTCCCTTGATTTTGTGGATTTTGTTCCATACCTCACTTGGGAGTGTTTCTATTAAGTGAGGCTAAGAAATTGCACCATGCTAGACATTTACTATCTTTATATGGCCTTCGAGCATCGTTTTTTATATTCGACAAAGGTTGCCTCATTCTGATGCCATTTTTATCTATGAAAAGCATTTTTTGATGCCTGCATCGCTAATTTGCATTCATTACTCGTATCGTTAATTTGCATTCATTTGAAACGTATTGCACCAGGGAATACGTTTCTTACCAATGAATCCAGACATTTTGGGTATACTGAGTTCAGCACGCATCACAAGATCAGCAAAATCTTTAACATATTCATGTATTTGAGCTCCGTCACCTGTCAAATGTAAATCTTCAACGTTTTTAGTAACCAGTCTCTTAAATCTGTCCCAGTTAGCGTGCTGTAGTTGCCACCTAGGGTTCGCTCTTCTTGGAATACTGGTTACACTGCAGTGTTTGATCACTATTTCAATGGGGAAATGGTCACTGCCGTATAGTTCATGTAGGACTCCCCATTCGTAGAGGTGGGCTGAGGAGACATCACAGATTCTTAGGTCGTGACACTAAAAGTCTCATATGAACTGTTGAGATGTGTATATTAGCCCAGCATAAGGATCTGGCCTCTCGAGGAATCTTTTCACTAACTTAACCGTAGCGTCCAACTTATTGCAGCCCCAACCAGTGCTGTGAGCATTAAAATCACCCATCAGTAGAAATGGTTTTGGAAGTTGCCTAACTATGTCTTCAGTTCCTCTACAGTAAAGTCCCAACTGCTGGGAGATAGATATTACATACTGTAAACGTTCCAGGAGCAAGCGTCAAAGTCACAGCTATAGCTTCAAGGCTAGTATGCAGTTGAATTTCTCTATAGACTAGTTGATCACTAATGAAGATGGCTACACCACCGCTGGCGTGGGAGACATCCAATCTGTTTGTGAGAATGACATTGTAACCTTTCAGAACTATGTAGTGGTTATCCTTAAAATTAGTCTCTTGCAGGCATATCAGAGAAAGACTGAGTCGATTGATTAGAAATTGTAAATTTTCTCTCTGGAGGATTGGGTGACAGAGTTGGAGAATTTTGTCTATATAAAAAGTTCTCCGCAAGTGTGACTAAACACTATTATCAGCGAGCGGGCTGCCATTGAGACTCGGTGGTGCTGTCATTACAGTTATCGTCAGACATGCTCGTAACTTCAGCAGCTTCAATTGACTCAAGACAAGACGTGCCAATTTATTTATTACACGCGTGAACCTATTTTTAATACTTCTTTCTGGTACTTTCAGGTATGTTTCCCAAAGCATATGTATCAGTTCCATCGTATTAGATGTGTGTGATCTCGTGATAACTCTAGTACTGCTAAGTTATCCCTGTAGCATTACAGGAAGCTTTTGAAGTCTACGTGATTCAAGACAAGGGTTGTTATCCTTGGCTTGCAAGATTTCTGCTAGGGGTTCCAGACCCGCGTCAAGCCTGTCATCATCCTTTTTTGGCTTCTTGCATCTTGTTTTGCTGACAGGTCTCTGGCTAGGAAGATCGTTCAGCGCCCCTACTGCATTCCCAATGTCTCCATGATGATCATATGTGCTAGAGTTGGTGGACAGTGTCCTCTTCTGCGCCTTACTCGGAGCACCTGGAGGTTGGCAAAGATAAGGAAAACCAGTCTCTAAAATCTGGTCTGTACTCCCTTGAGATGTTCCCTTGCTGGTTGCAGACTTGAGATGTTGACAGGTTTCCCTCTTGCAGGTTGCAATTTGCCCTGGTTGTTTACAGAGGAAGCAGAATACAGCATCAGCCGAGAGATATATCCGGTTCTGTGAATTATCGTAGGTTAGGTCCATGGTGCTTAGTAACTTTATAAGATATTCAGGGTGTGCATATACCTGGCGACGAAAACTCAGAACACGTTCGTAGCCCAGTACTGGGACAACAACACGCAGGGAGGTAATAGCTGATCCAAGGTGGATGCCAGAACACTTAAGTTCTTCCTCTAATAACTTATTCAGGATAACTGGGCACACATTAGAGAGGACTACTATTTGAATTTAATTAACAAAGGGTGAATCTCCAGGAGGTGGTTCCCAACATTGACTTTGTTGTACTTCTCGGTAATTGATTTAACAAGATAACTGTTTGCCAAGTAGATCTTAGATGTATATACAATGTTGTTAGGAGTAACCAGTTTACCAATGGTCACGATATAATGTACTAATCAGAATATCTCCTACGGCATCCAGTATGATGGCTTGAGTTTTGCTTGGGTAAAGTCAGTTTCTGGGCCATGGTAGCATAACTTCCTGGTCTCTTTGTCTGTCCAGTAAAACGGGTGTCATTCTCTGAGTGATCAGCATCATTCAATTGGTCACCATGTTTACTCAAGATTGTCTGTGGTTCACTTTTGTCAGATGTCTTCCCACAAACGTTTTTACAGATCTTTTCTTGGTCGGTCACACTCATAACTATTCCCTTGTACTCAAAGGAAACAGCACAGTTGAGATATTTATTTACGACGATTAGCTGGGCCGAATGTCGAAACAGTCAAACTTGAAAGGTTATGTAGGGTTATGTGGCTGTGTTACCCCAATTATAGAATATTAATGCTCCAGCGGGCCATTTTAAATATTGTCTAGTACTTACCAGCCCCAAGACCAATATAAATACAAATAAAGTCACAAGTAAAATAAAAATAATTAGGAAATGGGTCACTAAATTAAATATATAACTAGCACATCACATAGACAGCTGCTCTATTTTTTTTTTATTGTTAGTGAATTTTTATTTATTGTAAAAATGTTTTACAATCACGGGTTAGTAATTATTAAATCAATATATTTGAATTAAAAAAATAAATAAAATTAAAAAAAAATTTAAAAAAACAAAGGGAGATGAAGTCTGATTTGAACCGATGTGCCTTCCCTTTAATATCCGAATATTTCATTAATTAAAATTTTAATTTTGATTGCAATCAAAAAGGGAGGTGCACAACTAGATGTTGCAACAGTGCTAAATCCAAAATTTCAACATCCTACAGCTAATCGTTTTTGAGTTATGTGAGATTCATATGTACATACAGAAGTCACACCAAAACTAGTCAAAATGGATTCAAGGATGGTCAGAATTGATATTTCTGTTGAAATATGAAAACTGAAATGTTTTGTGATCACAGTACATCCTTTACTTTGTACAAGGAAGTAAAAATAGTGATCTGAAAATTTTGATCCTGTTTTCACTTCCTTCACTAATTGTAATAAAAATTATTAATAATTTTCTAGGTCAAGGTACATTATTGCTGTATTCATTATACTGGCTCCTGAATTTCCATTATCTGGTTTGTGCTATTTTTTGTAATACCAAAATACTTAAAATTTATTCATCTTTTGCTTTACTTTATTAATTCCTACTGTATCTGAACTTAATCTAGCCATTTATCTTTTTAACTTGCCTAGCTTATCATTCATGTTCGAAGTTCTGGCATTTTGTGCTAAAGTTTTGAGTCTTAGTCTTCTTGTTGAATTTGTAATGAAATCCTCATGAATTGTCTCCATCCAGAGATTCAGTTGAAAAGTATTTTACGTAACAGAACATCATAGTGGTTTATTAAAAAGAGGAGTGAAAAAAAAATTTCCAGAAAGTACATCAAAGCCTAAAGAAATCCAAAGAGTACAGAGAGTACTAAAAGCTTAGTGCGTACAATACTTACAGTCTGTTGTGCAACCCAAATCCGCTATTAATGTTTGGAAGTTATTGAAAGTATTAAGCCAGTTATCAGCAACTACTCCTTTGTCTGGCCTTTCCTCAGAGTTACACGCAAGCTTCCTCATCAACATCAAAGAGGTTACAATGAGGTTTTATAGGTTAAAAATTTTTATCTGTATAAAATTGTTTGATTTATTAATATTTTAAAATATGAGGTTCTCTGTTTTATAAAATTTGCAAGTAGTTTTATGTATTGTATATTTGCACAATTTAAGTGTGTGAAAATAAAGAAGATAATTAAATGATATCCATGGAAAAGTAAACTAATTATTTGAAATGATGATGAGTTGTGAAGATTTATCATGGCAGACACTCTCAGGTAAATAATGTGAGTTCTTAGAGTATCTTATTTTGCATATTTTATTAGATCTTAACCGATTGTTATAGGACCAGTTACAGTTGTTGTAGAACAAGGATTTGCACCATTTCCACAACGGATGACTTGTCCTTCTTGTCATTGCCCTATTGAAACCAGAGTCGAATACCGTCCGAATAGTAATACTCATCTTATTGCATTGCTTCTGTGTTTCCTGTAAGTATTGGTTTGTAAAAAAACCTGATAATCTATAACTGTTAAGTGTATAAATTATTCAAGTGTTTTTTGTATTATGTAATTGCTGATGATTTTTTGATAATGTGATTTTTTTCTGTCTCCTGGTTAATTTACTTTCAGAAATCTTATTTTGGTGGCACCAGTTATAAAGTAGTGATGTGAGTGTTCAAATGATACTTCTCTAATGCTTAGTTGAGGACCACTTGTATAACATTTTCTTGTTTAACCGTAAGTTGCTCTACGGGGCAATTAACAGTAAACTTATCCATTGAAAAAGATTCCTGAGATTGTAAATGATGAAAAAGTTATGCGATGAGGAATTTTTCTTTGAGAAATCTTTTTGTGTTTTGACCAGGGATTTTCTGAAAAATATAAATAAAAGCAATAAGTACATATTCTTTCTTTGAAAATTGAAATGTGATCCTAAAGTCATGTATTACAAAAGATACTGTACAAAATATACTGAACTGTATATTTAACTCAGCATACAGTTAATTCAGTTAATTTTATTACGGGGCTACTTTATTATGAGGTCATTCAATAATTAAAAAGACAAATGGCAACAATGGAAAAACTATTCAGTAGAAAAACAAACTGTTTGACATTCAACTGGGGGCACCGCTGATGTAGACATTATCCATTTGAAAACTCTTTTGACTATTTCAAAATGTCAGCTGTGATTGAAATATTTATCACAAAAGAAACAGTCTGCTCTGTACAAGTGGATTGAAGAGTTAAAATCTGCTAGCACAAACGTTACTGATTCTCATCATATCAGAAAACCAGTAAAAGTTTTGACTGTTGCATTGTAAAATTGCACTAATGATCTTATTCTCAACAATAAGAACACTAATGCTGAAATGGACAGTGTCTATTTCATTATCCATGATTAACTGAATTACTACAAAATGTGTTTAAGATGGATTCTGAGACATTAAATCAAAATCATGCAGATAACCAAATTCACATTTTTTCAGAACTTAAGAACAATTTTTAGTGGAAGGTAATGCTTTTCGTAGATCTCATAACAATTTATACTGAAACTTGTTTTCGTCATTTTGAGCCAGAATGCAAACTTCTGAGTACAGAGTGGAAACATGGCCAGGAAAAATTCAAAAACTACGCATCAGCTGGTGAAGTGATGCTAATGGTTTGTTGGGAAGATAAAGGCCCAATTTATTGCAGTTATTTGGAAGACCAACATATAATCATCAGTTAATACTAATGTGAGATGCTAGAAAATAAAGTGAAACCTTCAGTGAGAAGGAACCATCCTGGTTATCTCAAAATGTGTAATTCTTATGCATGATAATGCCCAATTCCATTCCGCTTAAAAGAAGTAGGAAGCTATTTAAAACTGGATCAGGAGGTGTTGGCACATCTACCTTACAGAGCTAATCTTGCTCATCAAATTCTTTTTTTGTTTGGTTTTCAAAGAGTTTTTATATTTTACCAAGTTTCGCAACAATGATGAGGTCAAGAATGGCTCAGACACCAAAGTGAACAATTTTTTACTACTGGAATAAGAAAGCTCACAGTAAGATGGGACAAGGGCCTAATTGTAGCTGGGGATTAGTGTTCATTTTATTGTCATTGATTAAATAATAATTTTTTTGTACCCAATTGTCTTTCTTTAATAATTGAACTGTCCGTGTCAGAATGAAATTTTGAATAAATATTCCAGTATTTTTTATCCACCTAGGCAGTTAAAGTTTAAGGAAAATATTTTTATCTTAATCATTTATGTCTATTTTGTGTTGAAAAATGTATTTTCAGAGAGACCTCAATCATTGAATTCATAGTAAGCAGAAATTATTTGAGTTAAGATACCAAAAGCTTAAAATTTAAAATGCCATATTACTTTGAAAAATGTTTACATCCAAATTAATTATTTTATCAATATATACATTATTAACAGTGCAGCTAAGATTATTAAATATGTTTTCATATTTTCTGATAATAGTAATTATAAATTTTTTGTTATAATCATTTTGTTTAGAATTTTTATAACAATGTCTTAACTTGTGTAATTTTAAAAATTTAGTATTTTTTTTGTATGAGAGAATTGATATGGGGTACAATGAGGTACCTTCAAAATGTATTCTTAAGAATAAAAATAGGAAAGAATTCATTGAGATTAAGATCTTTAAGATCTCAATTTTTTTTCTGCTAAGATGAAATACCAATATGTGTATATTTATATATGTATATTTTAATTTTACATGGTATTAATTATGATAATTCTACCGAATTACTCTTAGTATTCATTATACTGTTAACTTATTTATGGCATTAATCGATTTCTGTATTTTGAATGAAATTAAAGGGCTCTAATGGTATAGAAATATTGGTACGTACGTATTAGCCTGTTGACCAATAAATTGCAAGCTTTTGGGTTATTGTTAATATCCCCCAATGTAACCATTACATTACCATTTTTATAACCATTTATATTTATTAATTTTATAAATATAATTTAACCAAACCTAATTTTTGCTTGCTAACCTTGACTAATTAACACAGTAATGTTTTGAGTATTTAAATAATAAATTCAGTAATTATTATTTTTTTTTTTTTTTGTTTCACATACCCCGGGCCAGATCCTGCAGTTAAGTATAACACAGCTCAGGGGAGTGTCCTACACTCTAACAGGCCTCCACCAGGCCCGGCTATGCCAACCCTGGGTCCCTCTTGGGGAGCTGGGAGCAAATGAAACAGACTCGTCCTATCCGGACCCAAGCACTGTGACGCTAGGTATCCCACTCCCCATGACCTGAAACATCTGACCTCAACTTCCTTGACATAGGTGTGGCAGTGGACCCACTTTATCTTAATTCGTTCTTCCATCAACCTCTTCATCGCACGTTGGCTAGTGATAACCGTATTTTTAGTTGAGCCATATGCCAAATGCACCAACGTGATCCTTAAGATCTGTGCCTACTACTTTCGCCACTGCAGGCTGTGTCTCTTGGTCAGAGGTCTCAAGCTCGATGTCCTGTACATGGACAACCGCCCTCTTACCTCCTCGTGATTTATAATAATCAACTTGGAGGCTGGCTGCTTTACTCTGCAGAGTGCTCCTCAACTCTTTCGCCTTCTGCACCTCTTTGACCCTGATACACAGCCCCTCGTTAACTCCTTTCCTTATTGACAAAACCTCACCAGCCTCCTCCTGTGATACAGTCTCCTTCATCCTTCGCCACAAGTTGTAGGTCTTCCCAGCCGCCTTCACTATAATTGTGTGGGTTTCACCAACTGCTGGAGTGGACCTTGCGATCCCCGCTGCTGTAGTTCCCTGGGCACCAGTGGTCTGCGGTGGGGTAGGACTGGATGCTGACCTGATCCCCTCTCCTTTGAAACACATATAAGACCAGCCATTGAACATACTGCCCAATTCTGCCCACCAGCGGCAGAAAAACCGGCATCGGCGATTCATATTGGATTTTCCTCAAGGACTGTAGAATAACCCTTAGGGCAGGCAGGTCCCCTGCTGATGAGTCAAAATATAGACAGAATTTCCTATGTCTTTGCAGCTCATCATCTTGCCACAGGATCTTCGACTTCTCTTCCATAATGTCACCCAGTCTAATGTCATTCTGCAAGCTCGATGGATCACCAGAAGACCAGGCTCCCGATAAATCACAGAATTGACAAACATCAGCCTGTATTATTGCAAAATTTTCCACCCGCATCACTTCTCTTGGCCAGCTCAAAGCCGCTGCCGCTATTAATTTATCATCAGACATCAGCCGTGTCAAAATGCTCTTCATTTCCTGGTCCCTCCTTGAGGTCTGGCTACCTCCATTTGACTTGAAAACCATGCTACACAGACACTGCAGGGCGGTTTGGAAGTTGCCAAACCAGCCAATGTGACCTCCATCTTCCTTGTCAGTTTGCTTAAAGTCCTTGAGCAGGGCCTTAATCTTTTGTCTAGTGTTGCTGGTCTCCCCCACCAGGGCTTTCAGCTTCTTATCCTGTGCCACTATTCCCTGAAGGACTGTGTTGAAGTCACCGTAGAAGCCTCCTGGCAGATATCACTGCATTGTGGATGGACGTTAACACCACTGCCAGCGCCTGCTGGCAGTGATGTTGACAAAGGAATTGCCCTTCCTTTGTCAACTCTCCTTTTGAAGTACAAGGACTTGCAGCATTCCCACAGGACCTCTTCTTTGACCCTGTCTCTGTGGCGATTTAGGCTGCTGTCGCATAAGCTGGTGTTGTCTCAGCTCACTCTTTTCCATGTCTACTTCAGATACAGCCGTCATCGTCCGTGAAACTACCCAATTCTGAGTGCACAATGCCAGATGGCAGCCGATGATTCAACTGCCTGATTGGTCCCTGGAGGTGTTGTGACCATAGTTTAATTGCCTCAGGTTCACCATCCGAGTAATTTCAGCATGAACTGCTGTGGCAGAACCCAAACTATGGCCATTTGATTGAAGGAAACAAATGTCCTGCATTTGTGCTCCAGTCTCAACGGCTCCTGTCGGAGAATTATGGGTTAATTCACCGCTGGCCAATCAAGACACCAATAGAAACGGGATGATGATCCTCCTCAGTCTCATAGTCCTCTATATCAGTCATCTTACTCGCAAAAGTTGACAAAGTTAAAAAAATGAACAATCAGGTGTAATGAACAGACTAGGAAATGAAGCAGTTTATACTACTAAAATCGTTATAGATCCTCTCAAATGCACTAAAATAATTCTGCATAGCCTTGTTGCACTGTTAATAATCGCAGTTAAGGACAAAAATGTATTTATATTGCCAAAAACAATAAAATCGAAGTCTAGCCTAGATTACCCTGACAATGGTAGACTGTAAGAAAAAAGTTAATTTTAACACCAAAACACAAAGGAATGCAAAAAACAAAAATGAGAATGCAAGAAATAACAAAACTATCAGAAAACTATTTAAATAATCAAAACATTACTGTTAATTAGTCGAGGTTAGCAAGTGTAGGTTAAGTTTGGTTAATTTATATCTATAATTATAAACAATAATGCTTATGTTTTTAATATGTAAAATATGTTAATGATCTCTTCATTTTGAATGGTTATGGTCGATGACCATAATGTATACGGTTATGGGACCATAATGTATACGATTATGGTCGACAGGCTAATATGGAAGTACCCAAATACTACACACTCAAGGTAATAAACTGTACCCAGCATTTTTAAATTTGTTATTCATTAGAGGAACTATTAGATTACAAGGGTGAATTTTATCGTGTTGCCCAGGACACAGTGTTGCTAATTTGGTTTTATGATTGAAATCAGAGGATATGTTACTGATGCAAAATAGTAGCCACCTGATTTTAGAATAACATTGACTTTTGTTTGTTGCTGTGTTTTTGTTATGCTTTAATCATAATTGATTTGTCATTCAAAAATTATTTGTTTGTCTCCTGGCAATTTATTTTTATGTTTCATTTGTATTACTTCAGAAATGTTAAATGTGTAATAGAATTAAGGACAAATAAAATTATATATTACTGTCACAAACATAAAATCAAATTTAATTTAGGAATTACTTAAAAAACAATTGGCAAGATTCATTTTTAGATATTTAAACGGTATGATATGTGATTTTTTGGCTTAGCCGATTCTACATATGCTGGGAAGTACATGGATAATATTTTCTTAACCTAATCATTCAATCAACTACCAATTTGCCTCTCAAATTTGTTAATAATTGGTAACCCCACAACCCAAGTTATATCTTAAATTACTGTTATTATTATTATTGTTGTTGTTTGTTTGTTTATTAAAAGTGAAATATTTAAAAAACTTTTTTCCAGATTTTGGCCTTGTGCTCTATATCCGTATTGCATAGACACTTGCAAAGATGCATTGCATTATTGTCCAGAATGTGGAACATTTTTAGGGACCTACACGAATTGATAATTGATGATGTAATAAAAACATTCTAAACATCTAACTTTCCATAAGCTGCTCATCCACTACCAGTTTGGCATCAGTATATAATGCTGATTTTTATGATAGTAATATATTAATTTTTCTATTTTTCATTATTTTAATTACTTAATTGACGAAATCAGACATTTACTTGCTAATGAATAGTTGATAATCTTTATTCATAATGTTTTATTTGAATGTATTTTTTTTAAATTGTATACTCTGGTATTAAATATCAAATTATTACATTTGAATATACTTACTGTTAAGTGTTGATATTTTTTCTGTAACTATAAAAAGTAGTATGTTATGTTAAGTAAAGGAAATTGTCGACTACTATTAATGGTGTTGTTAGTATATGTATTTGTTTAATTTTGCACTGTGATTTTTTTTTATTTATTACTATTCATTTTTTCAGGTAGAGTAATTTATGTTTTATTATTTTCAAAACTGAAATTATTTTGTGTTTGTTACATAGTGGTTGTCAGTGCTAGCTGTTGTATGATGAGTGACAATCATTAAATCTAAAATATCAAATTTAGTAAAGCGAGCTGTTAAATTCAATTTCATTAATAGTCTTAGTTAAGAACAAATCAGTTTGTATTGATAGTGAGGCTTAAATTATATGTGATCAGTTTTTACAGCTTTGGTTCTGCTTTCTTACTATTTGTGAAGTAATTAGAACTTATACTGGACTGCAGCTAGCATTAGGGTTCCACTGTGTTAATGAGTTACATTACTTGTGTATCACTACTACTGTCATAGGTGTTAGGGTATCTTTAAGAATATAGTTTTGTGTCGGTAATTAAGAAACGTGATCGGTTTATTTTAATGTACTTTTTCCTTATTATTAAATGAAAATATGCGTATTTTTTTTAATTCAGTTCTACTTACATGTAAGATTGTCCAAACATAATTTATTAAAAATTAAATCTGAAGTAATTGTGTTTTAGGCCTTCTTTGTTTTAGAATATCATATCATGTTATAGATGCAATATTTTATATTTTTTAGATCTGATCATATTTTTAAATAAGTTGTGTAGCTACTATAGATTAGTTTTTATAAAAAATTATCACAGTGATTATTACGTTATATAAATTTATTTTTTCTTGTGCGTAAAATTAATAATTTTGCTATATTTAATTAAAAAGTTGATAAGATACTTTACCTTGTTTTAAATTATAAAACCACAAATTAAGTAGTAAGTTACTACTTACTATTACTTTACTGAATTTGGTGGCTTTATACTTATATTTTATTTTAATATTTCTTAGTTTTTTCATTTTGTGATTATTAATTGTTTCAGAAAATCAGTCTTGTTTGACCCATTTCTGTCTTATTATGTAATTATGTCAAATATTACAATTTAACAATATAAATACAGTGCATGATAAGTACAGTCTATCATTTATAATGAAGGCTTCAGTAGGTTAGATAGTATGTGGTGAGATACTTCAGCTTTCTTACTATTTGTGAAGTAATTAGAACTTATACTGGACTGCAGCTAGCATTAGGGTTCCACTGTGTTAATGAGTTACATTACTTGTGTATTGAAGTAGAATAGTAACTTACATTAAGAAAAGAATATTTGTTTCAAACTAAATTAGGAATTAGTGCTGCACTTTTTTGTGTGTTAACAGTGAAGCACCTGAACTAATGTTAGGTGCATCTTGAAGCATCTTTCACTACAAAACTGAAAGAAGTGGTGGTTCTGTAGGCAATTTTCTGCGGCTCAGCACATTTCACTTGTCACTTGTGAATACGTGCCCCTCTCCTCCTTCACCAAACCGTTTGCATAGTGGTGCTTTTTTTTTCCAAAAGCACAATTTGCTGTGTATGACCATAGATGAAGGTTAAAAGTTGCTTTCAGATGAATTTCATCTCTTACAAATTAAATACACACTAACAATTCTATTTACTATAATTTTACAAATTTATGGCCAGAATCTGACCACATTTTATAATATGACACTTCATAATATATGTAAATATGATAAAATCAAGAACCATATTCTATAAAAAAATGAAAAAAAATTCTCAAATTTTACATTTTATGATATTTATTTTTCAGCAACACAAGAAAAATATATGAAATAATTATTAAATTTATCATGTTTTAAACTTCACATCATTAAATATGTTTAGTTTCCAAAATAATCATAAGTTTTGAGAGGAAAAAGTGCTAGTAGAGTTCAAAGAGAAAACTAGTTTATATGAATACAGTATATTTATTTAATATGCCAACACTGGCAGGATTGGAAATGCGTGTGTGTGTGTGTAGTGTATGCGTGGTTACATCATGTAATTTTGATGACTAGCCAAAGGTTTTAGAAATTGTCCTGAAGTCTCCATCCAGTTTCAGTTGAGTAATAGAGTAATACATAATGCATATAGTGAGCAAACACTTGTAAATTTTGCTTAACAAAGTTTAAAGTTTATTTTGCTTTAGCCACTAGTTCTAAAAGCTCTTACAAAAGAATACTGTTAGATTTTGAATCCCGCCTGCTTCCATATTCATATGACAACTATTCTTTTCTTAATCTGTGAACAAGAATTAGACAGAGAATGATGATAAAGAAAGTGGATCAAGAATGTAAAAGCCTTAAAAGAAATGAAAAAATAAAGAATTTTATTTAGCAGTTATATGTTGTTCCCCCATTATTTATTTACTGTTTATATTTTATGTTTAAAGTGCATCTTTATCTCTGCTAGGCTTAAGTCTTTAGATGAAAATATGTAGACAGGAATGGATTAAACATGTTATTTGTCATTTAATTTATTTTTAAATAACTTAAATTTTATGCACACTTGTGCCTTAGTATGGTGTTCAGAAAAAAGCCAAACATTCTGTGTGTGATATGGTGTTAATGTATTATTAATAAATGTATTTTAGTTAGTGCATCACTCCTGGAGGAGGTGGTAAATCCCAATCATAGACAGTGGATCGTCTCCTTCTATCCTCTATCTTGTTTTCTTTCTTCTTCCTTGGATAAATACCATGAGGATTGTGTTAGCCACTGCTGATGTGCCATGGACAGTACGTGTTAGTGAAGCAGTCACTTTTTCACTGGACTCTGCTAGGTGGCAAATGTATCTATGGGACCATCCAGGGATTTTCCTTCTTGTTTAGGGCTGTACCAAATTCCAAACTAGTAGGTAAAGCCAGGCCTTCTATTCCTAAAATCGAAAACTAGTATACTGTATCATTGTTATTTCGATTTAATTCCATGAAAGTAAAAGTATTGTTATCTTTTTTATAATTATTTTAATAATTTTTTTTACCTAGTAAGTAATTTACTGTTATTTTTAAAATTACATTCCATGTATCTGAATTAATTTTTCTTATCGAATGTAAAAAAAAAATTCTTTTATATTATCTATATTTATATATAATTTTGTTTTGATGAAATACCAGATTGTTATTACTATATTTTTATTATTTTAGTTATTTTAAAATACTATTGCATGAAGATTGTGTATTTTGTATATAATTGTTATTGCTGTGTATTTGTATAGTAAATTGCATTAAATTGATCTTTTTCAAATAACTATCCCAGTTAATAATATGAATGTTTTTTTTTTAAAAACCTAGAGTTAAGAAATGAGACCTCAGCCATTGCAGCAATTTTTTTATCCTTAGTAGTCACTGCCCTGTTGTCATTTTTAATTAATTACATTAATTGCTTTTTTGTGCCATTTTCTGCACAATGAAAACATGTTGAACTACGTCAGTCTCAAGTCTTATTAAAAGTATTGAGAGAAACAGTATATAAAATCAGCCAGAATTTGGTAAAGCTGTGGAGTTAAAAAAAGAAAATATAAGGAAGTTACTGAAATATGTAAGAAAACGATCAGTTATAGTAAGAAATTTGCGATAATGAAGGTACAACACGTACAGCTGATTGATATACAGATGGCTAGAAATTTTTAACCCTCTTAACCCTTTAACATATTAGTTATGCAGGTAACTGTAACCCCCTATCTGCGTGGGTTTTTTTTAAATAAAAGTACAGAAATGAGCATGTTTGTTGAATTTACTTTATTTTAACTTGTGTATAATATTTCAAACTTTAATAGTAAACATTCTAGAATACCGATTAATAAATCCTTTAGCATGAAACAGGAGGTATGTAATTAGCTTAAAAGGTTTTGTTAGTGAGACATATCTCAAAATGTGGATTAATTCACAAGTCAGCTTCACAGTTAGGACACCAGTAGGAAGAATCCTTCCTTTTTTACGTTTTTATAGCAAACAACACATCTCTTTTGAGGATTGCTTTTTTACCTACAGCTGTAATTCTCTTTGGGAAATGTTGGTCAGTCAGTCTGGATGGAGAAGGCTTGATTGTTGGCCGTCCACAAAGGGTTTTTGTTCTTACAGTGTTGTTGAATAAGTTCACTGATTAGAGATAATCTAAATGACAGATGATTTATTGTTTGGCGATTCTTCTTCCAAATTATATAAGAATTTAAAATTGTAATATTTATTAATCTTTGAAAAAGTTTCATGTAACACTTTTTCTTACATTTGCGTTCAACAGATAACATTGTAACTGTTAGTCATGTACATCTTCACCACCCATCTACTTGTAATGTAAAACAATAAATGGTTTCACTTCATTTACTTTTGTGTGCTTGTTAGTCCTTTCTACAAATTCCACATTGTGATATGTGGGTATGAATGAAACTAATCATGTTTCATGCCATTTGAGGATGGACACATCATCAGAATGTGTTGCATACAATTCACCTTTCAGTCATTTTTTTTTCTTGTGGTATATTC
Organism: Lycorma delicatula; assembly: GCF_047948215.1. Lineage (NCBI taxonomy): Eukaryota > Metazoa > Arthropoda > Insecta > Hemiptera > Fulgoridae > Lycorma > Lycorma delicatula. The sequence goes on along the minus strand of NC_134455.1, from coordinate 7,145,802 downwards.
TTTCTTCTCAGGTTAAGTGTACCAACACAATCAGTATTTTTATTTTTTAGTAAATGGGCTAAATTAGGATTGTTGTATCAATTGTCCATCCACAATGTGTAACCTTTACCCAAAAGTTTTTGTTTTTCTATGAGTGTGAGAACTACACTTTCAGATTTAGTTAGCCCATCGTAGATTAGATTTGAATCAAACCGCATATCTTTTCCAGTACACACAATGAAGGACCATGTGTAACCAATTGTTGATTCACAAACTTAAATGTTTTTTTGCCACATTTTGCTGCCTTCTTAGGCATGTACTGACGAAAAGACAAGCCTTTTCATAAAAGCAAAGATTCATCAGTGCAGATATGTTTCGATAGAATATAGGCTTCTTGAAACTTATTGTTAAGGTGAGAAACTATAGGATGAATTTTGAATTTTTGAATCTTTTTGGCCCATTAAAATTTTCTAATTTTGTATTGTCATTGAAATGAAGAAATTTTGACAGTAACTCATATTTCTTACATGACATGATTGAAGAAAAAATTCTGCTTTCCAGTAGTGGGTTTTTTAAAAGATGGGATTTGAAAGTTGGTCTGTTAATATGCTCATGAGAATAAACATAGATATTAGTAGGTGTATTTCATCAATGTCGCAGCCAGACCATTTACATTGTCATGAGAATAACATACACAACTTTGTTCTCTCTTGCTGAGCATATCTGTTGGTCTAATCAACATTGATTGACCGTCGGTCAATTATATTTGTAATAGTCTCATCAAAAAAGAATTTTAAAGTCTCTGAAATGCTATGGGAAATCTATCTGTGGTCCAGCATTACAAACAGTAAAATTTTCTACTTTACCCTGATAATTTTCCATTCCATCCCAAACAACAGTAGTGTTTCCCTCATTGTTTTTTGCAAACTTAAACCCCAAGTTGTTATTATCAGTGACTTGTAATGCATCACCAGAACCATTATGCATTATACTACCAAATTCATCCTCATCATCAGTCTCATCTAGTGTAACAATATCTAAATGTTCAGCATCAGAGCTGATGCTAAGTCATCTAATAACATTGCTACTTCATTATCAATCATACAAGCACTATTTTCTGCCATGTTTAACTGTTTACTTTCTACAAAAAATATCCCTGAAACACAAATTGAAAACAAGTCAAGCATATACAGATTCACAAAAACAAATTGCAGTAAAGAAAGAAAACTATTATAAACACGCTGTTTTTATAACCTCATTTAGGAAAGAAAACGTACTATAAACACAGCGTTTTTATAATAAAAATTGTGAAAACGTAAGAGTAAACTGAACAGCAACATTGAATGACATGATAGAAATATGGATGGCAGCATGGTGGGGGGAACAGGCTACAGTAAAGGAACATTCAAAACAGCCATTTATTTTTCTTGGCAGTTGTTAAAGAAATTAGCCTATTCCCTTATATTACTAAATTAATTAAGTCTGAGTCATTTTACCACAGCAGCGGCAGACAGCAATACATGAAGTGTACTATGGCAAAACACTGTTGGACTGAATTTTCACTGCCATAATAGTACGGCAAAACACTTCTAAAGTTAATTGAGCAAAAAAGCTTGTGAGCAAAATTTTGCTTCAAGTGATCTGATTTTCATAGGTGTATGAGAGGTTATATCTAAAGTAAAGACCATTTCATTGTAAAAATATTTATTTTGAAAACCATAAATATTTTTTATTTCTCTTAAACTGCATCCCTTATTTATACTACTTCTCTATATAATTGCCACGTGAGTTAAGACATTTATTGTAGTCATACACCAGCTTCAATATACTGTCATCGTATTTTTCTGCCGCTAGTTCATTTAGCCACTGATTTACAGCAGTTTTAAATTTGACTCATGAATTGCGTACTACTCAAAAACTTTCCATTTCCCAAACAAATGGTAATCAGAAGTCCGGACTGTATGGTGGGTGATAGTTAATTTCCCATCCAAATGTTTTAGTAAATCACGTGTCAAACCTGCAGCATGTGGACATGCACTATTGTGCAGCAGGACAACACCGTTGGTCAGCTGCCCACGTTGCACCATTTTGAATGGTGCGTCGTAACCTATGTAGAGTTTCGCAGTATGCTTCTGTATTTATAGTCGTTCCATGTGGTATGAAATCAATCAGCAGTATGCCAAACCAATTCCAAAAGACTGTGGCTTGACTGTTGTTGGTCTGATTGGTGATTGAAGATAACACCATTCACTTTACTGCCGTTTTCTCGCTTACGTGTTATACAAAATCCATGTTTTATCATCAGTAACAATTGAATTAAGGAATTCATCACCTTTTTCTGTGTAGCACATCAAAAATTCCAAAACAGATCCCATTTGGATTTTTTTGTGATGTTCCGTTAAGATGTATGGCACCCAACGTGCACAAACCTTTCTGAAGTCTGAATGGTCATGAACAATGTGATCAATAACACAACTCTTGAAACATCAGGAAAAAAGAAAAGCCAGGTCGGAAATCGTTGAGTGACGATCTTTTCTGATTTCATCATCGATGCGTTTCAACAAGTCCTCGGTGATTATCAAGGGCCTCCCTCAACGTTCTTCATCATGCACATTAATTCTGTTATTTCTAAACCTTTCACCATTTTTGGACATTTCTTTCATTCATTACATTATCACCGTACACAGCAACCAACTGCCTATGAATTTCACCCGGCTTAACGTTTTTATGGTTTAAAAGATGTAGCTGTTTAAAAACTGTTCATGTAGCCACTAAGGTGAAACGTCACCTCATCAGTGAAGAAAACACGTTCAAGCTCTGCAATTCCATGGTTGTCAACAAATGAACAAAACCATGTACAGTGTACATTACGCTCTTCTCTTTATCCAGCTCCTTCAATTCCTGAACTCTGCAAACATGATATGTATGAAAGTGCATATAACCGCTTCATCGCTTTCTGCATCACATTCTTAACCTTCGATTGTTTAGAATTGGTCAAAATAGCCAGTCTCTTGATTCTCTTCTTGTCTGCAACTGATCTGCATTCTCTAAAACGGGCAATTAATCTCATTATGGTTGAATTGTTAGGTACTGCCACATCTGGATATTTCCCACAAAATTCGTCTTCAACACATGCATAACAAAGACTAGAAAAATAATGTTCAATGAAAACTCGTTTTTCTTGGGTAAACGACATGTTTACCCAGCAATAAACACAGCACTCCTGCAAGCGTTATGTGATCACTAGACATCGTAGTGACATCTAGCTTTGTTGATGTTAATATCCTGATGCTATCTTGTAGTAGCTGATAGAATTTTTCAACTATACTATTTGTAGACACAACTTTTGGATCTCTCTGTATTAAGTATATTTTTAAACTTATTACTATGCCTATAGATTCCAATCTATAAATGGTGAGGCAGCAGCAGTTGTATGCCTCCTCTCTCTGGCGCATTCCATTCCAAATAATTGTCCAAAAATACATTGAATCTAGAGTGTTGTCTTAAAACTTTGCCTCTAACAGTCTGACTTTAAATCGTGTCGGGTGTTGTTTGTTTATAGTAAAATGTACATTTTTCAGATTTAAATAGTTAAATCCTAATAATTTATTATAACATAACAGAATGTCCTTTGTGGCAGTACTAGTGTTTTCACCTTTTCAAAGGTTTTGGATTTGATTCTCATCAGGGCTTGGCATTTATTATGTACTATAAATATTACAGCTGTAACTGAGCTCTTTGGGGCTGTTTATTCTCAAGAATTATGCAGTGTGATAAATAATCACACAAGTCATTTGTATAGGAAACCTCATACCCATTTGTCATTAGATGTTATTGGCAGATCTTTGTGATAATTGTTCAGAAAGAAAAATCTTTTGAACAAGAATTCATGGTATTGGAAAGCCAGTTATAACACATCTCAGTAAATATATGTTCAGACAGTAGCATTTCCTATCAGATTGATTTGAATATAATTCTTCGTTTATTGGCAGATTACTTGACACAAAAGTTAAGAACTCAGTATATACAGTTGGAATACTCTTGTTTGCTATTGATTATATTTTATCTACTATGAATCTTTGTCGACCCAAGTTATAGAAAAATTAACTTAAAATAATTAATTTTTTTTTTAAATTAGCAACAAAAAAAAAATATGAACTCTTACAATGCATAAAGTTTATGATTAATTAAAAAACTGAACAAATGTTAAACTTCTTATGGTACTTGTCCATATACAGTTTCAGAATTTGTATAAAAACAATATATAGTCTAATATATATTAGCCAATATATGTTGCTAGACACAAACTCCTTGAATTATATAATATTCAGCAACCTTCAACATGCACAGTCATCAAAATTTTCAACACATGTTTATACCATAGAAAAATTACAACCTTTTAATTAATTACTTTTCTATAATGCTAGGTTCCAGACTAACAAGTCGCATGTTAAGTAGGTGAGTGTCGCATATTAACTTATTAGGTGGTGAATTCCAGCATGCAACTTAACAATTATCCACTGATGACAATAAACATTGCAAGCAATAAAATATACACAATATATATATATATTTTGTATATTAAATAAAGTCACATATTCTGGGCTACAATTTTTACCAGTATTTTATATATTGGGGTGGGCTGATAAGTCTTCAGCCTGAAATAGATATGGTACCAGCAGGTCTAATATCTTACTGGCATTCTACACTTCTATCTTTCACTAGCTTATATATATATATATATATATATATATATATATAATTTCAGGTCAGTAACTTGGTTAGTATACATTTGAAGCTAGTTGTCTTTGTTTTATTCATGAAGATGGAGAAAAACACTATAAAATATTTCTATTTGCAAGGTTTAATGTCATTTCAGATCAAACAAAAACTGGACTCAACACTTAAAGACTTCTCCATCATATTCAACAATAAAACAGTGCATTTCTGAATTTAAAAAAGTTCATAAGAGCACTGTGAACGAGCCATGCTCTGGATGCCCTGCTGAAGTGACAACTCCCAAAATGATAGAAAAGATCCATAAAATTGTGCTGGAAAACTGCAGATTTAAAGATTATGAGATAGCTGAGACTGTTAAAATATCAAAAATGTAGGTTAAAAAAACTACCACAGTTAGCAAAAAAAAATCTTGTGTCACCGTGTGACGATCACCAGCACATTCGTCAGTCATCGCAATGACTAAAATCAATGAACTAAAGTTCGAATTGCTTGCTCATCTACCAGGTTTAGCACCCAGTGACTGCCATCTATTTCCTAACCTCAAAAATGGCTTGGTGGACAGTGATTTAAGAGCAACAAGGAAGTTATTGAAGCTGTAAATAAGTATTTTGAGGACTTGACGAATCACATTTTAAAATTGGTATAACTAAATTAGAGAACCAGTATGAAAAATGTTTTTGGAGATTATATTGGGAAAAATCCCCTAAAAAAATGTTTTCTTTATAGGCTGGAAACTTATGACCCCACCCTTGTAAAAGAGAAAATCTTTAGTGTAAACCAACCTAATTATTTAAAATAAGAAGAAATGTGATCAATCTGCAGATAAAAAATAAATCGAATCATAAAATTTGATTGCTGTTTTTATCCTAATATTCAGTTCAGAGGAGATACATTTTACAGGACAGCAATAATGAACCTAAACACAGCTTGTTAAGTTGAAATTCTGCATTATTTTCTTAACAAATATAGACAATATGTTTACCAGTTCCTTCATTGATTCATTAAGTTAGTAATAATATTTTTGTTAGCTTTATAAAAAACACATAATCATAATTTAGTTCAATCACTAATATATATTTTAGATATATTAAAAAAAGATCAACAGCAAGTGACCATAAATAAATTTAGATTGATTGATAATAAATGTAGGCTTATTTGAGGTGTTTAGTAAATTAATGAACCTTTGCCCACATAGTCAAAGATTTAATCAAGCTCTTATCGGCAACTATTTTTACTCATTTTGTTATAATTTTTCCAAGTGTAAATTTTTGAATGATTAGTATACTGTTGTTATGCAGAATTGTTTAATACTAGAAAAATTTAATTAATATACAAGTACGATAGTAAAGGAAGTGAACAAAGAATGGAATAATGATATATCTCTTGAGAGGAGTCTAATCGGTCAGCTTACCCCTCTGTTCATCTGAATTGAGATGAGCAGAGTTACTCTGTTCATCTGGTGAGACGAGTCAAAAAAAAAAATGAAGATCCAGCAAAATAGGAAAAATGCTATGAAAATTTACTTTATTCCAAAGAATATTTGGTTTCACACAATATTGAAATCAAACAAAACTAACTACATTTCCGTTCACCTAATCTTTCATAGTCATCCTTCAGTAATTTTTAGTGGTATAAACAGCTCTTTCAGTATTGTTTACTTGAATGAAATTCAGCAAACAACTGTGAATTATTTAAACATGTGCAGACTTGTCCATGAAAGAATTACTTTAATACTTTCGATTTAAACATAAAGTAGTACTTAAAAATTATAATTTTTGCTATGACAATGAACCAGAATGTATAATAAAATATTAAAAAAAATGTTTTTAGTCTCAGCGGCTGAGGATATTTATAAAGATAGAAAAATTTTGTAATAAGTTTTTTGAAGAATTCTAATTTTTTTTTAATTAGTATCAGAATGGAGGAAAACGGCAAAATTAAGAAATGCTAATTTGTCAGTAATTGGAATTTGGTAATGGACTACATTTTTCCTGGAATAGTATGAATTTTAGAAAATTCTTATTTCTGGGAGTAGGCAGACTAAAAAGAAAAGTCATATGGATTATATAGAGCAGAACTATTATATTTTTTTTTATAATGAGTGTTAGGAAAGTCAGAATATACGATCATTTTTATATAAAAAAAGGCTTCAGCTATTTTAGAAGGTGTCAGAAATTAAGTTGGAGTGCTATAGAAAATTGATTAATTAACAGGCAATTAAGAATCTACAATCATCAGTTATTGTTTCAGAGAAGCAAAATTGATTAATTTCATACAATGAAACTACTACAGGTGTTCTATGTACCATGGGCAAAAACATATTACTGCTCAACATTTTTGACAATTTAGATGGCAATTTTTTATGTTAGCATTTGGAAGGATGTTATCACTCAAAGAATTCAAGCATACGTACTTGTTACCTATAAAAAAAACTGACTACACCGTTGTAGGACTTTTCTGCCATGCAGTTAAAGCTGTGTTCCGGGAGAGTCCTACAACTGTGGGTTGTTTCTGATGCACAACTTACACACACAACATAATTTAAAATATTTATCATTTTATTAAAGTATAAATTTTTAGTTTATTTAATTCAGTGATTCTAACTAAAGCGCACACACATACTATATTTAATTCACGCAGGTAGTAGCGGTGATGGTCAACACTAACTAAACCAATATAATTTTTAGAACTTACATAGAATAAATTTTGCTTATGCAGTCAGCAGACATGCAGGGCTTAACACACCAGGTACCGATTCAACCAGGCAATCAAGTTTGTGACCCAGCCGAACTGAGTTACTTTTTTATACTTTATTCATTTATTTAATTCTACTGCCACCTGTGATATCACAACACAGCAGACTATTACTACAGCTTTTTTTGGGGTGGGTGTGCGATTTTGAAAAAACGTTTTTGCAAGTATTGTTATTTTTTTAATTCTTAACAAATGTGCTTAAGAAAAATATGATCTTAATTAAGTGAAATCTCGAGTTGCTGCGGGTGACCTTGCTCTACAGCCTCATCCCTGTTGACCTTATAAGTTGAAAATTTAATGGCATCAGTGCCCCATTTATAGAAGTAATCTGACCAAAATCAGTCCAGTAATCCTGGAGATAAAAGGTGATTTATAGGCTAACACTGAACACATAAACATTAACATCTGGAAAATTTCCATTCGGTTTTTTGGATTTCTTAGGTCTCAAAACGTCAAGATCACGTGAAAACTGCATATAGCCAAATTGAACCAATTTCAATACTTTCCCTTCTACAGCTATCTAGACAAGAAATACTTTACCTTCTATATAGCTCTAGAAAAATTAAAAAGAAATAAACATAAACATTCACTAATATCATTTTGCAAGAACCAGCATACATGAAAAAAAACAAAAAATAAGGCGTGGTTCACACCGGTTCATTGTATTAAAATAGAATATTCCTTTCAATGATTTCTGTACTCAGAAACTGCCTATTTAGGCAGTTTCTTAGTATAGAAATTAGCACAATTATTGAGTTACAGTGAACAGAACTGTTTTGTATAACTCAACACAATAGTTCAGCTTAAGAGAAACAGCCATATTATGCTTCCATTGGTTGCCATTTTTAATAATTACTGGAAAAAAATGTTCATGTCAATTTATTTAGAATAAAATTAAAAAGATTTACTTTTACACTTACAATAATTACTTTTGATGAATTTTTAAACTAATTTAGCAAAAATACCTGAGATTTTTGCATATCTGTTTAACATTTATAAAAATATGTACTCAAATAATTCACAACTTATGAATTGTGATTTATTTTGTATATTTGGTAACTTCATTATTTACTTTACTATTATTTCTTGAGTTTATAATTAATATATTTTTGTGTGGATTGTTTTCCCTAATGTGTACATTGCAATCTGTTCCAACAAGTGAACAATAAGCAATCCCTCCCATGGCCCAATGAGAAGAGAATGATATACAAATGAAGTCTAGTCTTGTACTGACTCAGGCTGACTATTCCTGAGATGTGTGGTTAATTAAATCCCAATCACCAAAGTACACCAGTATTCAAATCCGTGTAAAAGCAACTAACCTTTACTAGGATTTGAATCTGAGAACCCGTGATTGGAAATCAATTAGGTGTTAAATAAGTGATTTGCAATCTGGTGGATTTTAACCACAACTATTTTTATTTTTTGATTCTGTCCTTATCAAGGATTCACCATAGTTTTTCTTACTCTATTCAGCCAAATAGAACCTTTTTTATCTGTGCAAGTAATATACCTACTTAAGCTTGTTGTGATGTATTACCAATCAAAATAAAAGGTTATTTATTTTTGTAATATGTCAGATGTTTGGATTGATTTAAACGTAGCACTGACCCAACCCCGTGTTGTTCCTTAATATTTTAAATCTGTTCATACTGGAATCAAATTATGTTCAGTTGAAAGTCCTACTATTTTCTTGAATATCACGAATTTCCTTTCTCCAAGAAAATAGCTTTAGTTTCTTATTCTTACAAAGTGTACAGAAGCATATTTGTAAAAGCATGAAACTTCAAAATCTTATCATTAACAGTTTGTAAGTATTGAAACGGGTCCAAGAAAGAAACCTGCAGAGAGCTTCAGCTCTGGCTAATGGGAGTGATGATTACCATCTACTACAACATGATGTAAGAATTACAGCAAGAAAATTCAATTAACTTCTTTCAGTCTAACTTTTAACATTTAACCTGCTTAAGGTGATGTGCCCTCTTCTAAACTGAGTAACCAAGTGGAAGACTGTGTACCCAATCTGAGCGGGAAACTGTCAGCGAACAGATTTCAGTTTGGTGCTGAAGATTTTAGGCTCATTTAGAGAGCTTGAACAAGTAGAATGGGTATAAACTTCACACTATCTCAGGATGCAGGCAATGAATTTGCTGTACTGACTTTGCAGAAGAAACTCCTCAATTGTGCACTTAGGCACTGAGATGGCAGTGTACCACTAGGACAGGATAATGGAAGTCTATAACCCGTATACTGGAGTTTTAATTCCACAGAAAGAAATATTTTCTTCAATCAAGAAGAAATCTGATTTCTTTTGTGGAGGCTTTGAGTTTGTTAATGTTAGGTCTGCTGATAAACACTCTTGACCCTAGATATCCGCAGAGGAAATAGTTGCATACTGACAGGTTTGGAGAACATGTCAGTTTGCAGAACCATGCAAATTGACGTGGCCTGAAATCATCTATCAATCAATGCGCTGGCATTGTGGGCTGTTGTTGCTCCATCCTGCTGAAATTCTACCACAATCAAGTTGATCCCATGACAAAGCAGTTCAGGACCAAGGAAATCTTTTACTGCTGTTGTGTATCGGTTAGAATTGACCGTCACCACGCGCCCTTCCTCTTCAAAGGAATAATGGCCTATGATTACAAAACTTGCCAGCACACACCAGATAGTTGCCATTGACTGTGAAGAGGACGCATATGACGCTGCTTATTATTTCTATCAGACAAGTAATGAAAATTTTGTTTGTTCATTGTGTTCAATAGATTATAACGCGCTTCGTCACTCATCAGGAGGACCATTTCATCGGTAAACACGTTAAAATCTGTCTTAAATGTCATCAGATTTCCTTTGTCACGCTCACTTATCTTGCACCTTAATTTTATACAGATGAAAGTTCAAATCCTTGTGAGAATTGTTCTGACACTTCTGTGGGATAAACGAAGATATGCAACGCACTTTCTGTTTGAGCACTGAGGGCTGCTCATCATTGCTTGCCTAACTGTCAACGTTTGGAGGAGTTATAATCGAGTGCACTGGATCGGGTGGTTTGTTTTTCGTTTGAAAAACAGTAATTCGGAAATTTGTTATCTGCAGCTTTATCTTATTGCGCCAAGGAACGAACACTACTCGATTGATATTGAAATGGCATTTGGTGGGCAAGGTCATAGTAATTTCCATTAACGTCTACACGTCAGGATTAAGAACTTATCTTGCTTTAAAAACAACGTCAGATTCTTGTGACTCAGATCGGTAAAACTTATAAAAACTTAGGCCTAGCTCTTGATATCTTCTGGTTTATATACTGAATGGATGACCGGTGAACGTCAACTGGCATTTTGCAGTCAAAATAAATTCGCTGTTTATAAAATATATAAGAAATTGTCCTTTTGAAATTACAATGTATAAATCCTCTTCAATTGGGTTACCGTTCAAAATTGGTGTTCGTCATTCGAAGCTATCTAAAAAACATTGAACTAATAAATATAAGTATTTTAAGGTAACTTCTGTATCATAAATTACTTATACCAATTAGCCTGATAGACTATTTCGTATCAGAATAATCCGTAGTATAAAATACCACGGATTACGAGTATCCTCTTAAAATTTTATATTATCAAAACCTAATTGTGCAGACCTGAAATTATACCATATTCTTTTTATTTTTCAATATCCGGCAGCCCTTTAACTGATACCCACTCATACAGATACAATGTATTGATAAAATGAGATAAAAAGAAATCTTTGAAGAGAGTAAGGTTATAGGTTTTTAAATGGGAGTCGAGAGTTCCAGCGTTCAAGTCCTAGTAAAGCCAGATATTTTTACATGGAATTGAATATTAGATCGTGGATACCGGTGTTCTTTGGTGGTTGGGTTTCAATTAACCACACATCTCAGGAATGGTCGAACTGAGATTGTACAAGACTACACTTCATTTACACTCATACATATCATCCTCTGAAGAATTATCTAAAAACGGTAGTTACCGGAGGCCAAACAGGAAAAGAAAGAAAGAAATGGAGAAAAGGATTGTCAGCCTCTGTGGCGCGAGTAGTAGCGTCTCGGCCTTACATCCTGAGGTGCCGGGTTCGAATCCCGATCAAGCATGGCCTTTTCACACGCTACAAAAATTGTCATTCATCTCATCCTCTGAAGCAATGCTTAACGGTGGTCCCGGAGGTTAAAAGAAAAGATGGAGAAAAAGAGAGTGATTGAAAAAAGTTTTTTTCGCGATTATTATGCATAAAATACGACAAAAAATAGGTTTATACGAAAGAAAGTTCCGCTAGTAAAGACCTCACGAAATAGTTTGTACATAGTATTTTAATACGAAATACAAGTGAATACATACATGATTATTTAAAATGATGTACCATTTTTATAGTTGCTACGTAAATTATTCCGAAATAAAAGCAATTAAAGAGGAAAATTGTAATGAGATTTTCATATTTTTGGTCTATTATCGACAATTAAAAGAATTGTTGAAAGATTTTTTATCTCATAAATATTTTTCAAAGAGATGAAACTACCTTTGTACTATAACATTTACTTTTCATTTCGATATTCCCGTAAAACGTTTCCCAATTTTAGGACAATTTCTATATTAACCATAATGTTAATGTAAAAAAAATTAAAAAGTGAGCGTTTTTACACTGCTGAATATCATCTCCAGAACTGTAATGAACATGTTTGGCGATAAAGGGTTACTTCGTTTTATATCTTTTAATATTCTAAATTCCGAGCGCTTTCATGCGTATTTCCCTTCAAACAACTCTTTTGTTAACAGAATGTAACTTTCTTCTACACCAATTTCCCTCAGCGACTGGAAAATTGCTTTTCGTAAATACCAGTATCACGAATTTTTAAGAAATCGCGAAAGTTGTATTATTGCATATATATATATATATATATATATATATATATATATATATATATGTATAATATGCAATACAGCTTTCGCGATTTCTTAAAAAAAAAAAAAAAATATATATATATATATATACAGTCAATCACGGGAACCGGATGTTTTTAAAATAATCATAAAAAATTGAATATTTACTTTAAAAAGTTTTATTGGTACTGAAACACTTGTTAAATCAAAGCATTTGTTACTTACTCATGAACGAAAAATTATGTCCGGCAAGTGATGTCCATTTTGGGCAATACATTGTTGTAGCCCAAAAGAAAAAGCACACTTTTCTTGCTTCACGAAGAAGAAGAAGCTTTCTTTGCTTCTTGAATCAATCTGGGTGACGTGATGACGAATTGGGATCTTTAGGTCCTCCAATGTACGCCGTTTATTGCCGTACACACGCGATTTCAGAAACCCCACAGAAAAAAATCACAACTACTCAAGTCGGGGGACTGAGGGGGGCAAGGAATGTCGCCGAATCTGGAAACAAGTTACGGAGAACAGTCATCGTTGCCCTCGCTGTGTGCGCTGTAGCTCCATCCTGCTGGAATAACACATTTTGAAAATCGATTCCCCGGTTTCATAACTCAGGGATGAAAAACGTATTCAACATCGCATTTTAACGATCAGCTGTTACAGTTACGGCAGCGTCATTTTCTTCAAAAAAATATGGTCCAATAACACAGACCTTTCCTATTGCACACCAGACAGTCACCTATGGGCTATGAAGTGATCTCTCGTGAAGCTGATGTGGGTTTCTTTCTGCCCGATACCGGCAATTCTGTTTATTGACGAAGCCATTCAGATGAAAATGGGCTTCGTCACTCATTAACGATAACAAATTTTCATTTTCTTCAAAAACGGTAAGGATTTGTCGACAAAATTGTAATCGCTGCGTGAAATCTTGCTCGTTTAACTGCTGCACGACGGCTATCTTGTAAGGATGGAAATGCAGGTCTGTATGCAGAATTCGTCTTACCGTACTTGTGCTCATTTGAAGCGCTGCTGAATGCCTCTGAATAGAGCGGCGTGGGCTTCTGACAATGGCTTCCCTTACTCGTTCGATGTTCTCCGGAGTGCTAGCAGTTCGTAGGGGACCCAGTGGTTTTTTCTTCAATATTGAACCGCTTGTTCGAAGGTTGTTTACCCGTCGCAATATTGTGTTACGAGAAGGGACGCTTGCATTACGATGGATATTAAACTCGGCGGAAATCTCGCTGAACAGAAGTTACGGATTCGTCATTTCGCACAAAACTGTCATACGCGTACAGGCGTTGGTCTAGCGTCCACTACTCCATCTCAACGACTAAAATGTAGATGCTATGAACAAAAGAAATGTCAGACACCAGCCACGTGCCCCTCCCACCACGAACGCCCGAGTACAACCCACTTCAAAAACATCCGGTTCCCGTGAATGACTGTATATATATTACATTTTTCGCTTTATTAATTGGTCGATTAATACATGTAAGTGATCGGCAACAGTATATTTTTTCCTAAAATCTCCATGTTGCTACGATAAGTTTACTGAATTTTATTTGAAATTCTAACCTGAGTATTATTGTGAATATTTTATAAACGGCCGGGCATAAAAATATATGGTGATAATTATCATTAACCTACCGATTTTTTTCTTGAATAGCAATATTATTTTAATTCTCTTCTTTTTTCACTCCTTAGAATATCGAATCTTCTTGATAACTTCATTGAAAAATATTTACAATATACTTCAACGTTCCTCAGATCCTAATCTTAACAATTTATTATCTATATTTTCCTTACTGTTGTTTTTTTGTTGCTTTTTATAACCCTCTCTCTTTCCCTCAAAGTGATTTTTAGGAATCTTTTTTTCCTTATCAGTTAGGCCTACTTAACACGTCTTTAACAATCCCATTTCTTTTTCCTTACATTTCTCTTATTATCTATCTGCATTTTCTTTTAGTCTTATTCTTTCCGTTTACATGAGCCTTTAATTCCGTCCTTCCTTCCTTCAGTACTTAATCGCTATCTGATAACGCATAATGCTCGACATGCACTTCGTTATGTGTAGCCGCTTCCCTTCTTCATCACTTTTACCGGCCCACCTTTCACAGTCACATATCCATTCAAATTATCAGCACTTCTTTTCTCTTTGATCTCAAGCCGAATATTTTTCTGCAGGAGATCTTTCCTTACTTCCAGTTGTTTACTTTTACCAAAATCCTCTACTTCAAACTCTAGGAATACAATATAGTTTGCTATCAATTTATCATTTTTCATCAGCACCTAATCTTTCTTATAATCGATCGGGTAAGGAAATAAGTTGACTAATTTTTTTGACGTTCGGATTTTAGTCCTGCTTAATTTTGTATAATTTTATATCGCTCGTGTTTACTTAATTATATTTAATTTTCAAGCATCATCTGTCAAATATTTAGAAACAAAACTTAATAGAGTGCCCTTCATATTTTGGATTCACTTTAAATATACTATGGATAACATACCTCCGTAAATCTGATGTTATGAATTTAAGAATATTAAATATGTCTTTTTGGAAAACATTAAAAATTATCTTTCCTATTTAAGCGGTAAATTAAAATATTTTTTTCCTTTTATTAAAATCAATCTTTATTTCATTTAATTCTATTCCCATTATCTCTACGTTTAGCGATTCTAACTGTTCATCAAACCTTTTGTTATCGATTTTAGATTCTAACGAATTCAGCTTCTCTAATTGGCATTTAACTTTTGTTCCAAATTTTTTAAATTTAATGATAGCGACGTCAATTTAGTTAATAACCGATTTTAGGCTTAATGAATAGCGTATCTATTGTTTAAAGCGTAATAGTATCAAATATATAGAAACTGCATCATTCGTTAATAAATAACTGCCTGCGCTTTTCTCCCTTCTTCTTATTCTTGAATTCCCCGACCACGCAGCCCACAGCTAATAATAAATATAAATTATCAAAAGCACTAATACACTTTTATAAATTCTTTATAAAAAAAAATCGGTATGAGTTCGAAAATTATTGAATTACTTTATTCGATTAGAGACACGACGATATAAAACTATGCCGCATAATTCCGTTACTCGTATTCGATTCTGATTGTGGATAAGCAAATCTGGCAATCTTTTTGGTTGTTCACCAAAACCTAAAAATTGGTGCTCCCAATTATCCTGCCGGCCAACTTCATAAATATTTTGGAAATTTTCTAGAACAAAACTTTTGCAAAATATCTGTTTAACTTCGTCATGCGGCAGATCTAATTTCGTGTTAGGATGCTCATTGATTCGATCCGAATTGAAACTTTCTGAACTGTACCTTGAGTGACGAATAGGCTGACAAGTTTTCAGGAAGGATTAGTGCAGTAATCATTCACTCCGTCTTTATGTGATTAGTATATTCACGATTCTACCTTCCTCCACACGCACTAACATAAGAATACTGGAAACTACAGGGCTGAATTGGAATCATGTGTCATCTGGAAAGTGCATAGCTTTTATCTGAATATTTCCACATTATGCATTGATATTTTATAGTAAAAAAAAAATATTATTAGTGAATTCCTAAATTTTATCATCTATAAATAAAAAATAAATCGCTTATAATATTGATTATTATCAAGTAATATAAGTATATCTTTTTTTGAAAGTGCTTATCGAAAAGAACTTTTGCATGGTTCGGAACATTCTTGATTTATACTTATAATTAATCTTACACGTACGTATTATCAATCGGTCAATCTTTTAAACCGATTAAAAAAATTCAGTAAATTGGAACGGTAAAACTTTGGCATTACATCAATATACAGAGTGTCCCATATAAAACGCAACCCAACCTTATATTGGTAGGTATTGAAATAATAAAAAGGCATATGTAAATGTAATTTTTATTATTACCATCCATTACCTTACATTTAGAGTAAATGTTGGAAGTGGCCGCCATCTTCTTGAATACAAGCTTCAATTCTTTTTACAGCGTTTCTTGCAACTTTTTTCAAAGTTTGTGGCCGGATATTTAATACAGCTTGTTCAATATCGACTTTCAATCGTTCAAGTGTTCGTGGTTTATTGCTGTAGGCTTTTTATTTGAGGTAACCCAATAAAAAAAAAATCCGCCGCAGTCAAATCTGGAGATCTTGGTGGCCACAAGCCTCGACCGATAACACGATTACCAAAGAATTCCTCGACGAAATCAGACGTTGAACCTGCGTAGTGCGATGTCGCACCGTCATGTTGTAGCCGGGAGTGTCTGCCTTCCTCTTCCAAGAGTGCGATGAACTGAAATAAAATATCCTGATATCGTTCTACATTAATGGTGTACTCGAAAAAAATAGGACTGATTATTTTCTTCCGCGATATCGCGCACCACACGCCCGACTTCTGCGGGTGTAATTGTTTTTCGTGATAAACGTGGGGATTTTCAGCGCTCCAAATTCTACTGTTTGGCTGTTTACGTAGCCGTCAAAATGAAACCGTGCTTCATCTATGAAAAATAACGAATCCATAACATTAATTCCCTCCCGCAGAAATCGACGGAACCATTGACAATATTGTAGCCGGTTTTCTTTGTCGGGCTCAAGAAATCGATGAACCGTTTGAACGCGATAAGGTCGTAATTGTAATCGTTTGGTCGCCCGATGAACAGTCGATTTAGACAAATTAATTTCAGCAAACAAACGTCTGATCGATTTATTTGGCGAGGCGAGTAATCGGTCTTTGATTTCAGTGATTGTATCTGTATTCAACACTGACGCAGATCTTTTCTGTTCCTTGTTATTAACAGAACCGGTCTCTCTAAATTTTGCGACTAACCTTAATACTGATGTTTTGTTAGAAGCCGGTTTATGTGGGTACTTATGGCGAAACAAATCTTGCACTACAACCGCTGATTTCGTACTGAAGTACGACTCGACAATGAAAACACGTTCATCTACCGAAAACACCATCTTGTCTCTAGCAACACACTGAACGTTATGATTGCATTTTTGTTACTATCGGTAGTGTTCTACTGCATCGCCGCGATGTTCAGATGTTGGACGAGTCCGTTTCAGAAACGAGTAGGGGAATAAGCTAGACTTTTGAAATTTCATGGATGAGTGATTGATGGGTTGCGTTTTATATGGGACACCCTGTAGTAAGTCCCTTTAATCAATCAATATTTTTAAACGGCAGCTGATTATCTTTAGCGGTTTAAATTGAAAATAAATGACTTTTCTTCTATAGTTTTGTAAAAATTAGTTTAAATTGTAAAAAAAGTACACGATAGATGAAGTATTTTAAACATTTTAACAAAATTGCAGTAACTATTTTTAAGAAATATAATTTTAAAATTTATCATTATTTAAAACTAAAATAAAAATATATTGTTTAATAATTACGTGAATATTGCTTAAAAATATATTCTGTACAAAAATGATGGCAATGTACATAAAAATGAACATTGTAAAATTTATAAAAATTTGTCGAGTTATTTTTATGTACTTCAATAAAAATATGTTCTCAATTAGATGTAAATGTAATTTTTCTCTGCATATTGATCCAAATGAATCAGTTTCATTACGATTCCTTTTTTATTTTATTTCTTGTAGAAATTCCTACATTTGTCCCGTTTTAATTTTTTCCTAATTAAATGGACGATTTTTTTTTTGTATGAAAAATTTAATTGTCTATTGTTATGTAGACTTAAGAAAAACACTCCTTAAATCGTTTACGATTTAAGGAGTTTTTTCTTACATCATTATTGCTTAATACGGGTTATTTTAGAACAACAATATGCAGTCTAATGTTATTGTGATAATAAAAACATTTTTGTACGAAAGTTTAAGAAAATTAGTAGGATACCTTAGGTTCGAGTACTTTGATCTATTAATTATTAAGTTAAAAAATAATACATATTATCGCATTCCAGAGATCCTTACCTCACACTCATTAGCTAGCAGTCTACTTGTTTCGTTTTTCTGCGCTGTTGCTATTTTCATCAAGATGCAGTTCTCGGTTTTTTATATCTTACAAATGATACGGACAGAGATTTATGTAAGCATATCCATAATATAAATAAAAATAAATCTTAAAAAAGTTTTAACTAAAACATGTTTCTTGCAAACATAAAAACTGCTTAATAAACATCTGACGTGGACACCACATAGTTCCTTGACTATTAATTACACATACACATTTTTTTGAAATGTAAAGTACATAAAAATCTATTTAACTGATAACTTCTGATATTTTTCATATTTTTTTTTTACTGCTATTATTGAATTATTACTTATCGTAAAAACGTTTTTACAATTAAAGGTTAATAATTTATTAATAAATCAATATATTTAAATAAAAAAAAGCTCCCTTTTTTAAGTCTGATTCGAACCGATGTGCCTTTCCCTTGTAAGATCCAAATAATTCATTAATTAGAATTTTATTTGGCTGTAACTCTGGAACTAATGAAAATAAGTATCACTTATTTGAAAGCTCTCAATGAGAGCTTATTCTGCAGTTAAGAAAAAGCCCAGATTTTTTTGGTTTTCGGCTTTTTTGGACACTTTTTATTCAGTCGAATTGCAATTAAAAGGGAAGGTGTTACAATTAGATGTTACAACAGTCCTAAATCCAAAATTTCAACATCCTACGGCTAATCGTTTATGAGTTAAGCGAGATACATACTTTTCTGAAAAGCGAAATTTTTCGCGATCACAATACTTTCTTTACTTCGTTCAAGGAAGTAAAAACGGCCTCAAACGAAATATGTAATTCTTTTTCTCTTCACTTTACTTCCTTGTACGAAGTAAAGGAAATAATGTAATCGCGAAAAATTTCGGTTTTCAGATTTTAACGGAAACATTCATTTTGACCATCCCTGAATCTATTTTAATTAGTTTCGCCGTGAAGCCTGTACGTACATATGTCGTATGTACGTACAGACTTCATGCATCTTGCATGATTCAAAAACGATTAGCCGTAGCATGTTGAAATTTTGGATTTATGACTGTTGTAACATCTAGTTGTGCACCTTTTGATTGCAATTGACTGAATAAAAAGTATCCAAAAAGCATAAAATCCCCAAAAATTTGGATTTTGGACTTTTTCTTAACTGAAATAAAAAGCCTTCATTGAGAGCTTTTCAACGAGAACTTTTCATTGGTTCCAGATTTATAGCCAAATAAAATTTTAATTAATGAAATATTTTTGTCTTACAAGGGAAGGCACATCGATTCGAATCCTACTACATCTCTTTCGTTTAACTTTTTTTTTAATTTAAATATATTGATTTATTAATAATTTTAATCTCTGATTGTAAAACCAGTTTTACAATAAATAATAATTCAATAATAACGATAAAAAAAAAAAATATGAAAAAATATCATAAGTTATTAAGGAAATCAAATTTTATTTACTTTTAAAAATGTATATGTAATTTAATAGGCGTTCAAAGAAGTCATGTGGTGTCCACATCAGATTTTTTAAATTGTGACTTTTTAAATTAGAAGATTTTAAGGGTTAGTAAATTTTTGCTTGTTACATTTAACTTGGTGTCGACTGCAGTAAGCGAAATTTAAAAACTGAAAAAAGTATTTTTTTTATTAATGTTAGGACTTTTTTTTACATTTAAAACAAAGATATTATGTTAAAATTTGGCTTTACGATTTTGTCATCTTAACTAGATTCAGGAGATACGATTCGTCGAATAGCAGACTATTTTTGAGATTGTTTTTCCGGAATTCTTGTAATTTAATTTCCGGTAATACCAAAAATTCTAGAACAATATTGAAAATGACTCATTAAAAATAGGAATAGAGTTATTTCGAATCACTTGTACTTTCCTTTTTCACTACAAATAGTTCTATAATATAAATTTAAGTAACCTAAAAATTTAAAATAAATAAAAATTTGTGCTATTATTGAGTGAACATATTCGATCATGAAGCAATTGTTTTAACATATTTGATAATTTTTTTAGTGTCGACTAGTAAGAACTTGTATGAAGCGATCATCCTAACATTTATTAAAATACACATTAAAATATGTGTAAACATTTATTAAATGGCAGCCGATAACAATTGCTTAATGAAAATATTAACTTTTTATAATTCGATAGAAATGACCTTCAGGAGCTAAACACATTAATTTTTTGAACTATATTTTGAAATTTAAAAAATAAACCTAAGTTGTCTCCTTCCAGTCAGGTAAAACGAGCCAGTATGCAAACCTAACGTGCTAATGTTTATTTCAATAAAACTTTTAATTTTATTTTATAACGTAATATATTTCGCTTCCTCTTATCAGATCATAATGACTAGTTTTAAAACTGAAGGTCGACTATCTGGTTCCGTGGTAAATGGAGGAAACATACCCCATATAATTACTCTTGCCGCAGGCTACGTGTAGAATTTGTTATGCTGAGTCACTTAACAGCAGCCGCTTCATGGTCATATTGACGTAGGTAGGCTAACCCATATATCAGTCTACCATTCATAATATTTATGATAGTAATAATGAAATGTTCTTCGCTGCCTAAATCATAAATACACTAAAAAAAAAACAGTTTTTTTCATTCAGTGTGCCGCTATTAAAGCTTCGAGCATTAAAGCTATTGAAGTTTCAAGTAATTAAAATAATGCAGTGAAGCATAAAACTAAAGTTTCACTTAGAAGGTTTTATCTTTATAAGAAATGTTTCATTCGTCTCCATTTATAAAGTATAATTGAATAATAATAATCGAATAGTATTATAAAATATAATATAATAGTTAAAATCTTTATGTTATGTACCTGATAAAAATAACTGTATTTCACAGCCGACTTTAATGTAAAAATCATTATTAAAAAATATAAATCAGTAGTTAAATATAAGCCTTAGGATGAACACATCAAACTTAGTCTTTCAGTAAAGATAAACATATAACGATGTTCGAAGTGTCTAAAAACGATAATCGTAGTAGACCTAAAATCTAACAACATCTTTAAGCCGAATTAAACGCCTTTCAAGGAAATGTGATTGATATCATGTACTGGTAATTTGTTTAATTTTATCGGGCAATATGTAACCGATTATAGACTGGAGTATAATTATTGTTACTGACTGGTAAAAGACAATGCTTTTTACTTGAACAACAATCCTTTCAGTGAAAAATAATACTACAAAGCAGTCATATCCCAAACACCGGAGCCGTAAGATTGGCTATAAAGTTACATCTAATTTGGGTTTCACTTTCTTAGTCCTATCTAGATTTCTAACTGATGTTAGATTGAACCGTTCTTGAGCTACTTGTCATAATCGTTATCAAGACAGTAACCTGTCTCTTTCTATGTTATTTATACGGAGTGATTCAGGGAAACGGGAAATTTATGTTGTTAGTCCTGGGCGAGTGCCACCACTGAATAACTTATACAGGATCATTCACGGGAACCGGATGTTTTTAAAATAATCATAAAAAATTGAATGTTCACTTTAAAAAAGGTATTGAAACACTTGTTAAATCAAAGCATTTGTTACTTACTCATAAACGAAAAATTATGTCCGGCAAGTGATGTCCATTTTGGGATATACATTATTGTAGCCTTTCACGGTAACTGGCCTCAATTCTTTGCAGCATGTCTAAATCAATCTGGGTGACGTGATGACGAATTGGGATCTTTAGGACCTCCAATGTACGCGGTTTATTGCCGTACACACGATTTCAGAAACCCCCACAGAAAAAAATCACAACTACACAGATCGGAGGACCGAGGGGGCCAAGGAATGTCGCCGAATCTGGAAACGATCCGTCCCGGAAACAAGTTACGGAGAACAGCCATCGTTGCCCTCGCTGTGTGCGCTGTAGCTCCATCCTGCTGGAATAACACATTTTGAAAATCGATTCCCTGGTTTCATAACCGAGGGATGAAAAACGTATTCAACATCGCAATGTAACGATCAGTTGTTACAGTTACGGCAGCGTCATTTTCTTTAAAAAAAAGTATGGTCCAATAACACCGATCTTTCCTATTGCACACCAGACAATCACCTTTGGGCTATGAAGTGGTCTCTCGTGAAGCTGATGTGGGTTTCTTTCTGCCCGATACCGGCAATTCTGTTTGTTGACGAAGCCATTGAGATGAAAATGGGCTTCGTCACTCATTAACAATAACAAATTTTCATTTTCTTCGAAAACGGTAAGCATTTGTCAACAAAATTGTAATCGCTGCGTGAAATCTTGTTCGTTTAACTGCTGGACGACGGCTATCTTGTAAGGATGGAAATGCAGGTCTGTATGCAGAATTCGTCTTACCGTACTTGTGCTCATTTGAAGCGCTGCTGTATGCCTCTGAATAGAACGGCGTGGGCTTCTGACGATGGCTTCCCTTACTCGTTTGATGTTCTCCGGAGTGCTAGCAGTTCGTCGGGGACCCGGTGGTTTTTTCTTCAATATTGAACCGCTTGTTCGAAGGTCGTTTACCCGTCGCAATATTGTGTTACGAGAAGGGACGCTTGCATTACGATGGATATTAAACTGACGGCGGAAATCTCGCTGAACAGCAGTTACGGATTCGTCATTTCGCACAAAACTGTCATACGCGTACAGGCGTTGGTCTAGCGTCCACGGCTCCATCTCAACGACTAAAATGTAAATGCTATGAACAAAGGAAACGTCAGACACCAGCCACGTGCCCCTCCCACCACGAACGCCCGATTACAATCCACTTCAAAAACGTCCGATTCCCGTGAATGACCCTGTGGAAGTCAGCTCACGCCATCTTGCCAATTAGTTACCGTGGATATATGGAGCGTTACGTAACGCCCTTTTGCCATCATTCCTTTTATAAAAATAAAGTGTGGATGGTGCGCGTAGAGAATTTTGCCGCCAGTTTAGTTTAGGACGCCAGGACCGTGTACCGTCACCGTATGCAATTAACACATGGATAGGTAATTCTGAGGAAACAAGTTCAGCAATGAAAAAGAAACCTCCAGGCCGTATGCGGACCGTTCGTACACCAAACAACATCGAGACTATTTGACCTGCTGTAATAGGAAGCCCACATCGTTCAATTCGTCCCCATGCAGCGTCTTATAAGTTTCATAGTTCAAGCGTTTGAAGAATACTGTTGCAGGACTTTCTTTACCGTCCGCACAAGTTGCGATCGTCCAGAAACTAAAACCAAACGATAATATAATGCGTTATCAATTCTATAAACGAATGGTCGTAAAGATAAACGAGGACAATGACTTTTTTAACAAAATGTGGATGTCGAACGAAGTCCATTTCCATCTTAACGGATTTGTTAATAAACAAAATTTTCGTTTTTGAGCGCAAGAGAATCATGCACAACTACAAGAGTGCCCTCTACGCAGAAAAAAGTGTGATGTTCTGTCATCATATGGTATAATAGGTCCTTATTTTTTTGAAAACGAGGGTGGCCTCTCGATTATAGTCACATCAGATCGATACATCGCCAAGTTGGAAAACCTACAGACATTTTCACAAATTATTGACAATGTTTGTTTCAAAAAGATGAAGCAAGCTGACAGTCAGAGCGAATATCGATCGTTGATGTACGCCAGTTGTTTGGCAACCGTATAATTTTGAGAAATGGTGACATTCCATCAGGAGACCTGGATCTCCTGATTTATCGGTGTGCAGTTTCTTCTTGTGAAGCAAAGTGTGTAATATTAAAAGTGCAACAGAAATATTAAAAGTCAAGATCCGAACAGCAATTCCTGAAATTACTGTTAAAATATTGGTCGAACTATGCAGAGTTCCACTTCGAAACTGCAGAGACGGAGCTCACCTCAAGATGCGATCTTCAAAAAATAAATATTGTATATGTATTCATTAATGGCATGTCTTTTCCTGTTTAAATATTATAAATACATTTATTTAATATAACCTTTTTTAAGAATATTTAATTTTCAAATTCTCCGTTTGCTGAATCACCAAAGTGTTCTTCCACACTTTGCATAGTGCAATGGAACGATGAGCTGCACAGCGAAAATATCATCAATGATTTTCGAATAGGATTTCAGACCGCAGAATCTTTGATTCGGTATTTCGGGGCTTACGTACGACTTGATCCTTGCCGTTTTTTTTTATGTGCTGCTTAATGGCAAAAATAACATCCTGAAAGGGAAAAAGAAAACGTATTTGAGCTCATTGAACGTAGGCATTAGTACCGCAAGAATTTCTTACCGCACAACGGTAAACACAAAGTAAGGTATGGAAAATACTTCGAAAAAATAAACTCCATCCTAATCTACAAAAGGTAGACAACTTTCTTTCTAGAGATCTTCCTGTACGTTTAAACTTTTGTCACTGGATTCTGGGCAATTTGAATAACGTAGACTGTCTTGTTTACCGATGAAGCCAAACTTACTCGAAGTAGAGATTTTAATTAAAGTATCTGATGTGGACACTACATGACTTACTTGTACGCCTATAAATATACGCATTTTTAAAAAATGAAAAGTACATAAAATTTTATTTCATTAATAATTTCTGATATTTTTTCTTGTTATTATTGAATTATTATTTATCGTAAAAGTTTTTTACAATCGGAGGTTAATAAATTATTAATAAATCAATATATTTAAATTAAAAAAGGAGAAATTGACTGAAAAAAGGAAATTGCTCTGTAAATTTACCATAGTCCAGTTTTTGTTTAAAAAACCTGATAATTTAATCACAATTACTTTTGACCCGGCAAATCAGAAAGTGGTGAAATTCATAAGCAACGTCCTGCTATTGCATGCAATTCCCTGTACAAAAACCTTTTATTTGTCCTTATCTTGTGCGTAAGGATTTATAATATAACTAACTATAAATACAACAAAAGAAACAAATATGTTGTTCTCAGTATTTTAGGAAGAGATTTGATATATTTTGTGACTTAATAAGAAGAAACGTTTATGATTTGTTCAAAATAAATGTAGTTTCAACAACTAAATTGATAAAATCCGAAGTTAAAATTGAATTTCCGTAGTATAGAAATTTAAGAATTAAAAAATTAAATTAGTTTTTAATTTAAAGACCCGGATGTACATGAAACGGCCAAAGACTCACCAACTTTAGCAGTTACATTATTTTTTTTTTTTGTCTTCAGTCATTTGACTGGTTTGATGCAGCTCTCCAAGATTCCCTATCTAGTGCTAGTCGTTTCATTTCAGTATACCCCCTCTACATCCTACATCCCTAACAATTTGTTTTACATATTCCAAACGTGGCCTGCCTACACAATTTTTCCCTTCTACCTGTCCTTCCAATATTAAAGCGACTATTCCAGGATGCCTTAGTATGTGGCCTATAAGTCTGTCTCTTCTTTTAACTATATTTTTCCAAACGCTTCTTTCTTCATCTATTTGCCGCAATACCTCTTCATTTGTCACTTTATCCACCCGTCTGATTTTTAACATTCTCCTATAGGAGAATGTTAAAAATGAGAATGAGGTGCTATAGCACCTAATTTCAAAAGCTTCTAATCTTTTCTTCTCAGATACTCCGATCGTCCAAGTTTCACTTCCATATAAAGCGACACTCCAAACATACACTTTCAGAAATCTTTTCCCGACATTTAAATTAATTTTTAATGTAAACAAATTATAGTTCTTACTGAAGGCTCGTTTAGCTTGTGCTATTCGGCAATTTATATCGCTCCTGCTTCGTCCATCTTTAGTAATTCTACTTCCCAAATAACAAAATTCTTCTACCTCCATAATCTTTTCTCCTCCTATTTTCACATTCAGCGGTCCATCTTTGTTATTTCTACTACATTTCATTACTCTTGTTTTGTTCTTGTTTATTTTCATGCGATAGTTCTTGCGTAGGACTTCATCTATGCCGTTCATTGTTTCTTCTAAATCCTTTTTACTCTCGGCTAGAATTACTATATCATCGGAATATCGTAGCATCGTTATCTTTTCACCTTGTACTGTTACTTCGAATCTAAATTGTTCTTTAACATCATTAACTGCTAGTTCCATGTAAAAATTAAAAAGTAACGGAGATAGGGAACATCCTTGTCGGACTCCCTTTCTTATTACGGCTTCTTTCTTATGTTCTTCAATTGTTACTGTTGCTGTTTGGTTCCTGTACATGTTAGCAATTTTTCTTCTATCTCTGTATTTGAACCCTAATTTTTTTAAAATGCTGAACATTTTATTCCAGTCTACGTTATCGAATGCCTTTTCTAGGTCTATAAACGCCAAGTATGTTGGTTTGTTTAAACATTATTAAACATTAAAGTAAATATTAAATTTATTATATAATTAAAGATTCCGAATTGTTAATTTTCCTCTTCTAAACAGTCTCAAGGTTTTGCAATCTCCTTCTATATTCGAAAGTAAAGTATTACATTTGACTTTGGGCCAGTATTAAACATATTATTATACAGTAGAGGTTTTGGGGAGAGAAATTGCCTTGTCGCTCTCCTTAACCTGCTAATTAAAGATAGACTTGGTTTGAATGTGTATGGAGGCCAGATTTTGTAAATTTACTGGTTAACTAAATAGCGACTTTTTCAGTTTTTTTTAATTTTCATTTTTTATGAAACTATGAGAACTGTTGTGGAAAATATTAAACTCAACATATTTCGGACATCAATAAAAGTGAATTTCATTTTATATTCTTATTTTGTTAATGTTGTTAATTGTATCTCGAATAAAGTGGTCGAAATTAGAGTCTGAATTTTAATTAATGTTAGATTTAAACAGCGTTTTAGTTGCTGGTTTATTTTTTTTATAAAAAGTGAACACTTAAGTTTTAATGTCTTGTTTTTTTTTAGTCACTTGAACTTTCGAGTTCTGTTTGGTAATGATATTAATTTTACTTTGTTAATCGTTTAAACTGTTTGTATTACTTTATTTATATTTCATGAAGTTTAAACTGTTTATATTACTTTCAAAAGAACACTTAATACATGAATTTATACGGTTGATGTATAAGCGACGTAACTCAAAAGTATTTTCGAATTCGTGATAAAATTTGTGCGCTCGGAATTTTACTTCCTTGTACAAAAAGTAAAGAAAGTATTGTGATCGTGAAAAATTTCGGTTTTCAGATTTCAACGGAAATATCCATTTTGGCAATCCCCGAATCCATTTTGACTAGTTTCGGCGTGACGTTTGTACATACGTACGTATGTATCTCGCATTAACTCAAAAACGATTAGCCGTAGATGTTGAACTTTTGGATTTAGGACTGTTGTAACATCTAGTTGTGTACCTTCCCTTTTGATTGCAAATTGACTGGACCAAAATTGTCCAAAAAGCCAAAACCTAAAAATTTTGGATTTTGGACCTTTTCTTAACTGCAGTAATAAGCCCTCATTGAGAGCTTTTTAATGATATATCATAAGTGGTACTTATTTTCGATGGTTTCAGACTTATAGCCAAATAAAATTTTAATTAATGAAATATTTGGATCTTACAAGGGGAAGGCACATCGGTTCTAATTAGACTTCATCTCCTTTTTTTTTAAACTTTTTTGTATTTAATTTAAATATATTGATTAATAATTATTAACCTCGGACTGTAAAAAAAAATACAATAAATAATTCAATAATAATAAAAAAAGTGAACAAAATTAGAAGTTATCAGTGAAATAAAATTTTATATACTTTTAAAAATGTGTATGTAGTTTAAAAGGCATACAAGGTAGTCATGTAGTGTCCACATCAGATTTTTTTAAATTCAATATAATATAATAATTATTTAACACCAGGTATTTTTTCAATATTAAATACCGGAGCAACCAACTCTACCGTAGCAGGAGAAATATTTATGGGATTGTACTTGTATAATATACAAATACTGTTTAGCCAGCACAAGAATAGAGTTGCGGTATGAGGAATGCGGAGGGAGGGAAGTAGCAGTCCCCTTCGTCCTTCGATAAAGTGAAAGCCTACTAATATTAATAACAAATGTAGGTCTATGATACAGAAATAAACTATTCACTCCATTTCAGATTGCGTACAGTTTACTTTTAGTGCAGTACAATACAGTTTTAATTTGTTACCCATCGGGTTGGTCTAGTGGTGAACTCGTCATCGCAAATCAGCTGATTTCTAAGTCGAGAGTTCTAAGGTTCAAATCCTAGTGAAGGCAGTTACTTTTATTCGGATTTGAATACCAGATCGTGGACACCGGTGTTCTTTGGTGGTTGGGTTTCAATTAACCACATATCTCAGGATTGGTCGAACTGAGACTGTACAAGACTACACTTCATTTACGTTCATACATATCACCCTCATTCATCCTCTGAAGTAATACCTTACGGTGTTTCCGGAGGCTAAACAGGAAAAGGGTTTTCATTTGCAATTTACGTACAGTTTTGATAAGAAAACAACGTTTTTGCAGTTTGTTGTGATACGTTGTTCGGATGTAAGACTACTATCAAATTTCTGTTACATTTTGTAAAACCGTATTAGTTTTTTTTTTTATTACAACCTATTTGATAAATGTCTCTTCGTAAAAAAGGCCATAGCTTCAAAAGAAATGTTATTTCCCGGGAAATTAAAATATGCACTAAGGAAGCTAAATATAGCAAACTTTCTTTTCCGCCAAAAAGGTGAAACGACTGGTAAGATATCTTAAGGTCACTGTTGTTTTAAATCTAACTGAATTACAGTAACTAACAGTGGAATGATGAGTGTGACAAAGGATGAATGGGAAGGTTACATAAAA
Source organism: Lycorma delicatula (assembly GCF_047948215.1). NCBI lineage: Eukaryota > Metazoa > Arthropoda > Insecta > Hemiptera > Fulgoridae > Lycorma > Lycorma delicatula. The sequence continues at coordinate 7,116,783 of NC_134455.1, read as the reverse complement.
CATACAATAATAGTAGAGGAAGAATACATGGAAAAAGATGGCGTTTTAGAAGATACAATAGACTATACAGAGTCATTCACGGGAACCGGATGTTTTTAAAATAATCATAAAAAATTGAATATTTACTTTAAAAGGTTTTATTGGTACTAAAACACTTGTTAAATCAAAACATTTGTTACTTACTCGTGAACGAAAAATTATATCCGGCAAGTGATGTCCATTTTGGGCAATACATTGTTGTAGCCTTTCACGGTAATGGGCCTCAATTCTTTGCAGCATGTCTAAATCAATCTGGGTGACGTGATGACGAATTGCGATCTTTAGGTCCTCCAATGTACGCGGTTTATTGCCGTACACACGCGATTTCAGAAACCCCCACAGAAAAAAATCACAACTACTCAAGTCGGGGGACTGAGGGGGGCAAGGAATGTCGCCGAATCTGGAAACAAGTTACGGAGAACAGCCATTGTTTCCCTCGCTGTGTGCGCTGTAGCTCCATCCTGCTGGAATAACACATTTTGAAAATCGATTCCCCGGTTTCATAACTCAGGGATGAAAAACGTATTCAACATCGCATTTTAACGATCAGCTGTTACAGTTACGGCAGCGTCATTTTCTTCAAAAAAATATGGTCCAATAACACCGACCTTTCCTATTGCACACCAGACAGTCACCTTTGGGCTATGAAGTGGTCTCTCGTGAAACTGATGTGGGTTTCTTTCTCCCCGATACCGGCAATTCTGTTTATTGACGAAGCCATTCAGATGAAAATGGGCTTCGTCACTCATTAACGATAACAAATTTTCATTTTCTTCAAAAACGGTAAGCATTTGTCGACAAAATTGTAATCGCTGCGTGAAATCTTGCTCGTTTAACTGCTGCACGACGGCTATCTTGTAAGGATGGAAATGCAGGTATGTGCAGAATTCGTCTTACCGTTCTTGTGCTCATTTGAAGCGCTGCTGAATGCCTCTGAATAGAGCGGCGTGGGCTTCTGACGATGGCTTCCCTTACTCGTTCGATGTTCTCCGGAGTGCTAGCAGTTCGTAGGGGACCCGGTGGTTTTTTCTTCAATATTGAACCGCTTGTTTACCCGTCGCAATATTGTGTTACGAGAAGGGACGCTTGCATTACGATGGATATTAAACTCGGCGGAAATCTCGCTGAACAGCAGTTACGGATTCGTCATTTCGCACAAAACTGTCATACGCGTACAGGCGTTGGTCTAGCGTCCACGGCTCCATCTCAACGACTAAAATGTAAATGCTATGAACAAAGGAAACGTCAGACACCAGCCACGTGCCCCTCCCACCACGAACGTTCGAGTACAACCCACTTCAAAAACATCCGGTTCCCGTGAATGACTTGTATTATAATCAATATTGGTGAAGACAGTGAAGAAGATTCTGATACGAGACTGATTACAGTGCAGACGAAGACATTCTTCATCTTGTGAAGAATCAGATTCTGACCTAGCATCACCGTCGGTTGACTAAACGTTTTTCATGTTCCGTTATAACGCTAAAATTCGGTTTGTACATAATTACGTTTATAATTTTATTATGTGAAATGCAAACGTGTTAATAAGCCAAACTCTGTAAACTAATTACACAAGCCTGCGATGGTGTGATTTTTAGTTTTTGATAATCGATTCTTATATTTTCTTTAGCGCTGAATCCGAAAATAAACTTCACCTTTTCCATCACGTCAGGAGTTTTAGCAATTCACAAATTTCAAAATTTGTAAAAAGTTGAAAAATTGCGAAAATCTGATACAATAAAAGGGATATAAAACCTTTATTAATAATAAATTATTATAATACATTCACTTTTTTGGCTTATAATATGCATTCTTGGCCGGCCTCCGTGGCGAGAGTGGTAGCGTCTCGGCCTTTCACCCGGAGGTCCCGGTCAGGCATGGCATTTTTCACACACGCTACAAATCATTCATCTCATTTTCTGTACAGTAATGCTTAACTGTGGCCCCGGAGGTTAAAAAAAAAAAAAATATGCATTCTTATAATATTCAACATTTTTTTTTCACATCAGGCTCATTACTTTATTGTCGCACCTCGTATAAACAAATTAAATATATAAACTAAATATAAATTAAATAAACTATATATATTTATGCATGTGTGTGTAAACAAATAAGAAATTCTTTGTTCCTTTTTTACATTTTGGGAAATTATTTTTTTATAGTAATAAAAAATAAATTAATAATAAGTAGGATTTGAATACTAGTTCGTGAATACCGATGTTCTTTGGTGGTTGGGTTTCAATTAACCACAAATCTCAGGAATGGTCGAACTGGGACTGTACAAGACTACACTTCATTTAAATTTACTCATACATATCATCCTCTGAAGTAATACCTGAACGGTAACTCCTGGAGGCTAAACAGGAAGAAAAAAAGAAGTAATATTAATAAATAGGCTATTCAGTAACTTCCTGACTTTAATCTGATTATTTTTAACAGAATTTCTTTATCGATAATACTAATTCTTTTTTTTTTAATTTTTATAACAAATTCTTCTTTAATAAAATTACACAACATTATTTAAACAATTGTACAGTAATAACAATCGTATTATTTCCAGGAAATTACTTAATGTACTAAGTAGAATGACTTAGCATATTACAGATATTTATTCTTTTGTTGATATTGGTTAATTTTTATAATTTTTAAAATAAATATTAAATTGTATTATTTCGACAAATATTCAGTTCCCAGTATATGCGCGGTAATGAGAACTGGTACGTATTGTGTTCTGATTGGTTAGTAGATACACGCCCCTTCGTTGTGATTCACCTTGGCCTGAAAGGAATTGAATTTACTGCTCCTTCCAACCGTCACTTTTAGTTAGTCTTTCGACGTAGCTAGACGTTCTTTAGTGACATCAGTTTGCTGTTATTCAGTAAGTTACTTATATTGTTAAAGTATTTTTGTTATATATTTTTAGAGAAGGATTATGCGCAGTAAATTATAAATTAATAATGAATGTGTATTTAAAATAGTTAAAACAATTATTTATGTAATGATAAATAATAAATTAATAACTTTATCGATCGTGATGGGTAATTATACACTGCAACACTATTACAAATTAAAAGGCTATGTCAAATATTGTGATATTTACTTTAAATATCACAATATTTAAAAATATAGATATTATATATAAAATATAGTTATAACACAATAATTTTAACATTTAGTTAAATATTTTAGATCCAAAATTACTTATCACAATCAATTATGAAAAAAAATTGACTATTTAAAAAGTCTATTTCAAATTTAGAGTAGTAATTCTGTTGTTGCTTTTCAGAAGTTCAATTTGTATTACGTTACAGGAATGCATTTATTTCTTTTTTTTGCTTCTTAATTCGATATAAAAGTATAGTATTATTTCATTGTTTGTAAATTAGTTAATTATTGAAGTTGTAATGGCTCAAATTCAAACATTTAATAAATTAACCTTTATAATATATTTTAAAAAGTACCTAATTATAATATTTATTACATAATAATTGATTAATAAATATAACGCTTGAAAAATCTTTGATATTTTTATATGTAACTTTTGTCACCAAAAAATATCTTTCACGTCGTTATTTCAAATATTTTTATGTTTATTATTTTAAATATGTATTAAATTAAGCCTGCAAATCCAGAATTCCCGGTTGGAGTACCTTTCTTTTTTATAACAAATACTTGAATTAATTATTTCAAAGGCAGTCTTTACTTCTAGAAGCTATAAATGCGAATGACTTTTTCGAAATGTTTCGTTGTATAAACTGAGAAATCTAGATTTCCCAGGTTAATAAAAGTTTTACGTGATTACACAGTTTACATGCAGGTGCAGTTGTTATATAATGAAAGTTACAGTTTTGGAAATATAGATATATTGGAAGGAGTCTGTTTGACTCCAAAAGCTCTTTTTTGTACATATTTTTATGGTTTAAATACCTTCTCCTATGAACCGCAAAGACCCTATATTTCAATGCCACATGTGCGTTCCCTGTGTAAACAACGTTAACATTCGTTAAAGTATTTTTCATGCAGATCTCAGTAGCTTATAGCAAAACGTTTATTTATGCGAGGACACCAGGATAAGGATAAGCTTATAAATATAAAAATAAAAAGGTTTCATGTTAATAGAGGAGTGAAACCCCGAAAGAAAATGCAAAGAAACGTTAAAATAACTTAATTTCTTTGATAAACATAAAATAAATTTAATTAAAATTGATCAACCGTCGAGTCTTCCAACTTCTAATAATCAAACGGATGGGAAACATCCGTTTATTTTTAAATAAAAAAACCGCATTTATAAAACTATAGAACCAAAAATTTCGAAAAAAATAATGAATTAAATAATACGTATTATATAAACAAATTTAATTTATTCAAAAAATTATCTTAATGTAAATTTTTTTTACATTAAGATAATTTAAATTAAGGTCCCAAAATCTTCTATGGTGGTCCATTAATGCTACTATCAGACGTAAAAAAAATTCTTCGACAACGGCAATAAAAAGTTCAATCGGCTATAAAGATAACTAACAGCTGTACTATAAGGACTAGTTTATTTCTCGAGTCAAAAACTTCGATGCGTGATATGGAAAATTATAAATTTTACCCTAGCAAAACCGTAGAATGCGCAAAACTACTAATAAATAGTCCTCCACTGCCTACTGGCTAATGATTATTTTTATCAACCTGTCAATCAAAGGAAATATTCAGTTGTTGCTCACTGTATTTCTACATAATTTTTACTTTTCTGTAATAGCTATATAACTGCCGCAACAATTATAATTATAATGGAAAGTATGGTGTTGGTCAGTTTTAATTAAACGTTAATTTCGACGTTTCATGACCGAAAAAATACAAGAAACCCGTGAAAATTCCAGACGAATTTATGTACGCCTGTATTTTGATTAATATCTCCGGATTACCTGAGCATTAAAACTTGAAATTTGGCTCAAATAATATGCGAAATTGATACATTAAATCCTGAATTTAATCAGAATGGGATGTTTTCCACCGTTTAACATTTCAACTTTTTGTTGACTGTAATTGGAATTTGAAATTCGCGGGAAAGTTTTGCAACCCATCGCCTGTTTTTTTCTGGATTCATGTAATACGAGTTTTATATTATGCTATTGTATAAACTGCATAGTTATATTACAATTACACAGTTTTTAGTTACATAACTACGTAGTTTTTATAAACAATATACAATTATTTGCGATTCTACAGTGTATTGTTAGGTTTTATTACACAAATATTTATTTTTTCGTATGCTTTGCTTGTAAAGTACGTAAATAATTTTTCTAATGTATATTGTATGGAGTGATGCGGTATCATATTACGTAGATTATTTTTTACTTTTGGTTATGCTGCTGTATGACGTACGTTTTGATAATAATCGATTAATAATTAAAATTAACATGCGGTCGATAAATCATAAATAATACAAAATTATATTTCGTTAAATTTTTATCGTTATAACATTATACAATTTTAAAATACTAGACCATAATGACTATACTGACGGTTAACATTTTATTTAAACACGTAAAACTCTCACATTGCTATTTTTAGTCGACAAATAAGGAATCTTGAGATATCCGTATTTTCAGTAGTTTATAATACTTAAATTTCAGCCGGCCTCCGTGGCGCGGGTGGTAGCCTTTCGGCCGGAGGTCCTGGGTTCGAATGCCGGTCAGGCATGGCATCTCTCATACGCTACAAAAATTACATTTCCATATTCCACGCACAAGCTTCAAGCTTATGTAACGATATCATTAGGCAAAAAAAAATTATTCATCGGTTTTGTATTTTTATTCGAGATTATTTGAATATTTTACAAAGATAATATACTTTGAAGTTATATTATTAAATATTATTGGTTAAAAAAGTGTACTAAGCTATTGAAAAAAATCCATTAACTTCAAAAGAAATGATAGCGGGATGAGAAGTATTTGGAATGTAGGTGTGTCGGAGAAAGGAGAAAGTTCAGTGAACTGTAGTAGTAATAAAAATAAACTTGAAGGCCTACAAATAACGTGAACGATAAAGAGAGAACTAATTAGAACGATTGAGATGAGTCACGATTAAAGCATGTCACGAAATCACACGTTTTGCTAAACATACTTTTACAAGTGAAAGGATGTCAAGAGGAAACAAAATTATAAATAGTTGAGATACGAATAAATTTAAATCGTAAGTCTAGTTCAATATTTAAAAAAAACATTTTTTTCAGATAAAAGTTAATAGAAGCCATATGATCTTTTTTTTCATGAGGCACTGTTTTCTTATAAAATTGCTCTTAGACGTATCCTAAGCGAGAAAAAACATTCATGATAGTTTAATTAAAATTAGTTGTGAAATTGAATAATAATAATTGCATCCGTAGTAGGTTTAAACGCATCTACCATATGGTAGTAGTTCAATAAAACCCAAAATTTTAATCTGCAAGCCCTACAGTTTTATCTATCTACATAAATATTTATCGTATTAAAATGTAGTAATGTACATTTTATGTGAGTAAATTGTGATTATGTACTAGGAACACGGCTGCCTATTTATCAGAAATTTGATAAACGACTGATATTAGGAAAGAAGAAAAGGTTACATTACTAATCATTCTGTTATCAGTAAAATAGAGTTAGTTTCATATTCCTATAATTATAATGGAAAAAGTAACAATTTATACCCTACAATGTATAGAAGAATGTAATTAATTGAATGAAACTAATTAAAAAGAATAATAAATTTCCAATAATTATGCTACCAGTTCTGTATAAATTGTAAAAATCTGTTATAATCTGTAAAAATATACGTTGTCTATATTTATAAAAAGAAAATATTTATGTATTATAATGATGTAATTAAATTAAAATAAATTCTAGTGAAACAACTTGCAAACTATGAAAACCTTTTATTTAAATAATAAATCAAATTCTTATTACAAGTATATTAGTGGAGTTGATTATACATCTTGATGTACCGTACACACCTGTGTACCACGCGCACCATTTTGTTTGGAATGACGGTTGCAAAAATTCTCGACGAAAGGAAACTACACCGTCCGGTAAAATTAAAAAACCGTCTTTGATACAGATTTGTTGTAAGTGAATTATTACAGCTTGGTAAGAAATAACGGATAATTTGCTTAAAAAATTGTTCGAGAAATGTTGTATTTGGAATGCTCTCGATGGAAGTGAGGAGTATTATTTGTGGTTAGTGATTATTACGAAGATAATTTTAATTCTATGTATGACGGAAACTCGAGCAATGATTTCAGTAATTAAGGCTATCTACTATAATTTATCTGCTTTTATTAAATATTTACTGACATGCAAATAATAAATTACTTTCGATCTTATATGATGATGTAATTTAATGCAAAAAAGTAACGATATTTTTTTACTATTAAATATTATTATTATTAATCAATGTTAATAGTAATATTAACTATTAATATTTTTTTAAATATTATTTAAATTCTCCAAATCTGGGTGCGGGTCTTACATTGGAGACGCGTGGTACATGGGGTGCGTACGATATTATCTGCGCACCCCATTACTAAACCTTATCGAGGTGTCGGTCAAAAATACGTATAAGGCCCTCGTTTTACAAATGTGATTTTTTCTCTTGTACTTAAATATAACTTTTTTAAAAATCGTTCGTAAAAACAAACTGGTCTGAATTATTGCTTTCGTGCACAACGTAATGATAAATAATCGTATGTATGAAACGGGATCTGAAATGAAGGTATACACTATAGGTATAACACTACTCTAAAAAAACGTTATAATTTAAAAAACTAATTGTATTTCTTCTCTCTCTTTTTTCCTGTTTAGCCTCCGGTAACTACCGTTTAGATAATTCTTCAGAGGATGAATGAGGATGATATGTATGAGTGTAAATGAAGTGTAGTCTTGTACATTCTCAGTTCGACCGTTCCTGAGATGTGTGGTTAATTGAAACCCGTTGTATTTCTTCTGACCCACCGGGTTGGTTTATTGGTGAACGCGTCTTCCCAAATCAGCTGATTTGGAAGTCGAGAGTTCCAGCGTTCAAGTTCTAGTAAAGCCAGTTATTTTTACACGGATTTGAATATTAGATCATGGATACCGGTGTTCTTTGGTGGTTGGGTTTCAATTAACCACACATCTCAGGTATGGTCGAACTGAGAATGTACAAGACTACACTCATACATATCCTCATTCATCCTCAAACGTATTATCTGAACGGTAGTTACCGGAGGCTAAACAGGAAAGAAAGAATTGTATTTCTTCTAGCATTATTAACTAATTTTATTGACAAAAAATATTTTCCATATTTAGCGAAACCGTCTAGTATCTTAAGAAAAAGAATATTATAATATTTTTGATGATAATTAAAAATATATATTATTATCACTTTAAAAATTGACAAAAAACATACCGCTTGATAAGCCTAATTATTATATAATTAAAATAGAAAGTTTTTTTTTTGTCTTCAGTCATTTGACTGGTTTGATGCAGCTCTCCAAGATTCCCTATCTAGTGCTAGTCGTTTCATTTCAGTATACCCTCTACATCCTACATCCCTAACAATTTGTTTTACATATTCCAAACGTGGTCTGCCTACACAATTTTTTCCTTCTACCTGTCCTTCCAATATTAAAGCGACTATTCCAGGATACCTTAGTATGTGGCCTATAAGTCTGTCTCTTCTTTTAACTATATTTTTCCAAATGCTTCTTTCTTCATCTATTTTCCGCAGTACCTCTTCATTTGTCACTTTATCCACCCATCTGATTTTTAACATTCTCCTATAGCACCGCATTTCAAAAGCTTCTAATCTTTTCTTCTCAGATACTCCGATCGTCCAAGTTTCACTTCCGTATAAAGCGACGCTCCAAACATATACTTTCAAAAATGAATTGATGTAAACAAATTATATTTCTTACTGAAGTTCTTATAGCAAACGGTAATAATTTTTAAACCTTACTATAAAATTAGTTTTAATTTCAGAGATATCTTCTAATCACTAAAATCTGCTGACGCTTCCGATGTATGATGGGAATTGTTATATTCTAATCGATAGAATAATTTTTTAAATCTCATTCTTACATAATTTAATCATTACAGGATAATAAAAAAATATATCTACACAGTTTTCCAAAAAACTTTGGGAATTTTTTACGGAAGTATAATTAAAAAAAGCTTAGTTTAGAAATAAAAGATAATGTTATTTGTTAAAATATTCACTTTTTTCAAATAGATTGAGTCCATTATTAATGAATCATAATGAGCAAATAATCGCGTCAAGCAATTTTTTTTAACGTAAAAATATACAGAGTATTATTTTCAAAATCTTTAAAACTCTCCTCTCTTTTAAAAATTCTATCATTGAAACAGATGGAGATATCTGTTTTGTTTGCCTCAGAATTGTAACGTAGCCCTCAAAACATTTAGGCTTCTTACCCGAGTTCTTAAAATGATCCTTTACGTTAGCTTATATTATCCGCTATCTCCTACTCATGGAGAAAATCATGATTTCTGTTCTTCATCTTTAATTTATAAATCTTTTTTTAATCTTCTATTAACTAAACGCAATTTACAAGAATTCGATTCCATGACAGAATTATTAATTTATATTATTATTCCTTAAATCACCTGTCGGTAATTCTGACAAACGTAAAATAACTAAGGTACAAGAGGTTCCTATCGAAGTTGTTCTTAGAGAAACGGTGCTCGTTTTATTCTACGGTAAACAATTTTGGAGTTAAACTTAACTTGCACTTGGTGGGCCTTAAATAGTATATTCGTCTTAGTAAAAAAAGGGAACCACTTTACTGCTCAGTTTTCCTAATAAGCCTTGTATGTAACGCTTGTGCTCGGGTGTGGCTATGTTCTTCAGTGTGATTGTGTTTCATATGCTGGTTTCTTAACACCATTAAAATTTATTACACCTCAAACTCAGGTGTTTTCTTTCGTAGGTCATTAATAACAATAAACAAAGTAAGACGATGGAATTCCTTTTTTTTTAATATTTAGAAAAAAATATTAGTCACGCTTTGTCTTTGGCGATTAGTTCGAAGTTTATTCGTTCAGAAAAAAAATCAAAGCTCTTATTTGTTCTCCATCTTTTATATTTATTTAATTTCATCTATTTATTAAAATTTATCTTGAAATAATACAACACTTAAAAAACTGAAGGAAGGGTAGGACCCTTATACTGTTACTTCTAGGAAGTAGCTGAACCTTTTACGATTGTTTAAATTCAATAATTCCGCTTTTTACTTTATTTTAATTTTCCTTTATTAGTTCATTTTTTCGCCGCAAAGTATTGAATTAGTAAGAAGAATTGCGAGAGGTATTAAGTTATTTATAAAGTTATAACACTAGATTAAGTTGCCGGATAAAGAAAGAAAAATTTCATTTTACGGATCTAGTATTAATTACTATAGAGATCGTGTGAGTTGAACTGTTGTTTTATAGTTTATATTCTGTACTTCTTCGTTTTGATCTAAAATAACATAGGTGTAGAAAGTAAATTAAAAAAAAAAACTTGATCTACACTACAGTTAATATGATAGGTTTATACTTTTCCTTTAATTACTTTTGTAACCGTGCTACAAAACCGGTTATCAGATCAGTAAACAAAAAATCCAGGCTGCTGTAAAATAGGTATGTTATTAAATTTATTTTTTATTAGATTGCTGGAATTTATACTACAATATCATTTTTATCATCGCTGAAGAATAATTTTTTTTATTTCAGTTTAAACAAAAAATGTTAATGAAATGTTTTTATTAAATATTGCAATGTTTAAAGTGTTTTATATATAAATATGGATAAACCGTAGTCATTATCTGAAAATCAATTTTGTCTGAAAAAAAATATTTATTTAGTTAGTTACAAATACAAAAGTGAATTTTATTTTGTATATTTTTGTAACCCAATTATGTAATTAAATTTTATATAAGCGGCAAGAAAAAAAGGGAGATAGCGAGTAAGTGAGCGTAACGAATTTTTGTTCTATTGCAATTACTACAACCGTAATTGTAACTAGTTGACCTTTGCATACATATCATAACATTTCTTATACAATCTCTCAGCAGCTTTACGAATTGCCTAATGAATTACTATGGTGTATTTCTATATTTAAAAATGAAATTTTCATTTCTTTAGAATATAACTAGACTGCTTGCTGCTATGCAGCGTTAATATTACAAACTAAATAAAAAATTATCCAAAAACCTATTCCATTTACAGTACGTCTTATCCCCAACCACCTTGTTTTTTTTTCTTTATTACCACAGGTAAAATGTTTGCTTAAAACCTATTCCCAGTCCGTCCAAACGTTTTACTGGATGGATCGGGGTGAATTTTCTTTTTATTCTGCTCGGAATGGTCCGCAGATACATCAATTACCGATATATCTTAAAAGTGACTTTTCTGTGATTAATAACCTCGGAAAGTTTCTCAAATAAGTAGTAAATAAGGATTTTTTGAGAAATTCTTAGAGCAGATTCAAGTTTGGAGGTCCGATGACGCTTGCTGACATATCTGCGGACCTTTCCGGGCAGAATAAAAGAAAAATCAGCCCGATCTGTCCAATAGAATTAGGTTTTCAACGTAATTTTTTTTATATATAAAATGAGCCGCTAAGAAATAGTATTCTATAAAAAAATATCACACAATCGAGCCCTGGACTCTTAGGATTTAGACCCTTTTAGCAGTCTTAGATTCGACAATATCAAACTTCCTCGGTCCCGTGCCCATTTTATAATAATTACTGTCAAAAATTTACTGCTACTGAACGATAAAATTAATTCGGATATGATTTGAATGACTCGCATCTACTTGTATAAATATTTTATGTAGGGTACCGACACAATTTTTACGTAAATATTACCACAAAATCGACGGTTATTTGTCGTTTAGCAGAAGGTGGCCGTTAGATAGGTGCTGCTAGCATTAAAATTACGTCTCCGACCGCGTAAAGGTTTATTCCGGGCCCTGTAAATATCTTATTTTTCTTCGAAGTCCACCAGTAGGGGCTGGATCTTGGACTTCTAATATTCGCCCCGTTTTGTTAACTTGACCCCCATTATGATGTTAAGTTATAAATTAAATCATCGAGTGATTGTTAAACATAAATTTATTTGAGATCATATTAATAAAATCTGTCGATATTCTTATGGTTTTGTTCGTTAGATCTCATTAACGAACGGGTTATTAGGGATCAGTTTTGTTGAAATTGACGTGACCATTTTCAACCTATATAACATAATCGACGTCATAGGTTTACTCTAGGAAGTGAAGAACGAACAGTTTCTATCTGCATTTATCACCGATCCGAGCTCACTGAAACGAAAAAGACATTCAGCCCTACAAATCAAACCATCACTCTATTCTATATTGTGTAAATGAAAAATTACGATAAAAAAATTACAGATTAATAGTAGAAGGAAGATTAAAGAAAAACAAACCGACATACTTGGCGTTTATAGACCTTTCTTTTTCCTGTTTAGCCTCCGGTAACTACCGTTTAGATAATTCTTCAGAGGATGAATGAGGATGATATGTATGAGTGTAAATGAAGTGTAGTCTTGTACATTCTCAGTTCGACCATTCCTGAGATGTGTGGTTAATTGAAACCCAACCACCAAAGAACACCGGTATCCACGATCTAGTATTCAAATCCATGTAAAAATATCTGGCTTTACTAGGACTTGAACGCTGTAACTCTCGACTTCCAAATCAGCTGATTTGGGAAGACGCGTTAACCACTAGACCAACCCGGTGGGTTTGGCGTTTATAGACCTAGAAAAGGCATTCGATAACGTAGACTGGAATAAAAAGTTCAGCATTTAAAAAAAAATTAGGGTTCAAATACAGAGATAGAAGAACAATTGCTAACATGTACAGGAACCAAACAGCAACAGTAACAATTGAAGAACATAAGAAAGAAGCCGTAATAAGAAAGGGAGTCCGACAAGGATGTTCCCTATCTCCGTTACTTTTTAATCTTTACATGGAACTAGCAGTTAATGATGTTAAACAACAATTTAGATTCGGAGTAACAGTACAAGGTGAAAAGATAAAGACGCTCCGATTTGCTGATGATATAGTAATTCTAGCCGAGAGTAAAAAGGATTTAGAAGAAACAACGAACGGCATAGATGAAGTGCTATGCAAGAACTATCGCATGAAAATTAACAAGAAAAAAACAAGAGTAATGAAATGTAGTAGAAATAACAAAGATGGACCACTGAATGTGAAAATAGGAGGAGAAAAGATTACGGAGGTAGGAGAATTTTGTTATTTCGGAAGTAGAATTACTAAAGATGGACGAAGCAGGAGCGATATAAAATGCCGAATAGCACAAGCGAAACGAGCCTTCAGTAAGAAATATAATTTGTTTACATCAAAAATTAATTTAAATGTCAGGAAAAGATTTTTGAAAGTGTATGTTTGGAGCGTCGCTTTATATGGAAGTGAAACTTAGACGATCGGAGTATCTGAGAAGAAAAGATTAGAAGCTTTTGAAATGCGGTGCTATAAGGAGAATGTTAAAAATCAGACGGCTGGATAAAGTAACAAATGAAGAGGTATTGCGGAAAATAGATGAAGAAAGAAGCATTTGGAAAAATATAGTTAAAAGAAGAGACAGACTTATAGGCCACATACTAAGGTATCCTGGAATAGTCGCTTTAATATTGTAAGGACAGGTAGAAGGAAAAAATTGTGTAGGCAGGCCACGTTTGGAATATGTAAAACAAATTGTTAGGGATGTAGGATGTAGAGGGTATACTTAAATGAAACGACTAGCACTAGATAGGGAATCTTGGAGAGCTGCATCAAACCAGTTATTTGAACCCTAATTTTTTTTAAATGTTGACATTTTATTCCAGTCTACGTTATCGAATGCCTTTTCTAGGTCTATAAACGCCAAGTATGTTGGTTTGTTTTTCTTTAATCTTCCTTCTACTATTAATCTGAGGCCTAAAATTGCTTCCCTTGTCCCTATACTTTTCCTGAAACCAAATCGGTCTTCTCCTAACACTTCCTCCACTCTCCTCTCAATTCTTCTGTATAGAATTCTAGTTAATATTTTTGATGTACGGCTAATTAAACTAATTGTTCTGTATTCTTCACATTTATCTGCCCCTGCTTTCTTTGGTATCATTACTATTAACTATTTTTTTGAAGTCTGACGGAAATTCCCCTTTTTCATAAATATTACACACCAGTTTGTATAATCTATCAATCGCTTCTGCACTGCACAGTAATTCTACAGGTATTCCGTCTATTCCAGGAGCCTTTCTGCCATATATTATATAATTATATTATATTATTAAAACTTATAATAAAGCCAATAATATATGACTAATATTTCGATGACCTTCCTGTGTAATATAGTACTATAACGATAGTAATACTAAAAAGATTTAAGATTTATATAGAGAAGTGGGCAATATAAGGTGAGATAGTGAGAAATAAAACAGGCGTAACGTAGAGAAACTGAAATATAAGGACTACTAAATCAATAAAACAAGTTATGGACTATGTAGGTGTTTGTAATAGTTCTTTTATCTATATGTAACTCGTTTGGTTTGATAGAGAAAGCCAGTGTAGGTTTATAAAACAGGGTACATTATATGCATAAAATATCTGAATAGTTAATATTAGTACTTATTGAACTGTTTTTCCTATATATATATATATATATATATATATATATATATATATATATATATATATATTTTATACACAATGTTAATCATATTAGTGTAACAAGTGTTAACTTACGTGAAAGTCCTTCAAAAGCTTTGTAAAGGACGTTCACTTCAACTGAAAGGCTAAATACCAGTGCTGTACTATTTATGATAAATCGATTGTTCTAGAACATTGAACATGTCAAGTCTTTATATATCCTGCTTTTTACAGCAGTTTAATTTAAACGAATAAAAAAAAGTCTCATTTAGGTGATAGACTCATTGAAAATGTAAATGTTTCGATTTACTATAGAAAAAAGTATTAGAAGAAAAATTTATATATTTCTTTTATCATTATAAAACGCGATGAATAATTTTATAGTCATTGATTTTTTTCCTATGTACATAGGAAAAATAAAAATTTTAGTCATTAGTTTAATAAAATTATACTAGTTTAATGCATCTTAACAATAGGATGCAATTACAGTATTTTGTTAAACTTAATTTTTTCCCCTTTTGCTTTGCGTTATTTTTAATAATATTCATTGAATAGTTTTACAAAAATACCTGCTTCATTAGAACGGAATTTTAATGAAAGATTAGTTAGAACTTTATAGCTAACAAATTTTTGCTAATTCAGTCATTGAAATAAAATCTATTATTCGTTTAAGATATATCGTTACAATGAATTATAGAGTATTTTTGGTAGATAATGCAATTATTGGCCATGGTACCATGTATAATAATATTTTTAGACGTAAAATATGAATTCTCGAATGATTTAAATTAAATTTATCATTTCTTCGGTCTTCGTATTCAAATTTAACTCGTTCATTGCTTTTTGTCACGTGTATTTGAATTCCAGTAATTTAAATTTCTTACAACTTATTTTAAAAATCAATTTTTAAGTGACTTCCTGTGTCTATAATTTTAAAGTTTTAATTATGTTTTTACTTAATTTTTCATTAAAAAAACCCCGTTAAGAAGATTTAGAGATCTCTGTGAAAATACTTAACGAAGATTGTAAAAAATTTTAAAAAATATACTAATGAAAAAGAATTGAAAATAAATTTTAGCAAATTAGTACGAATAAAAGGCTGTAACTTAATTTTATCGCCGTTTATTATATCTCGTATTACTTTTTTATAACGCGCAAGATGAATTTATTTTATTAAAAATCCTTCTTTAGACCTCACTATAAGTCTACCTAACTAAAGACAACAAATTAAAGGAACAATAAAATTAAGTAAAAAAAGGAATAGGGTTTAATTTTGTACATATGTATTTTGTAACGCTTAGTTGCAATTTTATAACAGGTCAAACTTAGGTTTTGTCTTTCGACAACTTCGACTGTAATTTTACGCACATAGTTTTATCAATACTTACAGTATTTTTAATTTTTTACATATGCTTTTTTTATTTACGTTGTCGGTTAGATTATATCTTAAAAAACAAAATATAATTCAGTTCTATCGTGAATACCAGCAGAAAAAAATTTGTGATTCCTCATTCTCAAATGATAAAGTGTATTTTTTTTTGTTATAATCAGACGAATTCACGAACATTAAAAATAGTATATTTTTAGTGAATTTGTTAATTAGTTTGCAGTTTTAGAATAAAACGTCACATAACGTGACATTTTAATGTCAACATTTCTAAGAAACATCGTAGAACTAGTGTAATTCAATTGTTTAAAAGATATCTGTTTATAACAACATTTTTTTAGAATACCAAAGAGAAAAGCTCGAGGACCGTTTAACGACAATAGAATAATAATAATATTAAAATCTGTATCTAATTTTTTTTTAGATATATACTTCGATAGTTATCAATAGTCAACAGTAGATGCAAAGGAATTAATTAAAAACAAATATAAATACCAAAGGAATACAAAAAAATATATTGTTTTTCAATAAATTTATTTTTTTCTAATTTATGCAACAAAACTAATACCGAGCGTAAAGAAATTAATATATGACTAAGTTGTGGGCAGTCCTTAGCGTGCAGACTCACCGGGTTGGTCTAGTGGTTAACGCGTCTTCCCAAATCAGCTGATTTGGAAGTCGAGAGTTATAGCGTTCAAGTCCTAGTAAAGCCAGTTATTTTTACACGGATTTGAATACTAGATCGGGATACCGGTGTTCTTTGGTGGTTGGGTTTCAATTAACCACACATCTCAGGAACGGTCGAACTGAGAATGTACAAAGACTACACTTCATTTACACTCATACATATCCTCTGAAGTATTATCTAAACGGTAGTTACCGGAGGCTAAACAGGAAAAAAAAGTCCTTAGAGTGCTGGAGAGGTGAAGAAGTATTTAGTTGTACTATATTAGTAGAATGTTTCTTGTGAATGTTTTATCGGCGTTTTAGAACCAGTGTATACGAACTTAATCCTGTGATATTCCGGGAATCGCCAGATATTTTATGTAGCGTTGTTAATTCGAGGCCCTTAAGCAGACACTCATATAAACAGTTTGTACCCATATAAACAAAATTGTTGCGTAGAAGGCGTGATAATGTTCCAGTTAAAAATTCATTACTGTCTGTCTCTCTACACTATACCCCACCAAACATTTGTTACTTTTAGCTCGTTCAGTTGTTTTGGGCATTTCAAACCAATTCTATTTTTACTAAATTTGTCATAACTAAAAACAGTGTCGACACAGGATGTTAATTTTTGGTTAAAATGACAGGCACGAAGAAAAAGAAATTACTTCTCAGAATATCAAACAATAATTTAGTATTATTCGAGATAACGTTAATTATTCGAAAGACCATTCAAAATGTCCGGAAGTAGGTTTACGAGATAACAGCAATACAGTTTTATAGTACTAATCTTAAAATTCAACGAAATTGTTTTATTTAAATTTCCTTTATTACTTACTCGTGATGATAAAAAATTTGGTTTTAGTTTCTTTGTAACGAATCTTTTTATAAATACTTTTAACTGAAGTACGGGATATTAGGTGACAGCAAATCGTAATGATGTAAACAGATTTTGTTTTGTATTTTATTATTTTTTTTTTTATAATCCTTTCAGTTTTGTGTACAATATATTACAGGCATCTGAGGAAAACTTGTGGGTGATTCCCCTAAAATGTTTTGGATGTAAGGGAACAGATTTTGAGTACGTTGATGTAATGCCTATCTGTTGCTTTTAAGGTAGTATTCCAAAGAAAATAAAAACCTGTTTTAATTTGCGCTACTAGATGATCTGAATGTTATTTTCTGCCGTTCCTAGCATTCCAGCAATCCTAGCGTTCCAGATTACTAAAACTAGTTTTTAGAATGGAGGTACTCCGAATCACGTCAACTACGAACGTTAAGTTACAATAATAGAAATGGCAGAAAAAAGCACTCAACATATGCTAATCCTAGCGGAAATATGAAATATTGTGAAAAAATTTAAGCTACTAAATTAAAGTTTTACCTAATATAATAGTTTAGTACTGTGTTCTATTAAATCGTCTTTGAACTTAAAAGTGGTGAGTTTTAATTAATAAAATGTACACGTAAAATTCATCGAAGTTTAGTTATTTCGCCTCTATTAAAAAAGTAAGATTTGAATAGTCAAACAA
This sequence comes from Lycorma delicatula, assembly GCF_047948215.1. NCBI lineage: Eukaryota > Metazoa > Arthropoda > Insecta > Hemiptera > Fulgoridae > Lycorma > Lycorma delicatula. The sequence goes on along the minus strand of NC_134455.1, from coordinate 7,098,481 downwards.
TACTATAAAAATTTCGCTTTCTATGAAAATTATTATCGCCTTTGTTGTTATGAGTTGTAGTAAGCTGATAATGTTATTAAGGGCTTACTCAATTTTATTTTTTAATGAGTTTTAAAATAGTTTTAGCGAGTTAAAAAATACCTTTGTATTTTTTCTGCACTTACTGTATTTGGATTAACATTTTTCTTCTTCATTGCAAACGCGCAAATAGGAAAAAAACCTTACAAATTCCCCAAAACTGTTGTTAATAACTTAATGAATTAAATAAAAATTTCTATACGGTATAAAAATATATCAACTATTCTTTTAAGAGATTGAATTTGACTTTTCCTCGCCACACCAACTTTACCGATTTCGGTTATTCCTTTCCCTGTGCTGCATATTATTGATTATAAATAACTCTATAATTATAAACACATAGGGTGATGGAAAAATTCTGACTTCAGATTCGTTTTCAGGATTAAACCGGATCAGTTTCATGTATGACATATTAAAAAACAAAAATTGTATTTATCAGTGTTAATTAATGGAAGTAATGAAGCAGTGATCGGTCAACAGCAAGACCAAACTAATATTTGCACAGGATTAGTTTTGCAAAGACTATACCGGAATCAAGGTCGCACATAATCGGTGCCTGTCTAGTACATGCAACGTGAGGCGTAGCCAGTCAGTCACGACTTCAATTACGATTTCAAGAACTCAGCAAACTCACTTTACTATGAAATTTTTTATTGAATGAAAGATAATAAAATTTATTCCCGAGCTTTTAAAGGTTATTGATAGTAGTGAAACAGTTTAATGGGTTTGAATGAAATTTAAATATTAAAGATATTTGTACAAGAAAATTATCCTGTAAATCGTTACTGAAGAACTTACATTATCTCTGACAAGGATCGAAGTACTGGAATAATCGACCGAAATCGAAAGATACTCCTGATTTAATCTAAGAAAATACTTCGTAATTGAATTCATTAGGAATGTCACTGAGAAAATAGCGTGACAACGTATTTCTTTTAAAACTTAATTGTTAAACTGTTAATTTTTAGTTATTTATAATTAAATTATAATTTTTAGTTATTTTAAAATTTTCTCAAGAAAGATGTCGAAAGATAATTTTTCTCGGAAGATATCTTTTTTTCAGGAACCGCAAGAGGTAATTTGTTAATTTTTTTGTATTCGTTAGATCTTTTGTGCTGAACTTTTTGAGTTTAAGATAAGTTTATCGTGTAGAGAAAAATGTTAACTTTTCTTTAAATTATAAAACATAATCAGCCCTTTTTATTTACTTTGATATCAATGAATTCTCAATATTAGTGATTATGACTATCAATAATGTCTCAATATCAATGATTATGAAAAACGTTTCTAACAAAATACATTTAAAAAAACCGTTTTTTATTGTCCTTAAATTAACCTGGCGATTTAAATTTTTTTTTGGAAATGCCAGATATCAAATTGCCAAAAGGAGGATAGACAAAAAAAATTGATAAGAACATATAGCGGTGTTATTTTGTTTTTTACATATTATTGATTTGCTTTGTTTTACTTATGTTCTTTAACTAATAAATTGTAATTATATATCCAAAAAAAAATTACAATGAAATTGTAAACCGTACGGCAAGAGTTTCGCAGATATAATTTCTTCCGCTCAAAAAACAAAAATGTCTGTAATATAAATAAAACTGTTTTTAACAAAATAATACTGATATCAAACAAGGTAAGACACTACATTTCTATTATCAAAATCTGTTACTAATTTAGAATTTTGTTTTAAAAATATAATGTAAATCTTTGTGTATGTAATACATAATAAATAATATTTAAGCGTTCCATATAATAAGAAAAACAAATTATTACAAAATTCTTACCGGCCTGATTTCATTTATATATAAAAAATATCACATTAACAGAAATAATACAATTTTTATGATTATTCGTTGTTTAATAAATGAAATCGGGCCAGTAAGAGTTTTGTAATAATTGTTTCTTTTTTTTCTTATACGAGGTGCGACAATAAAGTAATGAGACTGATTTTTCTTTGCAAGATGTGGCAACCATGCAGCTTGCGTATGCACACCATCTTTGATCATGATCTATAAGCTACTTCTAGTCCAAGCGGTACATTGATGCGACTGCTCAGTCGTGAGTTGTGCTGTACAATAAGTGAACACGTGTTTGTGTCTCTCGTCACAGAAATGAAACCGCAAAATATTGCGCAACGGTATGCCATTCATTTTTGCGTTAAATCGGGTGAAAACGCGACGACAACTTACGGTAAGCTTCAGAAGGCTTTTGGAGAGTAGGTTATGTCAAGAGCTCAAGTTTTTCGGCGGCATAAAATTTTTAGTGAAGGCAGAACGAATGTTGAAGATGAAGACCGCAGTGGACGACCATCAACCTCACGGACAGATGTCAACTTGACCAGGGTGCGTGAAATCGTACGATCCGATCGAAGATTATCCGTGAAAATGATTGTAGAAGAACTCAACATCGATCGGGAAACGGTTCGTCTAATATTAACTGAAGATCTCGGTATGAGAAAGATTTGTGATAAAATGGCCCCCAAAAATCTCACACAACAACAGCGAGAAACACGGAAAAATGTGGCAGCCGATCTGTTAGAGCAAACGGAAATCGATCCAGATTTGTTGAGCCGTGTTATCACTGGTGATAAAGGTTGGTTTTATCAATACGATCCAGTGACAAAACGCCAAAGTTAGCGACGGTGCTCAAAGGGATCACCCAGAGAAAATAAAGCTCGCATGTCAAAGTCAAAAGTGAAGCGCATGCTTGTGTGCTTCTTCGATTCCAAGACTGTTCATAAAGAGTGGGTGCTTCCTGGACAAACAGTTGTGCAATATTTCTACAAAGAAATTTTAGAAAGACTTCGTAAACGAGTTCTTCGTGTCCGTGCCGACATTGCTGATAATTGGATTCTGCATCACGATAATGCGCCATCCCATACTGCTCTGTCAGTACAGCAATTTTTAACCTCAAAACAAATTTCAGTACTACCACAGAAGGAAAAAATTGTGTAGGCAGGCCACGTTTGGAATATGTAAAACAAATTGTTAGGGATGTAGGATGTAGAGGGTATACTTAAATGAAACGACTAGCACTAGATAGGGAATCTTGGAGAGCTGCATCAAACCAGTCAAATGACTGAAGACAAAAAAAAAATAGTAAAATGTTTAAATATCTTTGTCAATACTGCCATTAAAATACTTTTTAAAAACTGTAATATTAATGAAGACTACGTCCTGTAAATTACATTTCATTAATAATTTTTAAAGGTCGACTATTACAAAAGGCACTACTTAAATAAATTAAATACCCACCGGGCTGGTCTAGTGGTTAACTCGTCATCGCAAATCAGCTGATTTTGAAGTCGGTAGTTCTAAGCATGATGAAAGTAACAAGGTGTAGCATTGCTCACAGTATTCGGCGCGCATGCGTATAAGCTCGTCCCAAAATCTCATTTTCTACCGGGTTATTTGAACATATAAGTAAGGGATTTTGGGACAAAAGTTTTTAGTTGTACAAAAATTTTAAATACATGATAATGATTAAACGAGCTAACAATCGAATATTTATTAAATATAATAAATTTTTTTTTAATAATCCTTAATAAAAATAAATATTTTATACAAGTCTATTGATTCTTAAGAATATTGAAATTGATTTTAATTAAGATAAAATTCAAAATAATGAATGAAAACCTAAACAAAGAAACAGGGGACACATCTTATGAAGTGCAACTTCAAAATTTTATAACTAAAGATCTGATATTATTTATTTTGGTCAATCTTCGGAATTGATGATTTTTTAGTTTAATTAAAAATATTATTGCAAAACAATTTTTGAAAGAAATTGCTTTTAATAATCTAATTTACACGGCAAAATATATTACTTATTTTTTTACGGATACAAAAATGAATATTACTTTATAATATTGAAATAAAAATAAAATAAAAAGTTGTTGTTTAGTGAAAAATAATTTTATATTCCATAAACATATTTTTCTAATGAATCAAATGAAATGCAAGGGATTTTCTAGGTAAACCATTTTAAACCGCGTGCAATAAAGAGAACAATTGTTCTCCGTTCAGGTTTGATATCTTAATCCGTTTTGTTTTACAACTCTGACTCATTTTTTTACCTGGACAAAGCAAAAAAGAATTTTCTCTCTGAAGACACAATTCTGTTTTAGCTTTTACACGGATAGTTTGTCTCTGAATTTTCTCGATTTTATAACTACTCGCTTTTAAACAGTGTTTATAACAGTTATAAACAGTTTATAACAGTATTATACAAATTTATTCTGATACAAATGTAAATATGCCATCGTGTTATTTCCCCAATTGTTTGAGCAGAACTGATTCGCCAGCGAAAAAGAACGTGAAATATTTTCCGTTCCCGGAGAATGAAGCATTACAAAAGTGTGTGGCTACAAAAATGCGGAAAATCACGTGATAATATAAAAATTGAACATTGTAGGTTCAAAAGTGTGTTTTTTATCTGAATTTAAATTTTGATGAAATAAATACGATTAAATTTCGAATTCAAATGCCTGTATGGGAAAAATGAAAAGAATATATTACTGGCTAATCGATCAATGGAATGAAATTTTCTCTGAACTTATTGACTTCATCTTCAATTATTATTTAATTTTAAGTTCTAAAATTAATTAATCTAAAAAATTATATGATTTATACAAATTAAATGTTTGCATAGTTGAATTGTCCCCTCCCCCCTTGATAACCTGCCTTTAATCACATTGATGTCTTGCTTCTGTTTGTGCGCCAACCGCATAAACGAATTTAAACATCATGGCGGGAAAAGGATTTTGGGACGAGCCACTGCGCAACGCTGGGTGTGCAGCACCCAGCGTTGTTACTTTCATCATGGTTCTAAGGCAGATACTTTTATATAGATTTGAATACTAGATCGTGAATACCGGTGTTCTTTGGTGGTTGGGTTTCAATTAACCACATATCTTAGGAATAGTCGACCTGCGACTGTGCATGACTGCACTTCATTTATACATTCATATAGAGATCATGCTCATTCATCCTCTGAATACCTTAAGGTGGTTCCGAAGGCTAAACAGGAAAATAGAGAGGAAATAAATGAAATATTATGTGAATTAAACGAATTGTTGCTGTATATTAAATTATAATTAGTTATGAAAATGAGTACGTAATTAAATTAATTAATTTAATTTAAACTGTTGCTATTGTAATTTGATCCGAAAACAGTTAATTTAGATATTTATATTTATTTTTTTTTTGTTTTACAGATATGCCGATTGATCTTTATTATTTACCTGGCAGTCCCCCCTGCAGAAATGTGATATTGGCAGCAAAAGCCTTGGGTGTTGAGCTCAATCTCAAACTGACTGACCTCCAAAACGGTGAACACTTAACTCCAGAGTTTATTAAGGTAAACTAAGGAATAAAACAAATTAAAGTTTATCTTTTGTGTTTTTAGAAAAGTGTCCATAAAATTTTCATTAATTTATCGCAGTAGAAGTTTATATCTGTGCTTCCTATTGTTTTTTTAATGAAATTTACGTAGTTATTGAATTCAGGAAGGAATACAAAATATTATTACCTTCACTGACAATTCATAGTATAATTTAATTTGTGATAAATTTATACGTTATTAGTATTAAGTACAGAAACAGTAATTGTAAAACACTGCAAAGTATATTGTATATTAATAATTTATTTTATTGTAAGCATTCTGTTCATTTACGACAAGCTCAAACCTTTATTCAATCGATCGTCAATCGCTAAACTCGGCACAATTTTAAAATATTTAGAGTGCCTACGTACATTCCCACCTAAAATATAATATTTCAGAACTACTTGAAAAAATCAGAATTAATTTTATACGGAACAAAAATGGACTGGCAGAGAATGATGGTAAATATGATTCATGAAGGCTGATTTTTAGTAAATTAAAAATTCTTATATTTCTGTGCATTTGTACTTCTAAATTGACTGTGTTATATCTGCTAAAAAATAAAAAAAAGATATGTATATGTCCATTATTCTTAATAAACAGAAATATTACCCCGTTAAAATCAAAATACACGACTATTTTCACGCGACAAAGCATAATAAAAATTCGAACTACGAGAAACGATCGTAATATGTTTTAGTTTTTACTCTTAATAAGTTAACCTACTTCCTAAAGCTCTTGCAGACAAAAATTGAATTAAACTATTTTTTTTTAAATAAAGGATATTACTCTGTTAAAACTTCAAATAATAACTACTAATCGCATAAGCCTGAAATTAATGTGTACTTAAATATATATTTGATTGTTTAGTGATCAATACTTTTAAAATTGTTACTTTAAATTTAATACCGATAAAATTCATAAATCACTTATGATTTTTTATCGTTAAAATCTGAAAACTTTTGAATTTTAATTGAAATGTCGATATCCATGGTGGATCAGAAATATTTTAGTTTTTCACCTAGAAAACCCCGGATTCAAATCCTAGCCGGGCTTGGCGTTTTCGACTCATATTTCCATATACTTAGAAAAGGTCATCTTATTAAAAAAATTAAAAAAATACTAATTTAAATACTAATACTAATTTATTTTTTTTATATTAAGTATTTTTTGTTAATTAATTTATGTTTATATGTTGCAGTTGAATCCACAACACAATATTCCGACTCTTAATGACAACGGTTTTGTTCTAAATGAAAGGTAATTATTTTATTTTAGTAAAAAATTACAGTCATTAAAATAATAAAAATTCTTTAATTAATGATTTTAAAGGGATTATATTCCGAGGTCATATTTAATCAAAAGAAAGACGTTACAGTTGTTAGTGGAAACTTATAAACGAATTGGTTTTTTTAAAATATATTTTATTTATGATACATCAACAACTAAAGTCATTAGCGAGTTATCAGTGTAGTATAACTGCACCGGTAAATGTGTGGTCTTGAACAAACTCAGGCCGACCTTTCCTGAGATGTGTGGTTAATTGAAATCCAACCGCAAAAGAACACCGGTATCCACATCAAATATTCAAATCCGAAAAGCAACTACCTTTAAGATTTGAACCTGAGAACTCTCGACTTCGAAATCAGTTTTTTTTTTACTACGATGAGTTTACCACTAGACCGAACCGGTAGGTTGAATTAATTTCTATTCTGATATAATTAAATCTTGAGATAACACTTCTTCATAAGTTCTTAAGTTATTTGCCTGGAAGCCGGTTTAATTCTCATTGGTGGTACCAAGAAACATACTGTTTCCTACATACTGTAGAATATGAGAGAGAATAATAATTTTTTTCTGATTTATGATAATGTGCTTCCGAACTGATTGTTATGTAGCGGGTTAAATTTGAGAATACCCCATGTACGACCAGTAATTAGTTAATCTATTACAGGTGTAGTCTGATAGATCCTATATTCAGATAGAATACAGTAAATCCCGGTTATAATGCCGTCGTTTAAACCATGAATTCAGATATAATGCGGGTAAAAATTTGTCTCCTAAAATAGACGCGTAAAGCAGCACATAAAGCTGTGGCAAAATCATTGTAATGGAATAAGGATATCTTTTTTTTTCAGAGGTCAATGACTCTCGAATTCAAGTAGGAGTTAGAGTAGGGGTAACCGGATAGGAAAATATATGTAATATTACTTTAAAAGTGATTCTTATTTTATAAAACACATAATATATAATTACAAAATTTACATAAAACATGTGATGTAACAAAAAAAAGTAAAATTAGGTTAAAAAATATTTGGTCACTGCACTACTTGGTCGCGGTTGTAAATTATTTGCTGCACGAAACAGCGTAGTCGATTACCGGCTACATCGTGTGTGACTTATTATTTCTGGCCCTAATATTTCTTGACAACATTCTTTTTAAACATTCTTGCACACATTTTAAAACGTTTGCGCGGTATAAATAATATTCTCAAAGATTACAGTAAAATGTAATAAATTTTCTGGTACTTTACCCGTATACCTGACATCTTTTATAACGCGATTTATCTTAAACTTTTGAATAAATCAATCGTTTTTGATAAATAAATAATTACAGTTATTATTCCGATATCAAAATAAGTAAGAATATTAAAATAAAAATTATGTGGCTAACTTCAAAATAGTGATAAAAACTCGTTGTTTTTATCAATTAATATGTTTTCCCTATTTTAAATACTTTCAGTAACCTAACAATAATTTGAAGTTCAGTCAAACACTTTATTGTCATCAGTTGAAGCTAAATTTTACATAAAATTAAATTAAAAATCAATAAAATAAGAGAAAAATATTATGACCAAAACTCTTTTGAAAAGAAGATGGGTTATATTTTAATGAGAACCTTTGTTCAGTTGTAAGATATATCTAATAGAGATGAGGAGGTCTGTAATTTGAAGATTTCATTTTTTTTGTCACAGGTGATTTTTTTTCTAACCATTTGATAAAAAAATAGATTGTTCACTCATCTGTTTGATGTAGATTGTGATTGCTCTTCTGCCTGATTTGTTCCCCTATTTTCTTACCATATGTGATTGCTTGGTTGTAGGCATATAGGCATGATTGTACACTGTAAATACTCCTTATGATTAATTATAGTTTTAATTCACACTTTTTTAAAGCATTGTTTTTCTCTACAAAAATTTCTGTTCTGATTTGTTGCAATTTATTTCACTGTTTATATTCAACAATACAGTGCAGAATCTCAGTTATTTACTATGCCATTTCTATTTGCCTTCCACTTGCTCCTGATTGAATCCATATTTTATTTTGCCGTTTTTGCAAGCATATGCATAAATTAAATATTTTTATTTGTATAATGCACTTTTTTTTAAAACTGATGTTTATTATGATAAAAACATCAATACCAGCTTACTGATATTATCACTTGTATTAATTTATATAGCTAGAATAAAAATCAAACTTCACTTGCTATTGATTTAAAGAAAAAATGAGCACTTGATAAAATTCACGTAGGTAAATATACACCTCATGAATCAGTGAAAGGAATTGTCCCAACCTGCCTGGAGAAATAAAGGGAAATTTGGTAAACCATTACCATAGTAGTGTTATAAGATGTATATAATTGATCTTTCAAAAAAAGTTTTTGAAGTTTATACAAAATAAAAGTTAGTGAATATGTGGAAGCATTAAATAAATTAAATAATTGTGAATAAATAATAATTTAAAGGTACTAATACACAGTATTTTAGTGCATGTCACTTGTACGTGTTAAAGATTCAGAAAATGGTGATTTTCTTAGATATAATTTTTATAAATAAATGATTGTTTCTTTTTTTATTACATACACCATAGGAAGGAACAAAGACTTGAGTAGTTATTAAGAATTTGATAATTAATATTTTACTTATCTTTGTGTTAATATTTTCAGCCGTGCCATAATGACATATCTTGCTGACCAGTATGGAGAGGATGACAAATACTACCCGAAGGACCCAAAGAAACGTGCCTTAGTTAACCAAAGACTGTATTTTGACATGGGTACATTATACCAGAGATTTTCTGACCTCTATGTAAGTACCCCTTATGCTCTAATCGAGTCAATCAAAATTTGTTATTACTAAGTTTTATTTACACATTTCTTGAATGATATGCTAAGATAAGTAACTAATTAATATGCAGACATAGAATCAGATTACCAACATTGGCATCAGATCTATGTTGCTCTGCACCTGAAATAAACAATTCTTATAACTCTAAACTCATTTTATTATTACTTTTTATTGTTTTTAAACAAGTCATTCGAGACGTTTAATGCTATTCTTTTTTCATTCCTTTCTATTTTGTGCTAATCTTTTAATCTCAATGTATTAATATTGAAAACTACACAGTAGTCCATAACAGCTTCTGAACAGTCCTGAGTTTGATTCAAACTCAGGTCTACATAATTCCCTATTACCTAGTCTCACCTATGTTTTTCCAATTCATTTATAGCTTTTTAAAAGGTAAGTTTACATTCATTGATTTATATTTATGTAAAATTTTAATCAAATCTTTAATATGTAGTTCCTTTTTCCTTAATTTAGCCTATATTTCTGACAAATTTCTCTTTTTGTGCTTCTCTGTTATAGCGTTTTAGTTTTCCATTACAATAAAATTTTTATCTCCTTTTATTCATCTAATTATATCATCTATTTCTCCATATATATTCAACCTTCTGTTAAAAAGTTTGTTTATTTTCATCTGTCTCAATAATGGCAGTTCTATAATGGCACTTCTATTAACTTAGGCTTTAAATCCAATCTAAATTATTCTGTTATTGTTATTTGTTTCAATAACCAACATAATGTTTCTCTTTTTTTATATTTTCATTCATTACTATTCCTATTCCTGTATGTTCATATTTTAAAAATTTACTAAAGAATGTTAAAATATTAACATTTCAGGCTATGTAACTGTTATTACTCCTTCTGATGGCCACCTTGTGTACAGGACTCTTCATTATTTAGTTAGGTAATCCACTACTGTTTTAAATTCTAGTTTATAGAGGATCATCTGTCTTTCACTAAAAAAGGTTTTTAGTTTATTTGAAAATGAGGTGAGATTTATTAAATGAACGTAAGCTTTTAAATACTTTTGTAATTTCGTGTGTAATACCTATGGCTATTGCCATAGCAAGTTGTTTTGGGTAACTACCTGGAACAACTATTTATTTTTTATATTATGGATTTATGCATCTTGCTCTGGATTGTCAAGAGACTATTAAATATCTTCTGTGAAATTTAAACAGGTAATAAGTAAGAAACAACATTAAATTTAATTGTAAATGTTGTCCTCTGATTTATCGTAAATAATTATTGTAATGTCACATATTGGCACTGTAAATGTTCATTAAATGTTGTAAAAATTTAATTTAAACAGGAGATATGTTTTAAAAAATAATTCAACTGAAATTTTAGAGACTAAAAAAATGCCTCTTTTTTAGATTAAAAAATTCTGTTTTTAGATACTCAATTTCAGTTGAGAATCAATTTCTTTTGTATCCTACATATTCTACAATTATATTTTTTTATAATTTTATTTTTTGTAGGATTCTTTTCACTTAAATTGTGGGTGATAATATAAAATAATAAAGTTAATCAGAAAAATAACAAAAACTATATAAGATACGGGATACATCTAAAGCACCTTTTATATGTATCTATTTTGTTTATTTTACATAAATAATTATAAGTTTGATTCACTTTTTATGGTGAAAACTGGAAAGATTATATCAGAGTAAAATATCACATACATTCATCTGGTTTACATTTCCCCACATCTTGGCTGCTACAGAACATGCAATCTACGTTTTATTTGAACCATTTTTAAAAAAAATTAATCTAGAGATTTAGTACTGTAACAAAAGTCTAGGATTTGGGAAACTAGTGCTACTGCACTAGTTTAATAACTACATACTTGTAGTTATTATTTTTAATACATCATTTGAATTAAAAATTCTTAATATAAAGTGGTACGTGGTATATAAAGTGGTACGTGCGACTTTATTTCTTGATCAACATGATAATGTATGATTAAACCTTTTAAAGAATAGATTTGGTAAATCAGCGATGTAAAATGTCAGTGATGAAGGAGTTGCTCATTATCTCTAAAAAAAATCTTTTGGAACCAGATTTCCATTTGCATATTTAAAAAAAGAGTAAATTTTATAACTATTTATTTTTCTTTTTTTTAATAATCTATGTCATTAATAATGAATTTTCATGTGTTTATATTTAACTGTTTTAGTATCCAGTCATGTTTGGAGGTGCACCCTTTGATGATGAAAAGAAGAAGAAACTCGATGAAGCATTGGGATTCTTAAACACATTCCTAGAAAAGAGTCCATGGGCTGCTGGTGACAACATTACTTTAGCCGACTTGGCCCTTGTTGCATCAGTTTCATCCATTGAGGTAGGCATTTTTATCAGCGTTTTCATTCTTTGTTTGTTGTTTAACGAACAAGATTATTTCGTATAACAGTTATTATAAGAAATAATTTTACACAATTATTACAGATTATTTTAATCTGTAATATACTACACATAATAACTATTAACATTTTACTGGTCATAAATAATATTTTGTGTTCATAAAAAAAATCTCTTATAAAGCAATGTTTATAATTACAGTTATGAATAATTTACAATAATCACAGAAATGAATTAAATTCATAGGTAAAAAAAAAAGTTATGAACTTTTAAACTAACCTAATTTCCTAGATGCTGATGGTCCATAAATGAGAGGGGCCATCATCTTCATTTGCACACTTCTTGTTTGATTGATCCCTCTTTTCTTGGATAGGTTATTATAAGAAATATTTAGACCACCACACTAACTTTACTTTTAATGTTGAGTAGGGAATAGCCAATAGAGCAACTACTTCCTTAATGAATAAGATGGTACGACAATCCTTTATTGAAGGGTTATGTAAGGGTTCCTGTTTATAACAGTATTATAAACTGAATTAAATGAGTATAAATATCATCGCTTGGAACTATAAAGAAATTAAAATAAAGAACCTGTTAATGTATCAGCAGGAGATGTATGCCAAACACAATTTTATGTATATGTGTAATGACTGAAAAGTGTGAGGGTATTCACTGATCACATATCCCTGAATAAAATGTTAATATGATTTAGTTTCTCAATCCCATTTTTAAATAGTAAAAGATCAAAACCAAAATTATTAATAAAAAAAATTATGAGAATATAAGGATAAATCATGTCTATTAATATATCATGAGAATTATATAAGAATTATTCGTGATCTGATTCTAGTAATTCATTAACAAACCAAAGCCAATGAGCATGCAATTAAACTTTTTATTCCTAAATGCAGTTTGCTGTTGATAGTTTAATCTGTAAAGATAGCTTTCTTTGAAAATTTCTGGATGAGTAAGCTAAGTGTGGATAAATTGCACATCTTCAAGAATTTCCATGGTTAACACTGCGTAATCATCATTCTCTTTCTATTATATGTAGAAAGAATTCAATTACACAAAATTTATGTATCAAATGTGATATCTGAGAAATGGAAACTGGGAAAATTTCAACTGAAACTTGTCTTTCACACATTTGAAAGATTTTTACACAAAATAGTCCTGACCCTGTAGGGGAAGACACCCTCTGCCACCCCATCTGTTCCAAGTCCTTATGAGTTTTATTGGAGGTCATCTTTGAAACCTCAGCTTTTGACATATTCCAGTCTGCCTCGGCCAGGATGCCACCGATGCAAATGCTACAAGTGACAGTCATTCATGGAACATGATGGGACTATGTAAAAAAACAAAGTAATTTCAACTAAAATTTACAGCTGACCTCACTAATAATGCTGTCACCTGGTAAATAGAGTTATGTAAAATTTATCCAAGTATAAGTTAACTCCTGTATTATGAATTGTTTTGTTGAAACACCTATAATTTTTAATGTGATATTAATATTTACGTAAATTATAACAGAATATCAAAACTAAAGATGACTTAAGGTTTGAAAGAAGCCTCTTAACTGGCAAGTTCTACTTGATTACTGTATTTGGTGGTTTATTTATAATGTTATATTATTATTATATTATTTGTTAAAAAATATATAACATTTTGTAAATAATTATGTTTATTTAACATTAATAAAATTAATATTAATGGGAAGAATAGTTGCTCAAATTTTTCAAAAAACGGTTATGTGTATGTTTATTTAAATTTGTTAAAATTTATTGTTAGATATGTAGATTATTTTTTAAAAAAATTTCAATGAAATTCAATTTTAATACCTGATATAATTGAATAGATTGTGCTATTAAATTAAGTTTAAACAAGATTAATATACTGATCACAAATATGAAATTAACTCGATACATATTGTACTTGAATTAATTCATCAGTTTGTTACAGATTAACCTAATGTAAGTGAATGATTGTGTTATAAAAGTTTGTTAATATATTATATTGATGGTTATTAATTAATTAATATATATATATATATATATATATATATATATATATATATATATATGTGTGTGTGTGTGTACTATACTAATATATAATATTAATTAAATTTTATTTCATTTTTTATTGCAGGCTGTTGGTTATGATATCAGCAGTTATAAAAATATATTGAATTGGTTCGACAAGGCTAAGACTACCATTCCTGATTACAAAGAAGCTAATGGAGATGGCGTTGAAAAATTCAAACAGTTGTTTGAGATGTTAACTAAAAAATAAAAAGTGATCCAACTTTCAACATTTTTTTTTAGAAATTAACTGCAGAATGCTTATACATGCAAACATTTATTTACAAGTGATTAAATTTTACAAGCACAAATTATTTTTAAGTTAAAGGATTAATATCATTCAATAAATCTTTTATTTTTCAAAAAATCATTTATTTTATAAACCTATAAATTTTGAATAGTGAAATAAAATATGAGTAAATGTATACTCGCATGCATACTTTTGAAAACAGAAAATAACCATTTATAAGGCACTAGCCAGTTGGGGTATGTATCATGCTCCAACTGGACAGCTACCTCCTTGATGGTTGATTTCTAAATATTTCTTCTACTATGAAAAGAATCTACCCTTGGTTTTTTGAGATGTACAGAACTAGGTCAGATGTATGAAAATGAACCCATAGTAAGTGATGATTTTCAATGCTTTTATTAATTTTTTTCAAAAAAGTGATATTAACTGGCTATTGTCATTATCCACTAATAAATTCCAACAGAATGCAATTAAACTGCATCCAACATAGATTGACTTCTGTGATCTATAAAAACTGTTTTGCGGGATATAATTTTAGCCTCTCAAATTTTACGTCATTTCATCTTGAAACACTTTAATACACAACCTATCTCAAGTTTAAAGTTTCATTCTAATTTGTACAACACTGCTGTTGGCAATACTCAATATGAATAATTACACTGCAACATTAATTATGAATTAATGTCGATGAGTACATGGTTCATATTCAATATTGTATTTAATTTTTAATAGTTTGCAAATTATTAATTATTGTGTATTATTATTATTATTATTATTATTACTACACTAGTCAAATAAAAAAATTAAAAAAAATTGTATATATTGAGTCATATATGGTGATTTTAACTAATCTTGGGGTACTAAATTCAAAATTGTTATCATAATTTGTTAATACATTACATTTATTAGATACATACGATTTAGACATAAAATTTGTTTACCAATACACAAATCACTGTGAAATCAATATTTGAAAAAAATTATTTATGTGTGTTCATTAAAAATTTGTTGAAATTAACTAAATTTTATTTATCCAAACACAGATAAATTGAAATACATTATTACAATTTTAAAATAACAGTTTCTAAAAGTTTAAATCATTGAAAATGTCTTTCAAATAACAGTTTTTAAAAGTTTAAATTATTGGAATTGCCTTTAAATTTTAAAATATGTTGACAAACGTTTTTGCTTGTACGATGTTTAATCAGTTTCTCTAAACAAAAACCAACAATAGTCATCCATCATTCCAGAATCCATCTTCCTTAGTACCAATGGTCCATGGTCAGAATATCCTAATAGAAACACTCTCCTTGCTCAACGCTGACAGAGCCCAAGTTTTCAGGAAAAAGGTCTAGGTGGGAGAGTAGGAAATGAATCTTTAATGACATCCTACATCCTAAACGTTTGTAGTTTTCTAAAGCTTATTAACAAAAAAATATAGTTTCATCTTTTCTGTTACCTAAAAAACCACCATCAACGTCTTTGAAGTTTATCGTCAAAAGTTGACGATAAACTTAAACTTAAACATGTCCTTAAACAGTTTCTTGATATATCCTAAATATATTTTCCTTTAGCTTACCATCACTCAATTTAGGAAAGCTTATATTTAGATGATTAAATCCTGGTCCATCTTTGTCTGATGCCTTTACAAAATTTTCATGAGTGAAGTGGTAAAGTGGCAGCAGTGCAGTATGATTTTACTACTCTCAATTTATGATAAATGCTTTACATTTTTCTCACCAGCCATCAAGTTCTGCTCGAACGGCCAGTTCTTTACTTGGTAATGACTTTTTGTATCACGACTGTGCAAAAACAAAGAAAACAGCAATATTTCGTAAATCCAACTTTCAACAACTTTCAGTTCACTGCAAATTTGCCACATACGTTCTTTGTATTTTATTGCTTCTAATATTAATGCCATAGTTTCAAATGTTCCTTTCATGTCGACTGCATTAGCTAACGGCATGGATGGGTGTTTGTTACCATTATGCAATAAAACTGCTTTTATAGAAGAGTCAATAAAAAGACACCATTCTTCAGGAATATGCTGAATTCCAAGCTCTTTCATCTGGCCATTGACATCAATACAAACGCATAATGAACTTTTCAGAGCAAAATAAGTTTAAAGAGTTTTATTTCATGTTCTAAACATAGTAAATTTCATTTTCTTCGCTAAAAGATTCCACTGTTGCAGTCTAGACCCCAGAAGTTCAGCTTGCTGCTTTGATAACTTTAAATTGCAAACTAAATTGTGAAGTTCATGTTGAATTAAATGAGGAGATTTATCATCAGAGAGGAAGAAATTCTTCAAATTTCTGCTTCATTTTCAGACTGTTCTTCTAGCAATTTTGGATTAATGTTGGTAGAGGTACAGGTAACTCCTCTTCGTGTAGTACCAGCCTTAGAGCTGAGGATACATCTGCATATTTTATGAACTTTCTATTTTTGAATGAAAGTCCAAATGTCATACAAAAGTAGCAGTGGGTAAAGTGGTCCTTAGGTTCATGTTAAACCTTCGGTGCAGCGAATGGCAGCTTGTTAATGAATGGCAGCTCTTCAATCATTCAATTAGAGTTACTGAACACAATATGTAAATATCATGAGGCACCCAGATTTTATCTTGATTCCTGAGTACACAATCAAAATAAAATTTATAAGCTGTTTTTATCAATTCTAGAAGTAGTCTTTCTTTGAGATTTTGGCATAAATTTACCACAGACATAATAAAAATTGTCTGGATGATTTGAACATCTAAAAACTTTTGCAGAAGCCTCTTTGTAGCAAATAAAAATGAGATAAATCACTTTTGTATTGTAAAGAATTGTTGAAAATATAGCAAAACACCAATAACTCTGTGAAACGCAACATACAGTATAGACAAGTGAAGCTAGACTGAATAAGATTTTAAGCTCTATAGTAGGCAACAACAGATGTCTGTATGATGTTATGATACAGTGCATATATTTATTTACTTTTTATTTCTTAAGCATATATGCATACTGTTTAAAAGTAAAAATACAAAAACTATTTTTTAACTGTAATTAGTAGTTGATCAAAATGAGTTTATTATAAAAATATTTTACAAATTTACGATTTATGAAAAACATTTACATGGTAACACAATTTGAATAGCATATTTGAAACCATTACCCAAATTACAGTGAGAAAAATTGTATAACATGTTAAATAAAGATTTTGTGTTGACTAGTGTAATTTATTAATGTGAAGAGGCTCTTATTAATGTTTGAGCCAAAGTTTTTTTATTCTGTAGGCAATATAAAATAAAAACATTACATTTTACTTCCTTGTATGAAGTAAAAGAAGTATTATAATAATGAAAAATTTTGGTTTTCAAATTTCAATGAAAATACCCATTTTGACTAGTTTCCGCGTGACGTCTGTACATATGTTTGTCGCATAACTCAAAAATGATTAGCCATAGAATATTGAAATTTTACATTTAGGAAACATCTAGTTGTGCACCTCCCCTTTTGATTGCAATCAGCTGATCCAAAAGTGTCTAAAAAAGCTTAAAATTAAAAAAAAAATTGTATTTTTAACTGCAACAATAAGCCCTTATCGAGAGCTTTTCAATAATATATCATAAGTAGGACTTACATTCATTGGTTCCAGAGTTTTAGCCAAATGAAATTTTAATTAATGAAATATTTTGATATTACAAGGGGAAGGCACATTGGTTTGAATCCTACTTCATTTCTTTTTTTTTTAAATATATTGATTTATTAACCTCCGATTGAAAAAAATCGTAAGTTATTAATCAATAAAATTTTATGTACTTTTCATTTTAATTCAACAATTTTTACATTTAAATAAGAAAAAAATTTTTTTCAAATTATATCTAGATAAAGTCGGATTTGAACCGATGTGTGCATGGTTTTGGATCGAACACGTTGTAACTTACACCACATAACTTCTTGAGCTACATGAAACAAAATTTATGTATAAACCAATATAAAACGATAATATGGACACCACAAAAGAATGTGATGCAATGTGGTGTCCACCACAATGCAATTCTGTAACTCTCACTTTATTAAAGAACTGGAGAATCGTATTTCACTTTCAAATGAAATAAGTTTAAATGAAGTGCAGCAAAAAGTGTGTATATGTAATTTAATAGGCATATAAGGAAGTCATGTGGTGACCACATCAGATTTTTAATTTCATATTACCATCAGAATTACATCTAATAATCTGTGTTTTATCTCATTTTAGTACTAATGCCAATTTTCTGTTTTTGCAACTTTGCTTATAACTCAAAAATGAAGTCATTTATCTAGAAACAGAATCACATGTCACATGTCCACCTTCCAAATTAAAAAAATAAGGTTTAATTCAATATGGTGGATCCAAGATGATGGAAAAAAATTTCATTCACACTGTAAATTAGTAATTATGGCTGATCCGCACTTTTTTCTACCTCCTAGTATCCTTCAGGTTTGATAGTCGACAGTTCCATTGTGCAACTTTACCTTCTCCATAGAGTAGTTTCTAATTTTCACTCTCAAAAATTGTTTTCTTATGAATTTGTGGAAGTCTGTCAGGTAATCTGCAGCCTTGTTAGAAATAAAGCTCCTGGTTTTGAAAGAATCATGGTGAAACTTCTTGTCTGCTCTCTAGGAGACTGTATTCACACTTTCACTAAGGGTTTTTGATAGGATGTTTTCTGCTGGTTATTTCCCAGCCGGTTGGAAAAAAGGTAACCTCAAAATTCTCTTCAAAAGTGATGACAAGGACTACATCTTGAGATTTTCTTATATGCTTCTGATGCTCTTTCCAATAGTAGGTAAAATTTTTGAAAAGGTTCTGTATCTCCACATCGATGAAAGGTTGATTTCTAGAAAGTAAACACAGGGTAAAATATAACATTTAAGTAAATATTTTATTCACATCAATATATAATGAAACATAGGTAACATCAGGAATGGTTAGATATATTATTCCGCAGGTAAAAAAAAAACTGCTCCAGTATTTGCCTGGATGATTCAAGGGAAACTGTAGTAAACCCTCTTCAGTGCAGCTTCATAGAATATTCAACTAATTACGAGATAAAAAAATATATGTGATTAAATTCCTTAATAATTATTTAAAATAAAGTCACACGAATAATTAAGGTAAAAATATGTGGAGATATTAAGCATAAAAAAAAAGTAAAAAATAATTCACAATTCAAAGGACAATGATAAAAACTATTTGAGCACATATTTATATACAGAATGAATGGGATGCAGAAAAATTTAGGGTTTTAAAAAAATTGTTTAATTGTATTATTTTAAAAATTTTCAACAGAATAATTTTGTAAGTTTTTGTAAAGAAAAATCTTTTAATTTTATGTTAAATAAATTGGTAGGAGGATTTTTTCCCGCAACAATTGGAAAAACCCACAATTATATATATTTTTCTAGTTTAAAAATGAACTTTCCACATTTAACTAGCATTAAACATTACACTCTATTTAAAAAATGTCTTTCTAATTCTTAAATCTGTGTTTGATACTCGTAGATTTCTTTTCTGATAAAAGCTCTTCTATTTATGCCAGCTTGTTTTTTAGATCTTTTTTATTTCATCCATAATTTGCAATTTTACCTGAAGTATATATTGAGGGTATAGCAAGATTGGAGAAGAGACTAAATGTTCGTTAGCACCATTGGTTAACAAAGGGAAATTTCCCTCCCACTGCACCCTCCTTCACTCTTAAGAAAAACAGCACCTGCCTTTTTGAAACAGAAAATTCTACAAAAGATCATTATGTATAAATCATTATGTAATAATGAGAAGCCTTCACAAAATTTTATATAAACTGCAGAATATATTTTTCTGTATTTATACCACAAACGCAAACAAAAAAAGTGCCAAGAGGTAGAATTAAAATAGGATTTCAATTTTCTTCGTCAAAAATTAAAGTAGAGCAAAAAATCACAGAAACACTCTTCAGAAGTTAAAAAAGTTTATAGTTTTTCAGTTACGAATACTACAAGGTTCTATGTGGTGTTTCAAAAATTCAAGTTAATCCACCAGGTTACAGTACAGACCTAACTTTTTAATTTGTAGAAAATGAAAGTTCTGTGTTAGACATTTTTCTCAAGGGGGTTAGAGCGCTATATATTACATAGGTTTTGCTCAATAACCCTATACGTCACTGATTTGATACTTTGGAATGACAGCTGCATCCCCAAACTATAATTCATTTATATCACGTTTCCTGATTTACCTTCTCATTTTACATTCAAACATGGAAAAAATGACATTAAAATTTTCTCTGGGGGAATCACACGAATTCAAGAATTTGAATGTGTGCAGTTGCATAGGACAAGTTCTGTAGAAAAAAGTTGCATTTACCTTTAACAACTCTTATTAAAGTATAATTATCTCTTATTAAAGACTATTTAAGTCTAATTAAAGACTCTTCTGTAAGTTCAATTATTATCAAAAACCTTATAGGGTTATCCTGGTACATAAAGGAGACTTCAGAGATTTCAGAATTGTGCATTAAATTACATCTTTAAAGAGTCTCTTTTTTATAGTAGCTGCATTAATGCTAAATGTTTTCCTGAAAATGTGTATTTAAATTATCTCATTAAGACTATAATGGACTAGTATGAAGATGAAACATAAAAAAAGTAACTGGTCATCAGAACAGTCTGATTTTATGTAAATGAGAACTTCTGTGGTAACATTAACACTTTCTTAGCAAAAAGAAGTCTTTCACTTCAATAATAAACTGGATACATTTAAACAATAAAATGTCTATTCAATTTATTCTAACAGGTTTTTTTTTTTACTTGTACATAGAACCATGTAATTTTATGATTATTATGATTTCTCAAGGTATGACAAAGTTCTGAAATCTAATCTTGTAAATAAGTTAATATTACAATGAAAAAATGTGTACAATTATCAGTATTTTAGAGAGAAGTGATAAAAACTTCAACTTCCAAGGATCTTGCATTCTAAACTTTAAATTCAGTTCTTTCAAGAATTTTGCTATGTAAAATCTTGTTATTTTAGGTTAACAATATGGCAAATTAAAAAAAAAAAAAACAAAATCTGATGGTAAAAAAAAAACATAAAAATGTTATGTTATGGGAATTCGAAAAAGTACTTGAAAATTTTTCCATATTATTCAGTGTCTATGAAGCATCTGAAGCCAACATCTATCAAAAGAATTCTACCATCAAAAATCCAAGTCTTTTGTTTCATTTTCTCATAATGAATGTGTTATTTATTTTTTCTTCTTTACATTTCAGTTTTCTAGCCTAAATAAATTACGGCTCATTTTGTAAATCGAGTAGAATTTCAAGCTTTATACTTCATATAGCTTTTGAAATGGGGTGCTATAGGAGAATGTTAAAAATCAGATGGGTGGATAAAGTGACAAATGAAGAGGTATTGGAGCAAATAGATAAAGAAAGAAGCATTTGGAAAAATATAGTTAAAAGAAGAGACAGACTTATAGGCCACATACTAAGGCATCCTGGAATAGTCGCTTTAATATTGGAAGGACAGGTAGAAGGAAAAAATTGTGTAGGCAGGCCACGTTTGGAATATGTAAAACAAATTGTTAGGGATGTAGGATGTAGAGGGTATACTGAAATGAAACGACTAGCACTAGATAGGGAATCTTGGAGAGCTGCATCAAACCAGTCAAATGACTGAAGACAAAAAAAAAATACTTCATATTCAGCATTTGATCAATTAGACCAACTGCAGCTACATAAAATGGGAAAGGATTACATGTCGTAGGTGAAGTTTAATCTTGTGCTAAACAGTAAGTAAGCAAATGTAGGTAACATAATGAACAATATTTTATATAATCTAGCATCAAGTATAAATCACATTACATAAACAACTAGCTCGGGCCATGGCAATGCTTTGCTTTGCTTTAATTAGACAATCAGATTTCTCCGGTCCGTAACAGTTCTGAATTGATCCTTGAATGGCGGCCGAAACTAAAAGTTCGGCCCGACCAACAAGTTGGGCGGTAGCCCGAACAGCGTCCAGAACATCCTGACCCCAAAGGGGTGACAGATATAAATGCCACACCACCCTCTCCATACCTAGCCCTGAGGGGTTCACCGGAGGACATCTTCAAAGGGCTCAAAACATATTCTTTTATTTTTGTACTGCTGGTACATATCCGGAACGATTCGGTATGTGTGCCTACCAACGCCGTTGCCATTCCTTATAACCTTTCTTCTTAATAGCCTTTGCACGTTCTGGTGTATACTGGCCAATCGTTTTTAGTTTAAAGATTTTTTTGCCTTTCTTGGGCTGTCATGTCAATTGGTTTGATGTCTGTGATTACATTTAAAGCCTTCCTGGATACCTTTCTGTACGCTTGAGTAACTATTATCAGCAATAATCTCTGCACTCTGCCAAATTATTCTTATAATATTTTTACTGCATACGGTCTGCCCAGACCGCTGATGCGTACAACATGATCGCCTCCGCTAGACCTTTGTATAAGATGACCAAGGTCCTACAATTAAGGCTCCAATCCACCGTACCACTCGACAAATTTTTTTGAACATGTATGCTTTGTTACTCACATCTCAAATGTTCTTTGAATAGCCCTCGTTCGTCCAAAATGACGCCAAGATATCCCTGGAACGTAACATATTGTATGCTTTCCCCGTTTATGTAGACCTTAGTTATACCTGTGAAATTTACCCTTCAGCATCATCACTGTCGTTTTTGCAGTATAATAATTTAACTTATGTTGTCTGGCCTATACCGACAACTGTTTGCACGTCCTACTGGCTCTTTCTTCTAAGTCATTCCGTGATTTACCAGGTACAAGCAGGGGGTCATCTGCATACGCGACAATTCTGCATCCGGGCGGGACTCTTACTCTTAACAATCTGTCGAATTCGACTATTCACAAAAGAGGACTAAACACGCTACCTTGTGGGTCACCTTGTGAGAAACTTCTGTTGGATATCATCTTGTTTGAGATTTGCAATGAGGTTACACAAAAAACTTCGTATAATCCCAAATTCTTCTTTTGTGACCTGCCTGGGAGCCAGTTGATAACTCACAAACGGCCACCACAAATTATCAAAGACCCCAGAGATGTCCAAATGTTTTCAATTTGGTCCGACTTGCGTCGATCCAAGTATTTCACCTCTAACGCTGCAATACGAAGCCCCTGCCTGTTCCCATTGATCATTATGTCAGATTCCGAAAACCAAAAAATACAATCGAGATCCTATTCCATTATTCCATGCACACAACATACAGGCGGTACAAAGCCTGCTTAAAGCATTCTATTTGTTCAAAGTGAACCCGCGTGTGAGAAACAGATCCAACTAACAAATCCGACTATCAAATTTGTCACATAACCTAATACTAATAATTCTTTTTCTTATGGATATATTTAATAATCCTTTATATCATTATAATTACAGCCATTAACATTATTATCTTTATAATCATTGTTATGTGATTTATATGTTGTATTTTGTTTACCCTTTTTGATAAATTGACTGTTTTATTACTGATAATTATATTTAATTTCACACCTTTATAATTGTTACAGTGACACAAAATACTCATGTAATGACAATTTTCTTTATCCATAATATACAAAAACCTTAAAAATATACATCAATAACATCAGTACAACAAATCAGGACAATAATGATTAAATATAAAATTAATTGAAATTATATTACTTTTATGATGTGAAGATATCCATTGTTGCAAGCTCAAATCCAATTGTACAATATTTGTAGCTTAAATAATTCCTTTTTTTTGTATTAATCATGTTCTGAATATTGAAGGTTTGAAGAATATAACTTGTAATTTATATAATTTGTAATTTGAAGAATAACACAAATAAAACTTCAAATCCGTAGTCGGAGAACAAAAAAATATGCTGAACCAATAACCTTCTTTGTATACTAATTCAGACTAATGTCGTTAGTTCATTTGAATAAATAAAGCAATATTTAATTATATTTAAATTATATCCTTTAATATGTATTAATGTTAAATACATGTCTTTATATGAAAATGATTGTTACAATGTTACTGTTCATGTAGTGATCATGTTGGATATATAAATCAGAGTAGAATAATCTTACAATACATTATAAATAATTATCAGCTGGTAACAAAGGCCAGTTACCTAGTAAACCTAGGTCAGTTAAATAGTAAACAACTTTGTATAGATTTTTATATAAAGAAGAAGACGATGCAGTTAGTATCTTTGATTACAATAAATAAAGACTAGGTGAATGCATGAGACTGAACAGCAATTAATGTAGCAATGGAAATATTAGGTAACCTACTCTACCAATATAATATACTATTAATATAATGGGAACATAAACATCCATGTACTAAAATAGGACACTATATTTCAAAGTATCTTAGTTTGGAAATGAGGTAGACCATCTTGATGTTAGAAATTCATCCTGATGAATTCACAATGTAAGATTGGCTCCTGGTAAATATGTAACTTACGGAATAAGGAATAATATTGACATTTTTACAAAATATTTGCTCTGCCAATGCTACAAATTAATCAGGTAATAACAGTAAGAATATATTTTGAAGCGTTGTAGAAGCGTTGTACGGAATACGGAATAATATTGACATTTTTACAAAATATTTGCTCTGCCAATGCTACAAATTAATCAGGTAATAACAGTAAGAATATATTTTGAAGCGTTGTAGGGGATATTATTGAGATCACTATGGCAGTTAGTGTTTAACGGGTACATTATCAGACTCCATTTTAATTTTAAATTGTGCTAAATATTACTAAAAAATTTGTTAAATATTGAAAAATATTTTAGACAGGTTTAAAACATTATAAAGAATAAATTATATATATTATTTTCATTTTAAAATTGCAAAAGAAGATTACTTCTGATCTATAGAGGGCAATAATTTTGAATTAGGGGCTAGATCAATCAATCTGTTTTATTTAAAAATTAATAAGACATTAAGGAGCGATTCCTTTACAGATATAATTACTTCTGTATATAAGTTAAGTATAACAAATGTATAAGTTATTGACGTTATACATTTGTACACATGCAAGTAGAAGTTCTTTATCTACATAAACATAAATACTTTATTTATTCATGACTAAGATAACATTATCTTATCATAATATGTGTTTTTGGATTATTTAATATTACCAAAAAATTAAGTGTGTTAATGTCACATTCTTTATCATTACTTACCCCCTCTCATAACTGAAGGACAGTCAGGCACTGATATCAGTTTTTTGCTTGTCTTATTCATAAACTGTGCATAGTAATCTGTTTTAATAGCATGTATTTTGTTAATATTATCATTTATAATAGACGTATTGTAATCTCTTAGAGTCTGTTCACCTCCCTTCCTACGTATCATAATTCATATTTCATCTGTTTAAGTCTCTAAATTTTTTGTTAACAGTCGGTGATAAATTTAGTGAAATTTGAGTTTTTTAGAAATAAGTTTTTTACGCATTGAAATAAAAGGTAAATTTATTTTCTGAAAGAGAATAAATTTATTTATTTCATAAACAAAATTATTCCATATAAATTGTAAATATTCAAATCCAATTGCAGGAATGTAGTGTCAAAAAATATACAAAGAATAACCCTTTTATATATACTATCAACCTCACAGAACACCTTCCCTGTTTTTTATAAGTGCAATTTCACCTGTTATTTTTTTTTAGATTTTCCCTTTTATAAATTTTTCACCATCTATACAAACTACATTAAAGAGAAATGAATATATTCAGCTGGTAAAAACAAGCTTTTAACATTCTTTTTGTATAATGTACCTACATTACAATTTCTGATGTTGTACACTAAATAATACATTAAATTTTGGGCTTAAAGACATAAAAGTTTTTATGAATGATGACATGTAGATGTAGGGAATTTTGACCTAGTGAAGAATATATTATTTAATTTCTTATTTTTTATTTTACCTATTGATACTCTAAATGTCCACTAGTCATAAAAAAAAAACTTTTAAAAATCAAGATCTAAAAAGGATTTTGATAACATACACGTGTAGAACAAATAGAATTTTGAAATAATTGATCAATGGAAAAGACTATGTTCTCTTGACCATGGACATAATAAATGTTATTATTAGGAACATAATAATGTTCCTAATAAAATGTAATAAAAGACAAGGGAAGTAATCCTATGCCTTTCCATTTTTTGGGGAACAAATTGTGTGATGATTCCTGGGCAAGACAATAAACTGTATATGCTTGTAGCATTGTAGTTCTGTAAACAAACCCTTAAATGATTCAGGAAATATCATCTGTGGAGAATAAAAAATATTAGGATAAATGACAACAATCTAAAACACATTAACAGTAAATCAGTATAGACCAATAAACCACTGAAGTAAAACTAACATAGTTTTAGATTCCATTTTGTTGGGTTGTTACATACTATCAACAACAGTTGGCAAATGACCACAGTAGTTGCTGCCTTAAACAAATTATTACAGGATTAAATTATTAAAACACTGATACAATGAGATGATTTTAAGAGACATTAATGTATCAGAAATTAAAATTTTAATATAACAGTAATTGTTTTGAATTGATAGAAATTAGAAAATTAATCTAATGATAAGAAATCTTTGATGCAGTAAATAATATTAAGTGTAAAATTAGGATGTGATATTAGAAAATAGACATATCTCAGGAATGCATTTTACAGGCAAAAATAATGAAAAAGTTTCTCAAAAGCATAAATTCAAAAATAAATTATTTTCCAGCTAATGTCTAGCAAAAGATTTTTACCAAATTATTACTATAAATTTTTATCAGTAACATATTGTATTTTTGTGATCGCAGTTTAAGGTGCAAATTTGGTTTTAAGTATGATTTGACATGAAGAATATTTCAAAATTGGGTGGTAACAAACCTCTCTCACTGTCATTTGTTTTTTTTTTTTTAATAAAAAATAAAAAACTATATTTGTTTCTTTCCAATAAAAATAAAAACTTGACTTAAACTAAGGCTAGTGTAATTTTAAATAATTATGTAAATAAAATAAATAAACATAATTGATTATTTTTTAAAAAATGAACTTTTAATCTAAAGAAAACAGAAAAACTAGAAAGAAATTATCGGATCAACATTGGTCAATAGAGATCACCTTAATCAGCTGCCCTGTACTATTTAGTTAATAACGTTAAAAATATTATGAAAGTAATAATAATAATGCTGTATCTTTGGCTTTTGGTCAAAGGAGGTATAGACAAATGTTTACACTCTGATAAGTTATATTTATTTAATGCAATCATTAATAATATTTTTAATGGAATGCATTATTTATTAAAAATAGAAGAAATAAGATAAATATTGCAGTGATATTATTAATAATAAAATTATTATTTCTTTTTTAATTACTTCTAAAATTAACTACAGAACTTAAATATCTATGAACTTCAGAACTTGACAATATTAACTACAGAATTTGAATTATTATTTTTAATAATTAAAAGTGATGTTGAAATAAAAGTGTAAAAATAATTACATTCAATTATACAATTTAAATAGGTAAATGCAGCTTATACACCAAGTGCTTATAACACAAAATTTATCTGGATATGTATGATTATGTATATAAGTAAAGGAAATTAGCAAAATCTACTGACTGATTTCTATTTATGTTAAATTTTCAGAAATTAAGTTGATAATCTACACTAGAGCATAAACTAGACCTTGTCAACAACTGGACTTGTTGGGTAAAGTTAACAAAAAACACACAGCTAGTATTTGCCAAAAGAAAGTGGACTTTATTGAAAGTGAATCAAATTAACTTATGTTATAATCATGACCTTAAAACATAAAAGGAAATTATGAAATTAACATAACTTAATGATACTTAACATATCAGTTGAATCAACATATAAATAATGATGTTAAATACAAAAATACATGAATAAACATTTTTTAAATACACAATGTAATAAAGCCTGAAAATAGGAGAACATAAAACACCTTATTTTCAAATTAGATAAGACATAACATCAATAGAGAGTGGAACTGGAAAACAGTTGCACTACTAACATATACTGTACTATGAAGATTAGCAATGAACAGATTTCATTAGCTTAGAAAACATTAATTATAATATATCACATTAAAATAAGTAATAGTATAAATGGAGTTTATTTTGATAGATAAGCATTCTTGAAAATACAAAAATCACGAAGTCCTAAAACATACCAGCACATCAGATAATTTGCTTTAGGTTAATTTACGAGAAGTAAGATGAATACAGTGCATAAGTAGCAAAGAATTAATCTCGGCGATCAACAAGTTGCAGAAATAAATTATAGAGTTAATTACAATAACAAATCGTAATAATTCAACATGTAAAATAGGTAAGCCACCTATCATGATTGCATTTAAGTGAATAAATGGTTTTCTTTTAGCTAAACTTGAAATCGTAAGGCATGAGGTATGATGAACTGAATGTTCCACAAATTTCAATGATAAAGTCACTGTTTAACGTAATAATGAAAATTGAACTTGCCTGCAGCACACAAATAATATCAAGAGGCGAACTCGTGAATGCAGATACATGAATACATACAGTAATCCTGGGCGTAGTCCGCACTGGTGTATCAGAAATACAGAGGTGTGATGTGGTTTAGTGGTAGAATAATGCGTAGAATCTCAGATGTGTAGTGACGAGTTTGTTGATTCTGCTTGGATGAGAATATTATCGCCAAGTTTGTAGGAGAATATGGCCATAGGCGACTGTACTGGTGAAATGTTGGATCTACTCTGCCGAAAAGATGGCGTGAAAGAAAAAAGGGGGAAACCAGATCCAGGTAGTGGACAGGAGAGAGTGTGTGTAAAAAACAAGAGATGTGTGCATATATTAGTATGGGAACGAAAGAATAACGGGTGTAGAAAAGGGTAGTCAAAAACAATTCGATAGAAGAATGGACGCGGTCATTAAGGATGATGGAGGGAGAGTCGAACACGAGAACAAATAATAAAGCAGGTACAAAAGACAAGCCCAAAAATACGAAACATAGTGAAATTTTTTTCCTGTAACAGACAACAGGACCCAACCCTAGCTTGGAATTCATTGAAAAATAACGGTAACTTTACGCCAAACGGCGTAAAAAGGACTCTAAAAAATGTTGAAAGAAGTATATTTTAATAGATGGAACAGCAGTTGTTATTTAATCTTGAGAACACCTCTCAAGAAGAATTAGTTAAGTATGGTAAGGAATTACTTAGTGTGAGCAATATGCTCACTAAGCATCTAAGTACAAAAATCACTCAGCCAGAGAACTGGAAGAGCTTGCTGTAGAAAAGGTGAGGGTTGTGAGGGCATTTAAAAGATTTGTTGAATCTAATCCCTTTGAAAGAAAGGTGGAACTGAGAGAAGTTGCATGTCAGACCAGGACTGATGCTGGTAGCAGCAAACTGTTACGGCAATTGGAAGAGGGCGTTAAGAATGACGACATAGATATCCTCGTGGCCGCTAAATGGACGAGAGAATGGTTCATCAAGACTGTGGAACTGGATGAACCGGCATTTCTGGAACGAGAGAGAGACATTGCTGTCATACTCGATCTTAATAAGCTGAAAAGCAGATTCTCGGAGTGAAAATTTAAAGTGGGTCCAAGTGTCAAACATTTGATGGCTGTGGGTCAGCTGCTTGCCTGTAAGGAATCAGCCACAGTTTTCCGGGGAGATGACCCAGAGGACTTTGAAAGGAGAGTGTTTATTATTGTTACTGATTCCTCCATAGCAGAGAATATTTCACATCTAAGGAAGGGTATTGCCAAAATTTTTCTCCAAGCTAAACTAGATGTTATGTTTGGAGTCAAGGAGGGCGAAATAGCCAGGGTGACAAGGAAAGTTCTGGAATATGCGGGTAGAAGGACTAATAGGATGACCGGTCTCTATGTTGAAAAAGAGAGTAAAATTAAGCCAAGAGAGATAGATGTACCAGTGTAGCAAGAGTGGAAAGGGCAAAGACTCTAGTTGTAAAGGGCGGCAGATCATGGGAAGAAGACTTTCGCTGACCTCCTTAGGGAAGTGGGAGGAGTTACAGACATAGACTTGGAAATTCTTTCTCTCTATAAGGGGCAGGGAGAGGACATCTTGATCAGAGTTAAAGATGAAGCTGAAGGCCCTGAGATGCTAATTAAAAAACTCCAAGAGGAGGTCCAGGGTGTTAAGGTGGCATTAAAAAAGAAAGTTTGAACCTGGAAAATTATCATTAAGGACATAGATGCCTTAACAACTGGGAAAGAGGTGATCAGTGCTGTGGCTGCTGTAATGGAGATTGACGACGAGAGAAAGCAATTTATGAAGTTAAGACCTGCCCATTCTAACATGCAGGCGGTCTTGTTAATGATTAAAAGTGAGGAGGCAGATAAACTAACGCAAAAACGGCTTTGCATAGGGGTAGTGCCCTGTAGGGTAACCCCATGCTTTAATGACGAGAGATATTTCAAATTTTGGGAGATGGGCTACAAGGCCGCAAAATATCAAGGCCCTGACAGATCCTGTAAGTTTTAACTGCAGCAAGGAAGGGCATTTTAAGTCTGGTTGCAGGGAGCCTATGACCTGCTGGAAATGTGGTGCGAAGGACCAGAGACAGGGAAGCAACCATGAAAGTATTGCAACTGAATATCAACAGGAGCTGTCAATCCCATAATCTCTTGTGGGCTATTGCGAGGGATATTGGTATGAACCTCCTACTGGTCTCAAAACCTAATCTCAGTGTTGTGAAGGATGATAGATGGATTACGGACTCCAAATGCACATGTACTATCACCATAGTGACTAGACAGTACACTGTCACTGATAAGGGGAGGAGGTTTACCTCCTCCCCTTATGGGGTTTGAGGATGTCATTCTTCAGCTTATACATTTCCCCAAACATACTGATAAAAGAATTTGACAAGTTTGTGGAAGATCTAGCTTCAGAAATAAGGAAACAGAGGAACCTAGTATTTATAGAAGCCCCATGTCATAATCTATGACATAGACCGCAGTCTCTCTGATGAGGAAGTTCTGACCCTGATTAGGGATCAGAATACCAACTTTGATGAGGCTGCGTTCAGGAAAGAATGCAGGCTGATCTCTAAGACAGGGAAGTGTGATGTCCCACGGTATCATGGTATGTTCGAGTTAGGCGCTGGTCTCTTCCAGAAGTTTCTGTCTGAGGGTAGAGTCACCTTGATGTACAGCGGTGCTTTAAGTATTGTAGGTTCGGCCATAGGGCCAAGTTCTGCAAGTATGCGTCGGTCTGCGCGCATTGTAGCGAGGAGAGCCACAAGCATGACGACTGTCTGCAAAAGAAAGAGTCTTCGTCTTGCGTGAAATGTAAAAGGTTGAACTTAAGTCATAGGCACTCGGTGAGTAGTAAGGAGTGTGGTTGCTACTTGAGAGTTGTTGAGATGTATTTCAACTCTCTTGATGGTTAGGTTCGGTCAACTTAATGCCCAGGGAGCCTACGTAGTCCAAGTTGAGTTAGGTGAGGTTGTTGAGAAAAGGAGCCTCGATGTTCTTCTTCTACAAGGGTGATCTGCCTGGTTTTTCAGGTTGAAATAAGTTTTTCGTTGGTGACAGCAAATCCGCCGTACTGTGCAGGACGTTTATAAATAGTGTCTTCATACGGCAGACCTCTGACACGCATCATGTCGTTGTTAAGCTTACCGTGGATGGTTTGGACCTGGTTTTAGTTAGCTTGTACTTTCAGTACAGGGATCCCACTGCACAGCATTTGGAAAGATGGGATAGAATTGTTAGGTTGGTAGCCCTAGGTTGTTTGGTTGGTCGTTCTATTATTGTAGGAGTTGATGCGAATGTCAAATCGATTCGTTGGCACAGTGGGATCACGGATGATGGTGGCGAATCGATCGAAGGTTTTATCGCACAGCAACATTTTGATGTTTTCAATGTGGCTGGCCAATTGACTACTTTCGCCGGTCCAGTCGGTTTGCGGAGGGCCTCCCATGGTACCAACATCGATGTTACCATTGGCAAGGATATCTCCGGTAGGATTCTTAACTGGTCAGTGGTCGATGATTGCGGGATTGATCACCGGATAATAGTTTTTTATTGGATAGGTGAGCTGCGCTATGTCTTTAGGGGTGACGTTCCTGTTCAGCGCAGGCGCTTCCTGCATAGGTATGTGGATTGGCCAAAACTTTTCACACATTCTAGCAGCCAGATTTCGAGTTTTTGCTCGAAGTCTGGACGAGGTCCCGTTAGACAACCTGGCAGAAAATTTTTCTTCTGCGGTGGTGGAAGCAGCTGAGCAGTCTATTCCCAGAAGCACGGGTCGAGAGAGAGTAGCTGGATGGTGGACTCGGGACTTGACCGCGATAAAGCGGACTGTGGGCCGGCTCAGCAGAGCTGCACAGCTTGAAGGTGATCCTGATCGGCGTGCAGTCTTGATTGCGGGTTATCATCGGAAGAGGACCAAGTATTTTCATAAGGTTAGGTCTTCTAAACGTGATTCCTGGCGCTCTTTATGCAAGACCAGGGAAATAAAGACCCATGGGGTGTTGTGCTTATTACTATGAGATGTAAAAAGTTAGAAGGCGAAAAACGACTCCCTTTAAAGCCTATTAGAGCTATGAACGGTGGGAGGATGGGGGATTGGTGTAGCGACCGGAAGCGTCACAAGGCGGGTATCTTCCCCTGCGGGGTTGGGATGGTATTTATAGGAAACGATTTTAATGCCAAATGCCAGGAGCTGGGAAGTAAAATATCCGATGAGAGGGACAGACAATTCGCTGATATTATGGCATCTCTTGGCATGGTATTTGTGAATACCAAAGGCGTTCACACATTTCATATGGGTAAAGGAGGATTTGTTTTGGACTTAACATTTGTTATAGAGACTTATACGGGCAGTGGTCATTGGCAGACGCTCAACAATCCACAATCCTTCCATTGGTGGAAGGATGAGACGCTCAGCAAAAAAAAAATCCTCGGTGGTCGGGATAATCGAGAGAAACACAGACAAGTTTACTGGGGGAACACAGAAATTGCGGGAAGCAGTTCGACTTGCATTAAACTCCGTCGTATCTTAATACGTAAAAGGAGACGTCAGGATTTTTCATTGGATGAGACTATTGTCTCACAGCTTAGGTTAACTAGGGAAGACCTCAGAAGGGCAACAATCAGATCAGAGAGAAGTGGAAGGAGATTTGCAGTAAACTTGACCCTTTTGGTGATGCCTATAGGATACTTATTGGCAGGTTAAGCAGGTCTCTGCCCAAAATAACTAGAGAATAACTGGTGGATGCTGTACAGACAATTTTTCCTCTGGACCGAGATTGGAGATATAGAGAGGTTGTAGCCGAAGAACTACCAAGGTTTACTGTAGAAGAGCTAGAATATGCGGTCTCTAAAACTTAAACCGCATAAGAGTCCTGGACCTGATGGGGTCATGGCGGATGTCATCAGAGTAATTGCTGAGACGTCGGCTCTGACACTGCTGACCTTGTTAAACAAGGCCATACAGAGGGAATACATTCCGAAGAGCTGGAAAACTGCACGTCTTGTAAGGGAAAGTGACGGAGGGTAAGGGAAGGTGATATAGGATTCAGACCGATATCCCTAATAAATACTATGGATAAGGTCTTTGAAGCTCTTCTGGCAAGGAGAATGGAGCAAGAGTTGGAATGGCGATGCGGGTTGCCTTGCCTGCTAGACAGCATGGTTTTAGAGAAGGCAGACCCTCGGTTGATGCTATAGTGAGAGTGATGGAATTTGTGGATGTGGCGGCTAGAGGGATGAGGCACACCAGACATATTCTATTGATGATCTTTGTGGACATCAAAAATGCTTTTAATAGCATCAAATGGGATGCTATTTTGAATCAGCTGCATGATAGAAAAGTGGCCCTTTACTTGGTTAGGATGGTTCAAGAATACCTCGTGGATATGAAGCTGAAGATCTTGTCAGAAGAGGATGAAGAGGTCGTCGTGCCCATTGAAAGGGGGTGTCCCAGGGGTCAATATTGGGCCTCCTACTATGGAACGTGGCTTACAACGGCCTATTGAGAATGGATTTGCCACCCGGTGTGGATATGATAACCTATGCGGATGACCTCACCATTGTAGTGACGGCGAGGTGTCTTCAAAAGGTGACGCTTCTGGCTAACACTACATTAAAGCGTATTGTGAGATGGCTGGCGGACAGAGGACTCTCAGTTTCTGCTCAAAGGACTGACATGATTTTGATGACTAGAAGGTGATGGATCCCTAGGTTCTACATAAGAATGGATGGCGCTGACTTAACCCCCTCGATGAGAGCCAAATATCTGGGTGTGTAGTTCGACAGGTCAAGGGGATTCACTGCTCACATTCAAGAAACACTCAAGAAGGCAGAAAGGGCATCATTGCCGGTCACTAGACTGATGGTTAATGCCGCTGGACCTTGAGCTTCAAAAAGGAGAGTAATAGCTTCGATGGTGACCTCCATTTTTCTCTATGCAGCACCAGTGTGGGGTCAGTCTCTAGACATCTTAAGGAATAAGATGAGAGCCAATAGAATATACTAGAGATTGACACTGAGGGTGGCTCAGGCCTACCACACTGTCTTGCTAGAGGCACTGCTGGTTATTGATGGGATGCCATCAGTGAATCTCCTGGCAGAAAAGAGATTTGGAAGGTACCAGAGCATGGGCAGGTCTGCGGTTAGGTTCTCCTGAATGGGCCGTTGGCAGGAGAGATGATGTAGTGCCCTAACAAGCCGATGAACTTTCAGGCTGTTACCCTGTATTGACAAATAGATCTGTAGGAAGTATGGTGAGATAGATTTTTGGACAGCCCAGTGGTTGTCTGGCCACAGATCGTTCAACGCATACTTATATAAAAGAGGGAGATGAGCGTCGCCGGGATGCCTGTATTGTGATTTTGAAGACGATGCTAAACGTACCTACCTACAGTGCCCAAGATGGACTCCGAATAGACTGTTTGGGAAAGAGATCTTCCTGGAAGAAATTTAGAGCATTATGCTTAGCTTCAGTGGTGGTTGAAGTTGTTGTTCTCGCTAGTTCCAGGAACTACTGTCAAAGAAAATGGAAGAAGAGGAACCAAGGTAGGCTGGTGTTTAATCCTAGAGTAATGGTGGAGGGCCAGCCCTCAGGAGTGGGTGGGGTAGGAGCGGGGCTTCTACAGGTGTCGCTACTGGGTGCCCTCAGGGGACACTTGATGATATGTGCGTGATATGATACGTGGGGATGATATGTATCTACTTAGGTGATCCCACCCCCATGCTGTGTGAGGGGGAGGGTTTTAAGTGAGTCCCTGCTTTGGCAGGAAATTCCACACACCCAGTAGTACAGGCTACTGGGCATCTGGTTACAGATTTTCCCTCCTCTGACGTAAAAAAAAAAGAAAAAAAGACTCTTTATACACTAAAAATTTATATGAGAAAAACAATTTGTTTTTATAAATTACATACGCAGTAAGAAAAAAACAAATAGCAGACCAAACTGCAAATATATTTAGTAAATGAAATCTTAGACATTATGGAAAGTATTCTCATATGTATTAGTTACTAATTTTACTTATTCCAGAAATTATTTATTCCTGTTCTTTATTAGTGGATGAGTTCAAACTGAACAAAAACTAAATAAAAAATATCTTAAAAACAACATAGGTTTATTCTAAAAATTTATTAATAAATAAAAAAAGAGAAAACAATAAGAAGTAAATGAAACGTTATTTTATATTAATAGAATTATAAAATTAAATTTTTCATTTGTTTAAAGTATTTCAAACTGTAAAGTATGGAAAATACATGCAGGAAAATTGCCTGCCTGCTCTCATTGGGACAGGAAGCAATGGTACCGCACAAAAGTATAAAAAAAGGTTATGACATTAACAGTACAAAAAAAAGGTTTTTTTTTTAGTTGACGGGTATAGACTACTAAGACCATTTAGCCCTAATGAAAATTTGTAGAGTATGTAAAATGTGATGCCTGACTGGGATCAGAACTCAGAAGCTTTGTTTGAAAGGCCACGATACTACCACTCTGCCACAGAGAAAAAATTGTTATGATCATTATTATTTTACAAATTACACATACCTAAGCAAAATATTCTCTAAGAAAAGATGTTAAAACAAAGCTATATATATGAAGACAAAGTAATAGCAACAGAAAGTAACGTGACGGAATATAGAACTTTTAAATACAGATACAGAATTTTAAATTATTAAAATAAAACCAATCACATTCAAATTAATTTTTTTTTTATACATCCATAATTATTTTTGTTTATTTATAAACTATTATTGTGTTAACATATTTCATTAAAAAGATTGCATTTCATGATGTAATAAAATATAATTAAGATAAATAAAATGTAGCTGTTATCATGATGATGGTTTGCCAACAAAGTTAAGAAATATAAAATAAGTTAGATGGTGGAAAGTAATTGAAGAAGGAAAACAGAACTGTAAATTAAGTTGTTCACTGTTGAATCTGTTTTTACCAGATGTTGAATAAATAATTAAATAATATTCATTGGTAATTAAGTGAAAATCTATGTGAAGTAATAGATTCCAAATTTCAAAAACAGTTTACAGATTTGGAAGTAGTTTTTGAAAACTGTAGTGTGATGTAATTGGACCATTTATTTCTCAAGATCACCTTACCGGAAATGAATATGAAGTATATTTTAAAAATTAGTTGTTAATTCTATAAGAAGTTTTACAGCTTGAGAAAAGCCTGGAAATGTTTTTTCAACATATCTGTGAAGATCTGCGTATTTTCATGACTTAAACAGCACTTCTCTTTTCTTTTTTTTTCCCTGTTTAGCCTCCGGTAACTACCATTAAGATAATTCTTCAGAGGATGAATGAGGATGATATGTATGAGTGTAAATGAGAAGTGTAGTCTTGTACATTCTCAGTTCGACCATTCCTGAAATGTGTGGTTAACTGAAACCCAACCACCAAAGAACACCAGTATCCACGATCTAGTATTCAAATCCGTGTAAAAATATCTGGCTTTACTAGGACTTGAACGCTGGAACTCTTGACTTCCAAATCAGCTGATTTGGGAAGACGCGTTCACCACTAGACCAACCCGGTAGGTTAAACAGCACTTAAACCAGACTTAAAGATACATATACCAAAGATAGGATAAATCTTACACAAGGAGATGCTTTAATTGGCCTTCAAGGTTCTATGATTTAAGCCTTCTTGATTACCATTTAAAGATGTACATAAAATAAGTAGATTATGAAACAAATGTTAATTCAAAAGAAGAATCTTTTCTTGTGTGTTTTTATTTTTGTTTTACATTGGAAGAGGGAAAATTTACCTAAACCAAATGTCCAGTAGCCCGTACATACTGGGTGTGTGGGGTTTACCACCTACTTCAATAGGACCCACTAAAAAACCACTCCCTCATGCAACATCGTACTGGAACTGACATAAAGGCTCAACCTCAGCACCACGTGCGTCACAGGCACACCTCGCATTCATATACACATGGACTCTTCTTAACCCTGCACAGCTATGCTGGCCTCAGACGGCAACAGGAACGCATCTCATGGAAGCCATTGGTTATGACAATGCTGAGGCACCACCGCCACGCGCTCCCAAAGGCTGGCGTCCAACGCCATCCTCATCTGATATCCTCGCTGTCCTCCTCATATTCTTCCTCCTGCAGCTTCTCTTCTAAACCACTGAGGACACATAGTCCAATCCTCATCAAACGAGAGCATTAACTGCATGACTCCCTCTGCCAAGTCCAAATCGTCACATGGCAGTTCTTCCTTCCACCTGGGACATATGAAAAAGATGTGCTCCACCGTGTCTGTTTCTTCACAATACTGACATTGATCCGTACACCTTTTTCCAGTCCTGCAGAGATAGGCCCCAAACAACCCGTGACCAGTTAATGACTGAGCTGTCCAGAAATCCACCCCCCCATGTAGTCTATTTACCCATGCAGCTACCTCTGGGTTCAAAATATAGCTTCAATGACCTTCTTTTGCATTCCTCCACCTCTCCTGCCATTCAGTAAAATGCGGCTTCTCACCTCCTCTTTGCCTTCTGTGGTTTTGTCCCTTCTTTCCTTGGCCATGAGGTCCAACAGTGGCATTCCTGTCACCACTAGTGAAGCATCCAGGGAGACTGTCCCATATAGTTGGGCCACCCTGATTGCCAACTTAATATATACGCTGTTCTGCCTCTGGACATTTCTCTCTATCTGAAAGGCCACCATACCGGCGCCGCATGCAATATGGCCGACATCATCGTAGACGCTAACATCCTGCGTTTAAATGCCCTGGGACCCCTGACATTGGCCATCAGCCTCATCAGTGTCGAGGACATTTCCTCCGCCTTCATGAGAACCTGCTGCACATGGAAGGCGAAGCTCCTTGACCTGTGGAGCCACACACCCAGGTACTTGGCCTCATCCTTCGGGGCAATTTCCTCCCCATCTACTTTGATACAAAATGGGGGTATACGCCGTCTCCCTGTCATCGATGCAATTTCTGTCTTCTTGGCTGCAAGTTGTAGTCCCTGCCTCTGAAGCCTGGTCTTAATTTTTTTCAGTCGTCCCTGTAGCAATCCTCACCACCTTATCCAATTCTTTCGCCGTCACCATCACCGCCAAATCGTCGGCATATGCCACCAACTTCACTTCCGGCGACCACTCCTTCCGAAGGAGGTCGTTATACACCACGTTCCACAGAATTGGGCCCAGGATTGACCCCTGTGGCACCTCACGCTCCATGGATACAACAACCTCCTCCCCTTCTTTGGACATAATTCTCAGTTCCCTTCCACTGACGTACTGTTGTACCATCCTCAGCAGGTACCTCAGCGAGATACCTCTTCCTCCCAACTGACGCAAAATGGCCCATCTCACCGCGTTGGCGACATCCAGGAGGATGACCAAGGGAATCTTCCTCACGTGCCTGCATTCCAGGGCCGACCCCTCCACAACTTCCATTACTCTTTGGACAGCATCCATTGCACTTCTGCCCTTTCGAAAGCCATATTGTTTATCAGAGAAGCTTCCTGACCTCCGCAGCTCCTCCTGCAGCCTGTTCGCCAATATAATCTCGAACAGCTTAGTCAGGCTACCAAGCAAGCAAACCGTTCTGTATGTTGCTGAGCCATTCTCTTTCCCCACTTTTTTAGGCAGGAGGATCACCCTCGCCACCTTCCATGATGTCGGAATACTATCTTTAGATAGGCAGCCGTTGAAGACCTCCAAAAAGGTGGACGGAGAGGCCTTCACCAACGCCTTCATCACCTCCGCAGGCAAGCCATCCTCCCCTGGACTCATTCGGGCAGAGTCAAGAAACCGCGTACCACAGCTTCTCCGAAGTGACACGCGGAATTCCGAAAGCTGTCAGCTCCCTCCATCTTGGAGCCACATCTCTCAGAAACAAAACTGCCAATGTTTCCCGGAGGTACGCCTCAGGAAGTCTGGGCAAATAACCTTCCCAGCTCTCTTCGTCACCAGCTTATACGCCATGCCCCACGGATTCTCATCTAACTGGGCACAGACCAGTTAGTTAGACCAGTTCTCCATCTATCCCGCTTAGCCCTTTGGAGGACCCGTGTAGAATTTCTCCATTCTAGCATAGCTCTCTCGGATGCCTCTTGATCCTCTTTTCTTTGTAACCTAGTGAGGATACGCCTCTTGCGGAAGAAAATCCTCCGCAGCTCGGCGATCTTCTCCACCACCAGTAGATCTGCTTCGCACGCATCCGCACCTTCTTCTATTCAGGGCCAAAGTACATAAGTCCTTGATGACGTTATCAATATTAACTTCCTCCTCGACCTCTTGTGCCTGCCCCAATTTTTCTATAAAGGTCATCTGTAAATGCTGAATGTCATGCTGTTGGGCCATGGATATTCAGGCCCTCGGACGGCCTGAATATCCATGGCCCAACCCGTTCTTCTTGGCATTCCTTCCAAACCACAACGACCACTTCAATACATCGATGGTCGCTGAGCGTCTCCTCATCGAGAACCTGCCATCACCCAGCACCTGCCATCACCCAGCACCTGCCATTACCTTGGAAACGAATACCAGGTCGAGGACGGATTCCGATGCTCCTCTCGAGAAGGTACCAGATAATACACCCCCTGCATGTTGATACATACCATGTTTAGCAACGCCATCACCTCTGCCAGCAGTCTCCCTTTCTCATTGAGGTTCACTCCTCCTATTTCTGGGCTCTTGGCGTTAAAATCACTGAGCACGATTATAGTGCCCATGTGACACCTCACCACCATCGCCAAATCATCAAGAAACCTTCTGTAATGCTCTATGCTACTGTTGGGGGAGGCATAGCAACTAAAAACCACCTTCCCGCCAACACAAACCCATACAAAGCCTGTTTAGTTGTAATACCTTCAGTTTTTGTCAATTTGTCCGCTGCACTCATAATGGCCCTCACGGCACATCTTTTGCAAACAACTCTTTCTCGGCATCCCACCTTAATGTGACCTTCCTTCCCACATTGGAAACATTTTTTTGACCTACCTGGGCCCTTACACGAAGCCGCCTTATGGCCAAGATCCCAGCATCGATAATAACTCTCTTGTTCCAAAGCCAGGGCCACCCTGTAAGACACCAGTCCTATCTGCAGGCGCCCGTTCTGTAATTACTTCTCAGCCCCTCCACCAGAGAGGCCACTTGGTGTTTGAGTGAGAATATCTCAGTTTAACGGCCTGTTTTCTTTACTCATCCATCTCGATTACCGCAGTCACCGCCGTAGCTACCTCCTTCCTGGTGATAAGGGCATCTATATCCTTAATATTGATTCTCTGTACTTGTTCCATTTTCCTCAGGGCAACCTTCACTCCCGGAACCCCTTCTTGTAATCTTTTCATCAATTTCTCCGGGCCCTCCACTTCTTTGACTCTTATAAGAATATCTTCTCCCTGTCCCTTATAGACAGAGAGAATTTCTTGGTTCCCCTCAGTTACTCCTTCCTTGACTTCTTTAAGGAGGTCAGTGAAGGTCTTCTTCCTCTGCATGTTGTATATCTTAACAATCAAAGTCTTATTCTT
This sequence comes from Lycorma delicatula, assembly GCF_047948215.1. Classification (NCBI taxonomy): domain Eukaryota; kingdom Metazoa; phylum Arthropoda; class Insecta; order Hemiptera; family Fulgoridae; genus Lycorma; species Lycorma delicatula. The sequence continues at coordinate 7,057,157 of NC_134455.1, read as the reverse complement.
CTTGGCAGGTGACCTACTGGCCGATCTCTCCCTTTTGGCCTTGTTCTTGGCCACTCTTTCTACATAAAAGCCAGTCGTTCTATTAATCCTGCGGCCTGCATACTCCAACACTTTCCTGGTCACGCAGGCCGCATATCAAAAGAAGAATCTAATTACAGAATTTTGAATATATTTAACCTTTTTAAGAACAACCACGACACTATTAGTAAAGACTTATTTGATAGTGTATGTAACACTGTTTGGGTTAAATAACCAAGTAGAATATTTTGAACTGTGTCTTTGTTGGTAAAGGGTATGGTAAATTAAATACTTTTTAATTGTTTTAAGTGTTAATAAATATGATTCTTATTAAGTTAAATATGAAAACAAAGTTTTTTATGTTTTTTTTTGTAATTAAAATTTTAAAAATAGTCATTTGTTTTTTTATTTACTTTAATCACATTAATTTGCTTAAAAATTAAATTTTTCACAGATTTTATTACAGAGAATCCACTTTTAGAATCACAAATATTTTTTTAAATATGATATGAAATCTCAATAATCATACCAAAATTAAAAAAAGGAAATTTTTTATTTATTTTTTAATTTTATAAATTTACTTACCCCAAACATATGTCTTTTTTGCAATTTTCTATTGAGTTTAAAAAAAAATATTATGAGATAACAGATATAAAGAGTTCTGGGACCCAATTTTTTAAGTTCATCTATTCAAATTACTTTTAAACTTCAAAATTAGCCTACTGATTGACATCTCAGAATAGTTTATTCTTTTTATTTGTAGTAGTAATTTGTGGAAAAAAGATTTGGCAGCCACAAATGAAAAAAATAGTTTCAGACCAAATTTTACAAATTTCTTTTCTTTATTTTGATATGTAGAATGCATCCTTGAAAGTCTGTTTCTTTGAGGGACACTTGGCATAATATCATTAACAAGATTTACTTAAGTTTAAATCACTACCTAAAATAATCCTATACAGATAAATTGTATTTATACAGGGATTTGAACACAGACAAAAGGTACTCATACAGTTCTTGCTATACAGGTAAAAAGCTGGAAATCTGGCAAGCAGGTAGCATGAACAGCATCATGAAGAGTTCACTGTTATTTCTTATATTAAAAAAAAACTGATTATTACAAAGTAAACACCATTATATTTCTTATGTTAAAACACTGGTTATTAAAAAGTAAACATCATTAACTGACTTCCTTTTTAACCAGTCCTGGGTTCAATTTCCAACAATGTTTTGTGATTTTTTATCAAATCCTGCTCATCAGTACTAAAAAAATTCTCAGTAATTTTTTACATTCTTATTGAGTATAAATAGTAAATAAATATATGAATATTACTTTTTAATTTTGTGTGATAACATCTTGTCTTTATGGTAATTTATAAATATTAATCGTGGCATATTTTTTATGAATCTGTTTCAGCATTACTGATTTTTATTATTACATATTAATTAATGTATGCCTTACTTTAAACAGATTATTTTAATTTAATCATGCAGTTGTAGATAAATTAAATACAATTAAGATAAATTAAATTATATAATTACAATGTACATTAATTAAAGGTAATGGCAGAATATACTTGTGTATTTTCAGTAAATTATTAAATCAGACAATTACATGAGATATTGCAATCCAAGAATTTTACAATGTGTAGAGGGGGAAGCCAATGTTTAAAGGTAGTCATGTACAAGCGAAATTTTTCATTGTTGTGGCTAACACCATTATCAATTATTCTTTACTTGGATTCTTATCTTTTAAAAAGTTAATATTCAAATAAAAATAATACTGTATTCTATTTACAAAGAAAAAATATTAATATTTTAATGGCTGTGTCACAAGAGGCGAGTACAAGTAATTCTCTATGTTTGGAAGAAAAAACAACTGGCTTAGATAAGTAAGAAAAACTAGTGCAATTTTAATTTTAATCAGACCAATATACTTTACTTTAAATACGTTTTTAAGCACACACATTTAGAGAGAGTAAATGATTCTTTTTTAATTTTAAATAATCTTCGAAGGTACTTTCTGTTAATTTTAGAATAAAAATTGTAAAGTGGAAGATAAAATGAATCATGTAATATTCTGCTTGTTTATTTATGTATAAGCTGATTTCACTAAATATTTATTATCAGTAATAAAAATGCATTACATATAAGCTTATCACTGCTAAAATATTTACAGTCGTGTAACATAAAAGTAACATTGGTAGGTATATAATTAAACTTTATGAGAAATAAATTTAAAGTTTTTGTGTTTGCATTATTCTTTTGAGGAAAAATTAAAAATATTTTTAAAACTGCTGTAAACTTGTGAAACTGTCTCTACTGTTAAACTTTCTTTCTTATAAAATGTCTCCATGCCCTGGTAGTAATAAATTTTCAGCTTTTTTTAAGATACATACTGATACACCTTCTAAAACTAATAGCAAATGCCTTCTCAAAATAAATTGATCAGCTGTTTCTCCCACAAGCTTAAAAATTGTGATCTAAATACAAGTAATCTGATTACCCATTTCCTTTTATGTAATATTAACATTGTTTCCAGAGTTATAGATTTTATATTGTGTTATAGTATATAGTTTCGTATTATATATTGTATATAGTTTATAGTATAGAGATTTTTATACAGAGTCGGTATAAAATCAAGACTGCAATCATTATTTCCCTATAAAGGTTTGGTCTTAAATAAAGGTTTAGTTCTCTCATAAATATTACTGCTACTGAACTTATTGGAAATCACAAATACAAATTATTTTCTTAATAATATCCATACATTAACTTAATACTATTATTTTATGAAAAAATATCAGGTTTTAATGACAAACTTAACCAAATCACTTATTTTTTTTAAACCTGTTATTTACTTAATATAAACATTAATAAACTATTTTAGAATACAACTTGTTTTCTAAATTCATGGAGGTATGATCTAAATGAATTTTTGTAATTATTGTCAAGAATCTTTATCAGTCATATTGTAACTGATACACACTTCAAGCAGTAAAATACTTTTTAATATATAAACATATTGTATATTTGATCTATATCTGTATTTGTCTATAATATATCCTTTTTGTTAATATTAGTAAGTTGAGTTATGGATTTTAGGAGCTATGTATAAAATTTGCATGGTTTGATTAACAGTATTATAGGTGTATTCAGTTTCAATGAGGTAGAATAGCAAAGATAACATGTTAGAAATTAGCTTTTCACAGATATAATGAACAAATATAAAAGCAATACATATTACAAAAAATCAATCCTTTTCCAATTCACTTCATAGAAACTGTATATTTACCCAAGACAATGCCACAGAATGTAAATCTAATAAAAACAATCAAAGAAATACAACATAGATCAGATATACAATAATACTATTATTTGGTTTTTGTATATAGAATGTTAAAGCTGCTTTTATAATTTTTGTTGTTAGATTATTAAATAAAAGAGAGAACTCCTCAGCTGTGGTACTTAATAATTTGCCAACATTTCAAGATGTTTACCCACAAGTAAGTATGACTGCTTGATATCAGAATGGAAAATTGAAAAATAACATTTTTAGAGAATTTATCAAATTTTTCTGAAATTTAAAACATTAAACCGAAGTTCTGGGTGAAGATATTTGTGTATTCAGAAGATTCATTCAGACATGATATTAATACCTTCTTTTTGTAGATTTATTTGGAACTCATATTCATATTACTATTTGATATATTGATACTATTTGATATTTGATACTATTTTGGTACTATTCATATTCATGTTTAGCCTTCACAGAGTTTTTATTTAATTTATCTACCACTGTAAGAGTGCATAATACAATTTATAATCTCTAAATTATAAACTACAAAGTGTACAATCTCTTGCTCCCAAAGGTTAAATGAATTTTTGGATTTAACTTAAAAACTAAAATTAAAAAAATACCTCAACAGTACCAGAATGATTACTATTATAATTATTAAAACTCAAATTTTCCTTCCTTTTTACTCATTTATAAATGTTCTAATAAGCTGCTTAAATCAAATCATTGCCATCAGAATTTTCAAATGGAATTCAACTAAAATTTGAACAATAAAAATGAAATAAAAGTAAAATGTTAATAATAACAAAACTTAAATCCTCCAAGACAAATATGGCATTTTAATCTTAATAATATAATTTAAGAAAAAAAAATTGAATTTAAAATATAATATGAAAACATTGTATTCATATATAAAGGAATATAAAAACAAAAATACATGCATACTATAGTGATTTTAAAATAACTCTTCCATTAGTTAATTTTCAAAATTAAAAAAATTAGTCAGATACAAAAGAAAATGCCACCACTGGTTTCAAGAAGTCTTTATGAAATTATAAATTCGGTCACAATAATTTAAAGTAGAAGTAAAATTAATTTATAATATGTTACATTAGCTCTTCTAAAAGTAGTAGCCATACCATAATAATACAATTAAAAAACAACAGAATTTAAATATTTAATGCAATTAACAGTGCAGGTATTATTAGAATTATAACTTAATTTGAAAAAAGGACAAAAATAAAAATGCAAACTCCAACTGAATTATAGATAAGCTGCTGTTCTAAAGGTAATATCCAACATTAGAAATTGTAGCAATATATGGTGCATATAGTCATATTAACATAAAAAATGTATTAATATAATTCAAACGCTAAATAAAAATCTTAAATCTCATTTAATAATATAAGTTTAAATAATTAATACAATTTACAATACAGATATAATTATAATCTAAAACTTAAACAGTTTCAGTATATCAGGTCAAAAAAGCCCATTACATTCTAAGATTGGATTTAAGTTATCCCCCCCCCCCCCAATTCCATTTAAACAAGAATCCACAACTTTATTTCTTTGAGAAACTCTTTAACCTTTATATTCAATCTGATCCTCTCTAGGTAATTGGTTGAAGATTTATCTCTTCTGCATTATTATGATAAAGTTTATATTTTTAAGTGCTCCTTTGCTTAAAATCCATAACGTATTATGCTTCGTGTTAAAGAAAGTATGAAAAGTACATGGTGAAGTAGTTGATAATGTCTATTTTTTTGACGTGAAAAAAGGATCACAAAGATCATTAATTTATATTAAAAAAAACATAAAGAATTTTTTAGCACTCCACATTATCTATCCATTCTGCTTATATACCCATTTACTTTAACATTTTTTTTTTTTACCCATAGATAACGCCTAAACCAGTCATGCAACAGACCCCTATTCTACAGTTCCACAGTTTTTGTAAAAAAATTTGATGATCAATTGTGTCAAAGACCTTAGTTAATCTCTAAAAATATACCACTTAAACAATCCCCATCATTCATGTCTTTTGACATCTTACCAAATACTTTGGTTATTACTGATTTTATGTTTAATCCTTCCTTAAAACCACACTAGTTATTATCAAAATTCTTATTAATATTTTGCAGAATTATTGAGAAACCTGCATTTCTTTCTTTAATAAAAAGTTATGTTTACTTTCATTTTGATTTATCCTAATAAAGTATTTTTTTAACATATTTTTTCCCTAATAAGTACATTGCAATATGTTCAACTAGTTAACAACAAGCAACCTCCTCCATGCTCCAATGAGATGAGGATGATATGTATGACATGTAAATGAGGTGTAGAGACTTGGCATGTGTAAAGACTCAGGCTGACTATTCCTGAGCCATGTAGTTAATTGTACCCCAATCACCGAGTTACACTGTAATCTGTCTAGTATTTAAATCCATATAAAAGCAACTAACTTATAACTAGGATTTGAACCTCTGAACCTTCAACTTCAACAATCAAATGTTAAACTGATTTGCAATGATGAGTTAACGGCTGGCTGTTGGGCTAATTTGTCATTTATAACAATATCTATAAATTATTATTTAATTATAACTAGTTTTATTTTACAATATTCACAGATCTTCACTTGACATTAACATCACTGTTTCACAATCTTCTTTCTTCATGAAAATTGTCCCTCTACATATCCATTAGATACTATATTTCTTGTTCTTCTTCAAATGGTGAGCATAGATATTTTTTGCTGGAGAAATAGAGTCATTTACAGAATGTATTACGAAGTTCTACCAGGACTTTCATAACCTATTCTACTTCTGAAAATAATGGAAAAAAGTTCATATAAACATATGTCCTAAAGTGCTTCGTTTGCAAGATACAACTAGTGAAAAATTCTGCTAACACGGTGAAATAAGGTAGTACTGAAATTTTTAGTATGTTAATTAAGAAGCATAATTAGTGATTTCTTATGGTTGTTGACCTGAAAAATCAAATAAAATTAGTCCCAGAACTTTATCTATAGTAATTTTTGAAAAATATGGGATGAAAACCAATAAATTGGGGTAAAAAACCCTGTTTTTTTTATGTCTGATGTACAATAACTTTGTTCAGTGAGTAATAAAATCATAAAACTTTTAAACAAAACTTACAGAGAATTTAATTTTAAACTAATTGGGGTAAGGTAAAAAAGTTGAATAATACAAGGAAAAGTAAGAAAATTTTGAATTTTATTTAGAAACAATACATTACTACATATTTGTCAGTCAAGTACTTACTTAATATAAACAAAAACCAAATTCTTCTTCTGTGATGTGAAAATTTTGTAAAAACGAAATTTACTGTTAAAACATTAAAAAAAACTCAAAATTACACAAAATTTTAAAGTAAAGTTAAGAAATAAAAATTACTTTGATAATTTTTTTATTAATGACAAAAATACAATAAATTATTTCTTAGGTTCTTTTTGAAAAATTACACTGATAAACAATTTTTGTTTCCTACCCTGTGATACATGATTTTAATCTGTTTTTTGATGCTGAAAACAAAAATATTAACTCAGAATCTTTCTATCACCCACCATTTTTGAAAAATTTTTTAATTTTAATTAAAGGATTTTTTCATTTTTCAACCCATAGTTAGCATTTTAAGCTACTATACTGTATTTTGTTAGCTCATTTTTTATCGTTTAACTTTGTTAACATAATTTGTAAGGTATAAATAAACAATACTAGACAAAGAATTAAATAATATTATATAGAATTAAATAATATCATATTATGATATCATATCTAATACTGAAGATTGAGCCTTCATGAACAAGATTATTCATGTCTGTGCAGGTCAAACCATGTAGCTGAAAACAAAGCTGTGTTGTTTGTATTAAGCACTGGATTTAGGAATGAATTAATTTTGTTCAGTCTTATTGCTGTCTTAAGTTTGTTAACAGTGCAGTGTCATAATGCCTCAAAATTGTGTAAATAATGTGGATGCCTTTTGTTATGTATGTGATGAGTTTACCGCAAAATCAAATAGAAAAAACATTACACCTTTAATTAAAAAAGCATATAATTTGTATTTTCGGTGTAAAATTGATCAGGATAAGATATGGGATCCTCATATAGTATGCACTAATTGTTCTGTTTATTTAAGAAGATGGCTGAAAGGTACACAGAAGGCTTTGCCATTTGGTATACCTATGGTTTGGCGTGAACCAAAGGATCATGTAACCAACTGTTACTTTTGTTTAACAAGTGTGTCTGGAATTTCTAAAAAATCTGAACATACTGTAAAATATCCTTCATTGCAATCTGCAGTCAGCCAGTACCCCACATGAACTTATTCCAGTTCCTGAGCCACCTGTGAATGTATGTTTCGAAAGCAGTGATGAAGAATCAGGCAGTACTGAAGAAGACAACATCTTATATCACAAGTCTTAGATCTTATATCACAAGTTGAATTAAATGACTTGGTTACGGATTTAAATTTATCAAAAAAAGCAAACCTGTTAGGATCAAGACTGCTAGCTTGGAATTTACTTAAAAAAAATATAAAAATTTCGGGCTTTGAAGCCGACAAAAAGAACTTTCTCAGTACTTTATTAATGAAAATAATTTAGTTTATTACAAAAATATTGATGAGCTTGTTGCACTTAGGACAAGTTCATAAACCTGAAGACTGGCATCTTTTCATAGATTCGTCCAAGTACAGATTAAAAGTTTTTCTACTACACAATGGTAACAAATATCCTTCAATACCAATCGCTTATGGTATTAATTTGAAAGAGACATACGATGTGATGAAAGAAGTTCTTAAAAAAATACATTATAAAAAACATAGCTGAAACATATAAGGTGATTTGAAAGTTAAGGTGGTTTGCAAAGTTTTCTTATCAAATGGGACAGCTGAGCTAGGAGTAAACATTAGGTTACCAAAGAGTAGAAGAAACGAGACAACGTAACTGCAAATGGAAAAAATATTATTCATTAACCCTTAGTTGAATCCAAAAAAATATTTTTACCCTCTCTCCACATCAAGCTAGGACTAATGAAAAATGTAAAAGCAATGAAAAAGGATAGTTCCGGATTTTTGTACATCAGGCAGAAATTTCCGAATGTAAGTGAAGGAAAAATTAAAGAAGGAATATTTGTTGGTCCTCAAATAAGAGAGTTGGTCAAAGATGATGAATTTAACTCAATGTTAAATAACATAGAAAGTGCAGCTTGGGATTCATTTAAAGACCTTTGTAAAAGTTTTCTTCTTTGCAAACCAAAATCTGACAATTACCACCACATTGTTAATCAATTTCTTACTTCATACAGAGCTATGGGATGTAATATGTCTTTGAAAATACATTTCCTCCACTCACATGTGGATTTTTTCTCGGACAACCTCGAGACATAAGTGACACACACGGTGACGTTTCCACCAAGACATTTCGGTGATGGAAAGCCGCTATAAAGGGAAATGGAATACTAGAATGCTAACCGATTACTGTTAGATATTTATTCGGGATGTGCCTGAGGCTGTTTATAAAAGAAAAGCATCAGCGAAATCATTCCAACACAGGTATGGGCATGCTAAATTATAAATTTTACAGATTTTAACTATATTTTCCCTTAATTTTTTTTAAGCATAATTTATTTAAAACTAAGGGTGATAGTAAAATTGTATTTGCAGATCTGTAATGTACGCAATAAAGCAATTCAAGAAATGGTATCATACTTAGAAAAAAACTTTTTTTTTTGTCTTATCAGTGTTATTATTTTAATGTTGGTAATCAAATAACAACAGCTGATCAACAATGTGCATTACTATATTAAAATTTAAATCATTCTGTAAGGTACGTTAAGTATGTCGGTACTGTGAACTGTTCTGTCATTAGCAAAGATTTTCTGTGAATTTTAGTTTGAACTTGATCGGTTTGCCATTGAAGTAATGCCATACGTATTTACTACAGAGGGGGATGCGCTGATATGATATTCAACTTGGGTATATGTAATGGTATTGCTGCAGCTACTGTAGTAAAATATGAAATACATTTTCCAAATCGTAGGATTTCAGATATCAAAGCAATTAGCGCGACTTTTCGCAGTTTTCGGGAAACAAGTTTACTGTGTAGTATTCGTATCGGCTATGAATGATCTGTCAACCACGACACTGTTATTGATGAAATCATTATCAGTGCAGTCCAGGCGTCAGTATACGTCTTTCTAAGCGGGTTGGAGTATCGCATTTGATGTTTTGGAGGACGCTTAAACAAAATAAGTTTTATCCACTTTATAAACAGCCAGTTCTTCAAGATCTACAGCCAATAGGAGACAGTCCGATTCGCTTGAAGTTCTGCAACTGGTGTAATACAAATCGACAACTCTACAAGTATGTTTTGTTTACCGACGAGGCAAATTTTCATTCGAGGTGGTGTCAACAACTTATGTAATGATGATACATGGGCAGAAGTAAATCCTCATGAGACCATAGAAGGCAATTTTGAACACCAATTTAGCTTCAGTGTATAGTGCGGCCTTCTTCACAATCAGCTGTTTGGACCGTTCACATATGGCCCCTTAAATGCTAAGGTCTAACTGCACTTTCTTCAAGAAGGATTCTCGCAGCTACTTGAAGTTATTCCTCTCGCGCTGAGACGCAAAGAAAGCTTCCAGCACGTACGATGGAGCACCTCCCCAATTCTCTTGTGAGGTTTTCACTACTTAAATCATCATTTCCCTACGAAATGGATTGGTCGTGGTCCACATTCCTGGCTACCAAGATCGTCTGATCTAACGCCTTTAGATTTTTTTGTCCGGGGATGGATGAAAAATATTGCATACAAAACAAAAATATATTCTCGTGAGTCCTTGCAGTGGTTCTTTCAGCTTTGGAAAGAAATCGAAGTCTGATGGACTCATGTGGCTAGCTGTATGGTGAATGGCGAAGCGTTTCCCAACCAAAATTGTCGAAAATATCAACGACAGAACTAGCAACATGAATGTGAGCGTACATTGTCATGAAAACTTAAAACATCGCTGTCAACGGTTTTCTCAATGCACCGGTTTTAAATTTCAAAGTTGTCCACCTCCCGCCTGCGTAAGAGGCTTTACAACCTTGCGATGGATGCATGGCAGCAAGAATGGTATGTCACGACTAAGGGTGGCTCCTTGTATAGATTTATACAGGACTTGGGGGATGCCTCTCCTTTGTTTTTAAGGACAACGAGTGCCTAGGTGCTCTCCAACCACACAAACTTGAACCAATACTGGTTTCGGTTCCGCCTGGCAGCTGATGAGCTGTGCGACTCCGGGGATATCCAGTCGAACGATCCCCGCTCTTGTGGGGGGGGGGGGGGCAGAACTCAGGTCATCCTGGAACTTAGATGTGAAGGGGAAAATGAGCCACTCATAAGCGGCGAGAGCCTCATTATCAAACCGTGTGGGTCTTCCTTGATGCCGTTGCGTTGTTCAATCGGCATCAGTAGTTTTTCGGGAAAAAATGACTCCTGCCATGCTGCTGTGGGAAGCTACCCGAGAGTGATGGCTGGCCACCAGCCAATAAAGCTCCAAGCGCTTAATATTGGTGGACAGGTATTTGCTGGCATTCAGAGACCTAGGCGTGGCAGCAAATTGTTGTCTTGACGATGTAAATTAATTTATTGAATGTTATATATCATATATAATTTATTAGTCGACGGGTTGAGCCTACCCATTTTCTTTTTTTTTTTAGTAATATATGACAAGTGAGCAGTGGGACACAAAGCGATTGGTGTGTGGCACCACGCTTAGTTCGCTCACGCAATTAGGTTAGCTCCAGCAGCTAGTTGGGACAGGTCGTTTAACTGTTTCAAGGCTCAGTAGCCATTTGTGGCACAGACATTTGGTATTATGCTTTAGGGCGACCAAATGGAGTGGTGGGAGGAGAAATACCATGCAAACCAATGTCGCAAAAAAAAAAAGAAAAAACTCCACTATCAAATTTTTCTGGATGGAGTTTTTGAACTTTCAAACTTCCAGTCACATGAAGAGACTTTCAGTCTCAAAACCTTACAAATGAAGTTTCTCTAGTACAAAGAGCACTAGGAAAGTTTTGCAATATGAGTTTAAATTTTATAATTTTCCAAAATAATATCCACCACACAATGCACTTCTTCATCCTTTGAAACCATCTTCAAAAAAACCCTGCCATGTTTCGCCGGAGATCTGGGTACACTCAGTATCTCAAGCCTTTAGGAGGTCATCATCACTCAAAAAAAAATTCTTCCCTTTCAGTCTGTTCTTCACCTTGGGGGAACAGTGCAAAGTCACATGAAGCAAGGTCAGGACTGTAAAGCAGGTGCTCTAACAGTTTTATCTCAGTGCTGGCCAAATATTCAGAGCAAACATTGAAGCATTGCGCTGGAGTGTTATCGTGGTGAAGAAACCATGTCCATTCTTAAGAGACAACTTTAGGCAGGTATTTCTCAGTATACCACTTCCTTGTAATTGTCTTCTGATTTTCCAACAGAACTTGCTCTAAAACTCCTCTTATACTAAAACATATGGCCACCATTCTCTTCTTAACTGATCTGGATTTTTGAACAGTGTTTGAAGATGAGGGGACCCCTCATCTTCAAACACTGACACTTTGTTCTGACCCTTCGTCAGTACGTCATAATAGTATAGCCAAGTTTCGTCACCTATCACAATACTGTTTACATCGGGGATTTCTCATTTTCAAACTTTTTCAGCATTTCCCTGCACCATGAAACATGACATGCTGTCTGACTGGATCGATGCCACCTGAGTTTTGCAGCATCTAAAAGGTACAAAGCTTTCTGAATTGAAGGTGATTTCTGTGAAATCACCTTCAATTCTGGCTCTCAACACATGAATGTTGTTGTTGAATGCAACAATAGTAATAGTATAAAGTAGTAAAAGTAAAAAATAAAGAAAGACAGATACAGAATGAAGTTAAATAAAGAAATTTACAAAATTAAAGAAAAAAAATGATAAAACTTGAAGATTTAGAAATCACAATTCAAAATAACATTAAATTTTGTGGCATGTATGATTCGAATAGATTCAGATAGACTGAAAAATATTTGATAAATTTTCAAAATATAAAACTCTGATATAAGGCAAATATAGAAATAAAAAATTGTCAAGGCAGAAAAAAATTTAGAGAAAAATCCAGAAAGTAGAAGTTTTTCTGAATGCAAAAAAAGGAAAGAGAGTACATGTGCTGGACAGAAGAATTAAAAACATAGCATAGTTAAATAATAAAAGAATTCTAGGAGTTAAAGAGGGAAAATCAGAACAAAAGGAATTGAAATGATATTTGCGTGGTCCTCTGCAGGCCTGTTTGAAAAAAAACAATAATCCATCTGTTCCTACATTCGCTGGATGTTTAAACATTTATAAAGATAACCTAACTACTTGACCTTTAGTAAATTATATGAATGCATCTTGCAGTAAAATTTTAAGTCTGTACAACTTTTTAAAATAAATTTTAAAAATTCATTCCGTTGTAAAAATAGGATTAAATTAGTCAAAAAATTTAAAAAATCACAATAACATTTTGGTTTTCCAAGCATTAGAAATGCATATTAAAAAAAAAACTTCCAAGATACTAGATACGAACTCAAAAAAACAATCAGTAAAAATAACATTAATCAATCATTAATGAACTATTACCAGTATTAAAACTGTGCCCACATCAAAATTACTTTATATTTAATGGTAACTATTTTTTACAAGAAGGCTTAAATAACATAGGCTCCCTTTTCAGTAGCAACAATAGTATTTTTGCAGTAAGAATAAGATTTAGTTAGTAGTTAATCGGTATTATGTACATGCAAAATAAAATTACAGATTAGGTAGATTATGACTGTAGGCATTTAGGTAACATACAATAAACAAATTAATGTAGAACACAACATCATTCTTAAAAAATCCCTTTCAGCACGCCAGAAAGCAGAGGTAGATTTCACCAGTGCTAAGTAGGGGATAAAAAAGATTTCCACCTTAAAGTTAAGAAAAATTTCAAATTTACTCAATATGACAATGATTTCATGTGAAAAAAGTAAAGTTTTAGGTAATGTTTAAAGGATTAATACCACTTTAAACTAATTTGATACTGTGTCTATTAAGGGAGATATGATTTTTTTGTCTTCAAAATCCCATTTTTTCCATCCCCTGAGCCAATTGTTAGTGATATTGAAAAACTTTACTTATATCATTTTTAGGCCCTTGTACAAAGAATAGTAGGAAGTTTAAACAAATTCAATATTTTACTTAATAAGAAAATTATAGCGATATTTTTTTTTTCAAAAGCCCCCCATTTTCAACCCTATGGTCTGATTTTTCCCATTAATGAAATTGACCGACATTTTGAGTCATTATATTTTATGTATCAATTTTAAAGTGACTGGTGCAAAATTACGGCAGTTATCGTGTCCACAAGAAAGTGAAATATATATATAAAATGTACATATAAACTTTTGAACTGACATGGTTTTGGGATCTGGGGGATGTGAAATGCAAAGATATGTGAAAATTTTCCAGAAGTTGAATCATGGTACCCATTACAATAGATAGCTTTCTTATGAAATCTACCTAAAAATTAGTTTCCATAAAAATGTTTAACATTTTAGAAATAGAAATAATTAATACATTCCACTGTTTAGACATCAGAATAAAGAATAAATTAAGACTGTTTAAATGTCATAAATCATTGTTTAAATAAATTCACAGGAATTTTATCCCAACTACAGAAATGGTATTTCTTAATGATTTAATAAATTTCTGTTCATCAGTCTTAGTGAGAGAAAAATGGAAAGGTTTATTAACCTTACTGACAGTAAATTCTATATTGTCATTGGATATTAATTATGTTTTATTTTATAAAAGTTTTATCTTTTACTTTATAAAGGAATCTATTTATAAAAGTAAATCTTTTACTTTTATTTTTTTATAAAACCTAACTCGGATTTAATCACTAAAATGCTCCAGCACACAAACTTGCATGACAAAAGGAAAATCATTAGATGATATGTCCATCTCGACAACACTGTAGTAAACAAATTTAATGTAGTAAACAAATTTATTAATATTTGCTCAAATGTCACATTAGACATAAAGTGTTTCTATACAAAACACTTCCATTTCTAAATCAACCACAATCTTACACAGCCAACTCAAATAGAAGAATACAGCAAAAGAACTAATCACTGAAAACATAGACACCCTCAACATTTCCATAAAACAAAATAATTTCAACTTCAAAAATAAATTTAATATTCAACCTAACATAAAGGTGCACCCATCTGTGGTTTGATAAAAACAAAACTTCTCAGAAACAATAACAGGCACAAAAATTATCAATGGTTGAATAAAACTCATCATAACTCTTTGAACACACAACATTCACAAAAACATAACCGTCACCAATGAATAAAAAAGAAACAAAAGTTTAAAATTCTTGCATCCATACCCACAAAACATGAACCCAGACAAACAAAATCTACAGAAAACAGACACCTGATACATTCATACAAAATAATTCTAATCACCTTATTCTGTTTGGTTCATCTTGATAGATGAACCAAATAGAATAAAATGTTCAGTTCAGTAAATGGATTCTAAAGAACTTTGGTGCATAAAATCCTACATAAATTTCAAATAAAAAAACAGAATAAGAAATAATATCAAATTCGTAACATTTGTTTTAACAATCACACTATAAAATTGCCTACAAAATCAAAAAAGCAGGCTATAAGAAAACATACAGAGGAATTAATAAACAAAATATGCATATAAATAACCAAATTTGATTTATTTAGGTTAAAAAAAGTTAACTAGTCTAACTGTAATAAATTCTATTTCAAATAAGAGCTTTTCACAGTTATACAGAGAATACTTAAAAGCATTTCACTCCACCACTGAATCTATGTTTCCAAACCAACTAGTACAGCAAGTACTACATTGCAGAATATCAACAATATGAGTAAACAATGACAATCTTATACATAACCAGTAAATGTCATAAACTAAACTTGCTTGAACTAAAAGTATGGAAACATACAAAAATGAATAAATCCAATTTAAATCACACATGCTCTTCAAACTTGTTACACATACAAACAGATCTTTCAAAATCTATTTCAAATATCAGCATCAAAACTGGTACTACAATACTCAGTGATCTTATTGGCAGTCTCAGAAAAAGCATAATTTAAAACAAAAACCAACTCAGACATAAGTCAAATTTTTATAACTTTGTTTAAATGAAATGTACTGTATTAAGTTTTTAAAAACTTACCATGAAATTAAGTACTAAAAAAAATATCCTGTTTGTACTCTAAAATGATAACTTGTTAGTTACACAAGAATGGCCTATGATCAACTACACTCCACACTTAAAAATAGTTCTTGCATAAAGAATATAAAACAATTTAATGACAAAATTAATGATGTACACATTCACCATCTGAATCTTTGATATGACCAATTTCTACACTAATATAAAATATGTACTAAAATCCATCAACATTACATATAACTGAAACTATAACATACCAAAATTACTTTACGTTGGTATAACTACTACTCAAATGACATGAATGAATTTTATGAGCAAAACTCATTCATGTCATTCATATCTAGATGACATGAATGATTTACTCATGTCTAGTTTCCTGGCTGAGATATTTTTCCAACAGTTTGATAACATTCACATATTATACACGAAAAACATGAAGATAAAATATTATACTGGTATTCCTATGTTGATAAAATATTCCAACCTGGAAACAAGACAAAGTTACACATTTCTTACATCTACTAATAAATTACAACCATTCTTTAGGAAATGTGAACACTACAAATCACTTTTCCTTGATTCAAAGTAGCTGAGAAACACAGTCAAAACAACTCATGTGCTTATCCTCAACATATCTAATCACCCTATGTTCAGCACAAACATACATTCATGATACACCACCTAATACATACTTCTTTGTGTGCTGACAACTACACTAAAGTACTCAAAGTAATAAGACATCTGGCAGAAGTTAATATCCATTCACACTTATAACAATATAGATGTAAAATATAGATGAAATTTTTAACTAATGGCATAAAATATATAAACAAAATCCAATTTTTCAATAACTTCATAGAAACAAGACAAATTCAAAGGCATTTAACAGAATATGCAAGTTTTACTCACTGAAATTAAAAAAAAAGATTTATCTAGACAATATTACATTTACAAAGGCATTAAATTAAAAAAAAAAAAACAAAAATAAACAATGAGTAAATTTAACATAGACTGAATATATTGTTTGATAATATAAAGCCAGACTCAAGAGTATGCCATTTTTTCACATTCCTTCATCCATCTCATCTTCCTTGTCAAAATGTATGGAGGAGCATTATAGAGCTCATAATAAAAATAAAAATTAAGGGTTTTCGGACTTTTTTTAAGGCCAGTGGCAAAACAACAATTAACAGTTAATTATTAACAATTAATTTTTTAGTTAATAATATTGTAGAATCAGGTAGTTAGCACTAAAAGATGATTAGTAAAAAAGCTCATTTAATTTGATTGTGATCATTTAACATTTTCTAATTTTAAACTAATGCATCATAACAAAAAATTCCAAACTCGTTTACCTTTTTGTGTGAGGTAACTGAAGTATGTTAAGACAAATTCTAAAGAAGTATTGCTCTTGTACTACTATAGAAAGTGTTAATACATCGATGTGCAGTTCTACTGGTGATGTCTGAAATGGTTTGGCACTGCTAATTGTACAATGGAGAAATAGAGTAGCATGACGGGACGTCAAAGTTAGCAAAAAGTCAGTCACTGGTTTAGTAATTTATCACCATTCTGTCCATCAATTGGGTTTTCTAAACTTTGATGAGTAATAATGCTGTTAATTTTCCCATTGCAATTTAGGTATAGAATGTCACAAATAATAGTTGCAGTAGAAAAATACAACAATGTTCATTGTTATTATTTTGTGACATTTTGGATACTTTTATTTTTTAAATTCCTTGTTACTTACTGTCCCAACATGATTAGAATGACATAAAAGAATCATCCACTGCTAACACAATTTTTAAAATCTTAGTTAATTATGATAACTTGAAACTAATGGATGGACATCCTCATCGCTCTTGTCCTTTCACAATTTTTTGGTTGAATATGAAGTTAGAAAATAATTTTCATTTATATAAATTATTAGCTCTCTTTGCAAAATTTTTTGATAGCTTTCATGCACATGTAAGAAATTTTTTCACAGTAATATCTTCCAACTCAAATACCAATTTTCAATTGATTGTCATCTACTTTAAATCCTAAACTATATGAATTGTTAAGTTTACATTATATTTACCACATTTCTGTAGTCAAATCTGATTCTGCAACACACTGGGCAATATGCCAAAATATAAAATCTATATTATATTTAATATGAATGTTTTAGAAATATAACTAAAAAAAACATAAAAAATATAGAAATATAATTAAAAAGGGCTGAATATCTCTTTACAGATAATTGCAAGTGTCATTATTTCTCTCATATTTCTGCAGAATGGATTTGTGCAATGTTTTTCTGCAATACTTATACCACAAATTATGGATGAAAAAAATGAATTACCAGTGAATAAACAAGATGCTTCTTGGATCGGTTGGTATAATTTAATTTAGTTATTGTGACCTCAGACTTGTGCTTAAACATAGATCTTAATGAGAAAAATAAGGGTATAAAATGACTGATGAATAAATGAAATCAGATCCATTGAGAGCATCAGCGTAGAACTTGATTGGGATAAAAAAAATTCCATATTTTCATGCTAGTCACATATTTTTATGTGACTACACATATTTTTAATATGGTAGCCATATTTTCATGGTAGTATGTTTTTGAGTAGTCCATGTTAGTAAGTATTAGGAACAAAACTGTTTTTTCTGTCTTTATGAATTATGATTATGTTATGAGCAGAGAACATATGTAGAAAATAATCTACAGTTTAAAACACATAAAGGAGTAAATTCTTAAAAAGAGTTAGCATCGTTTACAGACATTAAAGATTACATAAAATGAAAGAGTAGTCAATCTTCCTATTTGTAATATTATTGTTAAAATTCAGTTAAAGCTCCTGTTTCTTATTTTATAATAATTAATTAGAGAAAGTAGCAAAGCTGAAAAATTGTAGAGTTTTTTAGATAACTTTTTATGAAGCTCTTTTTGCCCTTATGTTTTAAAGAACTTATATAAGAAATTTTACTTATTAAGTTTTCTTTAAATATCCATTACTATTTATAATATTATCGCCTTCCTTTATGTTTCTTGCCAGCATTGGTTATTTGTTTTTTAAAAGCAGATCTTCACCTTCCTGTACAGTTTTTAACTTCTCCATATCCTCCTATTTACCAAATTAGATAAACTGTTTGTCTTAATGTGTCCTACCCAACTAGTTTCTATCTTTAAAAAATTTGTCCATCAATTTCTCTCCTAACCTATTCATTTACCTTAGACCTCTTCAATTTGTACTTTCTCAAACCACCAAATTTTCAGCACCATCTTAAGACACTACTTTTCAAATTCTTCTTTTCTTTTCCTTTCTGCTTTTTCTATGGCCCATGCTTCTCTACCAAAAGGCTATATACCAGAAAAACATTATTAAAAAAGTTTTTATAATTCATAGATTCATATTTGGTATTAGATTTTTGAAACATGTTATTACACTGGTTGGAAAATCGGTGCTCTTAGATTAGTTTAGGTGTGGTTCAACTCTTGGCATTTTTTTATATATCATCTCATCTCCTTGTTAAAATAAATGCACACCATGATCAAGGTAAAAATAAAATAATTAAAAAACTACCTTTCTTCATCTTAATCGACCTCATTAACATTAAAGAGCATTTTCAATTTTTTATATTAAAACTTCAATCAGTTGTTTATTGAAAAAAGGTATGGTTTATCAATGTAAAATTAATAATGCTTCATAAAAATATTGCCTACAACCAACAAAAGAATTTATATTTCATCTAAAGGAGATGTAAAGGAATTGGTGAAACCGCCAAGAGGAGTGTCAACATTGAAGAAATGATTAAATTCATGTCAACGCATGAGAAAGGATAATGATGATAGAGGGAGGGAATAAACTAATTATGACTTATGCTTAATAACTTCATAAATAAATTAAATCATAGTAAATTTTAAAATTTGTAAGGTATATTTTAATAATTTTGTATTATGGATAACTTACAATAAATAGGCCAGAATCGTTCATTTTTCATCTCTCTTTCTTCACTAAATTCAACATCTTATTTAGAAAATTGTAGAATACATTTTACTCTAAAATATCCTCAGAAGCTTTGACTCTCTCATACAGAAAGCAGGGGTTTTCTGCACTCAAGTAGATTTAAAAAAAAAAATTGTAAGTAGTAGAATGAAAACAGCTTTTATCTTGCATATTTAGTTTAAAATTTTAACCAGAGCTTTGGCTAAATGAGATTTATTTTTTTTATTTTCCCAACCAGAAATTGTTGAAAATTACAAAAAAAATGTACAGATTCAGTTATGAACAACACTTTCTAATTTATTTATTTATGAGGATCTGAATAATCTACATTGTGGATATTACCAACTTTTTTTATACCAGTGCTTTTAAACGATATCTGGTAGTATTCAGAAATGTTCCTTTGTTGCTGCTTTACAGTCTTTCCACTTCTGGTCTTACAGCAGTTTGTAGCCAAGGCAGCAAAAAATGCTAGTGTATACTTCCCCCCCAATGAAGTAATTTCCTAACCAGTTAAAAACAAGCAGTTTTAACAAAAGCTAAATAATTACATCCTTCACAATCTGATAGTTCACATCTACAACAACTCAGTTGTAGTAAGTATTCTAGAATATGGAGTAAAGAAGAATATTCATAGTCAAAGACATGCTCAAGGAATTGAATCATGTAATCGCCAAAATTTGGAACACTTGCTGTATAAAAAAGTATTTTTTTTTTTTTTGTCTTCAGTCATTTGACTGGTTTGATGCAGCTCTCCAAGATTCCCTATCTAGTGCTAGTCGTTTCATTTCAGTATACCCTCTACATCCTACATCCCCAACAATTTGTTTTACATACTCCAAATGTGGCCTGCCTACACAATTTTTCCCTTCTACCTGTCCTTCCAATATTAAAGCGACTATTCCAGGATGCCTTAGTATGTGGCCTATAAGTCTGTTTCTTCTTTTAACTATATTTTTCCAAATGCTACTTTCTTCATCTATTTGCCGCAATACCTCTTCATTTGTCACTTTATCCACCCATCTGATTTTTAACATTCTCCTATAGCACCACATTTCAAAAGCTTCTAATCTTAAAAAAGTATAACATAAAAATATGTAATCTGCAACATAACTGAAGAAGAAACTTTATTATACTTCTGAAAAGATCTTCCATTCTGAAGGTGTAGTACAAGTACTTATAAAGTGAGTCATTAATGTTATTGTTTATATAATTTAAACTTAATTTTATCATGTTGAAAATGTATAAGATTGTACAATATAAAATAATTAACATATTACTCCTATCTTGCTTGATAGAAACTGTAGTTGAACTGCTTAATCCATAAATATGAAATCTTACCATTTTCTCTTTGTACAAGTAATAATTATAAAAGAAATATCTTATAAAAAAATCTGATGTGGACACCACGTGACTTCCTTGTATGCCTATTAAATTACATATACACATTTCTTTAAAATAAAAAACGTAACATTTTATTTCATTAATAAATTCTGATATTTTTTCATATTTTTTTTTTATTATTATTATTGAATTATTACTTATTGTAAAATTTTTTTTACAATCAGAGGTTAATCAGATTAATAAATCAATATATTTAAATAAAAAAAAAGATGATATTGGATTTGAACCAATGTGCCTTCCCCTTTTAAGATCCAAATATTTCATTAATTAAAATTTCATTTGGTTATAACTCTGGAACCAATGAAAATAAGTACCATTTATGATATATCATTGAAAAGCTCTCAATGAGGGCTTATTACTGCAGTTAAGAAAAAGTCCAAAATTCAATTTTTTTTTGATTTTGGCCCATTTGATTGCAATCAAAAAGGGAGGTGCATAATTAGATTTTACAACAGTCCTAAATCCAAAAGTTCAACATCCTATGGCTAATCGTTTTTGAATTATGAGAGATATATACGCACATACGTACGTACAGATGTCGTGCTGAAACTAGAAAAAATGGATTCAAAAATGGTCAAAATAGATATTTTTGTTGAAATCTGAAATTTTCGCAATCACAATACTTCCTTTACTTTGTACAAGGATGTAAAAAGGAAAACTGAAAATGTTTTTATTAATAAAGTTTGTACTTTTCACATATCACCTGAACTATGCAATATGTTATCTTTCTCACTTAATAATTTTTTAAATTATTTTAATTAAACATCAATTAATATTTTAGATAATTTACATAAATTATGCCCCAAAAATGAAAACGATTAAAAGAAGTAAACATAAACAGTAAAAATCAAAATAATACCAAATTTAAATAGCTCAAAGAAATGATAACAAACAATTTAAACAAAAAAACCTCAAATAAGAAGAAACAAATTAGCTAAAGCTCAAAAATTAACCTGGTACACTTACAACAAAAAATACCTATCAATAAACACAAAAATAAGACACACTACAATTATAAAACCAGAAGCCACTTATGCAATAGAAGCACTTTTCCACCTAAACAAACTATCAAAGACATACAGACTTCAGAAAATTGAAAGAAGAAATTGAAGAACCTGCATCAATAAAAAGTACCAGAAACACAGTCAGTGGTGGATTGTGTCCAAAAAAGTTGTGTACAAAGAGTTAGAATCCATCACTGATACCATGTGTAAGAGGAGACTGGGATTCTTTGGACATATGAGAATGTAAGATTCAAGAGTCCTGAAACAGCTAGGACTGTACAATCTCAATTCGAAAAACACCAAGACAGGCTGCAGATGGATCAGAGAAATAAAAGAGGATCTGAAGGAAATCAGCCTTACACCAGAAGTCACCACATATAAAATAAAATTAAATAGAAAAATCAAGAACAAAAACACTCGTGTCACAATCACACGAAAAAACTCACAAGAACATTTTCAACACTAGAAAGGGTACAAAGATCGGAACGTATGAAAAAGTACGGGGAGGACCACAAGGCCTAAACAGTCCCATCAAAGAGACTTGGGTAATGGACTGACTAAAGTGATTCCAGTCAAAAAATATAATAATAATAAACATCAATTTGTATTAATTAGAACAACCTAATTTACAACTATCAGTAACTAATAATCTCATTTGAACGAAGTTAATCGTTAATATTTAATTTTTGATGCAGCAAGTTTGCCAGCTTTATCAGCACCAATTGGATCATTTGGAAATGGAATAATTATGGATAAATTTGGACGGAAGAAGGGAGCTATGGTTGGAATTTTGTTCATTATATGCAGTTGGCTCCTTACAAGTTGTGCATCATCAGTATCTATTGTTCCTACTCTTTGTGCTGCAAGAATTATTGCTGGAATTGGAATGGGTAAGTACTTAATAAAGTGTGTTAGAAATATCTGGAAACAGTTTCATATTATAAAAATTAGGTGTGCAGCAAGATAGAAATAGATGCAGATGTGTTCAGCTACAAAAGACAAAAGATACTTTGAAGAAAGTTTAGAATTTCTGTCTGCCGTCTTAGATCTGGCATTTCGGTTCAAAGTTTAATTTCTTAAACAGTTAGATGGTGATGATTCTCATTTAATGTTTGACAAAAAAAAATAAGGGTACCCCATTTTTTAATAACTACTCATGCTTTTGAATGTTGGAAAGATTCTTAAAATCATTGTTTTATTTCAGCTAAGAAGACAGATATTTAGGGATCATAAAATGTAATAGATTTCATCAGTGTCTGTCCATCTAATAAATCAGTATTATGTATTTTTCATATTATTTTGTCAAAATTTAACATGTTTATAGAGAACTGCCAGTCAGGGGGCTCCACCCCCCCCCCTCCCACTGTGTTTTTCCTCATACTGATAAATAACAATTAAAGTAAACAGACTTTACAAGTACCTGAAAAAGAAACTAAATTACAGAAGACAGAATAATAATTACAATAACTAAAATACATGGAATTTTGACGAGGAAAAATCCACAACTTCACCCTCAATCTATGGTTTAAAATCTTCCCTGGGATATACAAATGTAGCTCACGTATGAAAATTTGAAAGCAATCGATTGGTTGGTTGTTGTGACATGTTGTTATAAACAGACAGACAGATCCGATACAAACTTTCGCATTTATATATTTAATACTTAATGTTGATGTGAAAATAAAGAATAAATTTGAATGAGGAAAACTTGTTTTGTTTGCAGGAATATTTTACTTTGTTTCACTTTAGGTTTGTACTTACAATGTGCTTTTAATACATTGTAAACACAATTTTAAAAAATACAATAATCAAATGATATGCTCACCAACAATGTCATTTGATCCTTACATCACCTTCAGTCCAGATTTTTATTACTATTTAATAATGGATTATTTTGCCACTAAGATTGCTGTAACACTACATAGTGTTAATAAATAAACTAGTGTATGTTCTTCAGTACATCACAATGAGGTACTAGGAGTTTGCTGCACTGTACTAAGTTGGTTTTTATTATGCTAACTTATAAAATTGAATACAAATAAGTAATAATTTAACAAATGTGCAATAACAGTTTTGCTATACATTAAGAAGTTCAATTTTTTCAAAACTATTAACAGTAATCATAAGATATAGTAAAGGAACAATGATAAATTAAAATGGTAATTTCAAATGAAAATATGCAGATATTCATTTCTCTTATGTTTACTATAATGGTAATACTATAAAAGCTGTTGAGGAATATTATCTAGATTTTTCTAACCAAAACATTTCTAATAAACAGGTATTTATAAATATTAATAGGCAACTACTGGAAAGAATATTAAATTGATTAAGAGATGATTGTAAACAAGTTTTGCTGTTGGTATACCCAAGTCCAACTACAAGTACTTGAAGATCGTCCACGCATTTCCGAATTCCAGTATCAATATATGGCTAATAGAAAATAATGTGTTACTGCTGTAAATATCCTTTACAAATGTTTATGCATGACATAAAAATACAAGGAACAATAACAGTTTTGGAACAAATCAATCCTTGTGAAACCATCAAAACTAATTTCTAGTGTCATTTTTTTAATAAATGCCTGATGTGGTATATAAACCATGTTCTTATTAGATCTCATACTATATTTTTAGTGGTGGGCTCACTGGTAATGGCCCTCTTTCACCAGCTAAGCTTCCTTCAGAATGAGCTTCCATGACTTTTAGAGGATGCTCCTTTAATGAAATAAACATGATGATAGCCTTTTCTTCATAATTTGAATAAAACATTTTTAACTGGTGGATTATCTGAGGTAAATCACATCATTTGATGTGGCTGTACCCAGTTTTATTTTGTGCAGATTTATAAAAGCTTTACTTTACGCCAAATCTCAGAAAACGTAAAGAAAATGTACCAAAGAACTATGTCTGCTGCTTTAAAGATCAACAAAAACCCAAGAATTTTGCAGAATGAACCTTATCTACCCAAATATGTGCAATGTGGCTGAAATATGTATTCAGGCTGTTGGTAAGTAATCTTAACAGTTATAAGAATTCAATTCTGTGAATTTATTAGTTAATCTATGAAATAATAATGTTGTTTGTTTTGAAAAAAATTATCTTACACAACTACTAGAAACCGATTATGGCACAAATTATGTATTCGGTGTAATCTTTCTGAATTATTTTTATTAAAAGTGTGTTTTACTCAAGTAGAAAATTCAGGAGGAATCTCCTGCAATTTGTATGACCTATTCATATATGTATAGTTTTATGCATTTGAAAATAATTATTTGGACACATTTACTAAACTCAATATATACCAAATCATACATTTTGTACTTTCAGGTATGTGCCCGGTATCAACGGTGTATATTTCTGAAATATCCCATGAAAAATACAGACCCTTATTGCTTATGCTGAATTCAACATTTTCATCAATGGGCATTCTGATCGTATCATTAATGTCACTGTTCTTAGACTGGCATTCCATGGCTGCTTGTTTTTGTACAATTTTTTCAATTTTACTCTGTTTTATTGTTTTTTTCATTCCTGAGAGTCCATACTGGTTGTATATTCTCTCTAAAAGAGAAAAGGAAAAAGAAACTGCAGAAAAATCCATACGCCGACTAAACAATAACAATGAGGTAAGAAGATAAACAGCTGTCTCTTTTTAATTTCACTAATCATAATTTTAGTTTTATTAGACTCAAAATTTTGAGATCTGCTTCCAGGTATAACAGAAACAAACACTTTGAAGTTTAGATACCAATAAAGTTGCTGTAGTGAATTGGTTTATTTATAAAGTTTTTCCTAATGAACTTTGTAAGGATGTAAGGGATAGTTTCTCATGGTTAAAACCATTTTATATAACACACTATTACAATTTTTCCAAAATATTTGTTCTCACCTCATGATCTAATGACAGCAGAAATAAAAAACCCTTCACAAAATCACTAATGATAATACATTGTGTTACAACTAGTTTCTACTACAAGTTTGCAGAATTATTTTACTATTCTATATAATATTCTAGATATTATAATTATTATGTGGAATATTAATAACATTCAACATAGTATTGTGGGAGGGCCAAGTTAAGTATACAGAATCTAAAATGTATATTTGTGTTTATAACACAATATAATTATTTATATTTATATAAACACAAATATAATTAAATATAATTAATCCATAATTACTTTATTAAATGACAATTCTTAATGACCAAATCATTAATTATACTTCCTTTAAACTAATCCATCACTTCAAGGCCCCTTGATTTATGCATCAAAAAACTTAAAAAATATTTTTTTAATGATTATTATAAATTCATTTTTCAGCTGTGTGAAAATCAACTAAGAAAACTATTTGAAACTAAATCTAGATTAAACGACTCAAATAAAGGTGAAGATAGTGCAGCTAACATCAACTTCTGTTGTAGAATACAAAGGAGACTGAATGATTTCAATTCTCGTACTGTAATATTTCCAGTGCTGATTATCACAGCATTACTATTGCTTCAGCAGTTATGTGGTGTATTTTGTACTGTATTTCATGCTGTATTAATATTTAAAAAATTGGGTGCAGTTACAGTTGGACTTAACTCATATCAAATACTGTTTTTTACTGGATTATTGCGTTTTGTTATAAGTTTATTCGCATGTGTTTTAACTAGAACAGTTGCTAGACGAAAATTAATAATAGCATCTGCTTTTGGCATGAGTTTAACAAGTATTGCAGTAACAATATATCAATATTTTTGTTCAAATCCAAGTCTAATAAGTAATAACACTGTTAAATCAGTTTCAACAATTGGATTATCAGAGCACACAAAAATGTTAAATGTTAATGAAACAGACCTAATAACACATACTAGCATCAACAATAGTATGCATCAGTGGATTCCTGTAGTCTGCATTGGTTTATTTATATGTCTATCAGCAATTGGTTTGTTATCAATCCCAGGTTCCTTAATAGGAGAATTATTACCGACAACAGTAAAAGGAACTTGCAGTGGGCTGTTGATCACTTACTTATATTTAATAGTATTCGTTTTAGTAAAAGTTTATCCATTTCTTTTGGACATATTTGGTGTAGGAATAATGTTTTTAATACATGGAATTATGTGTTTTATAACAATACTTTTTACATACTTATTTTTACCCGAAACATTAGGAAAGAGTTTGGGTGAAATACAAATGTACTTTAAAAAATGATGCTTATTTTAACAGAATAAAAATCATTACTCAATTAATTTGAAATTGGAAGAATTTCAGATAAAATATTATAAACACACACACACATATATATATATATATATATATATATATATATATATGACTTAACTCATATATATATATATATATATATATGTTTGTGTGATTATAAAATTATCGTGTGATTATCTTATTTTTATAAAATTTATAGTGTTTTAATAATGTCATGCTACAGCTACATCTAAGTGTAACATATTTATTTTAACAGATTTTACTGTTAAAAATATTGTATTTTACTGAACAAAGGTGTACGAACTATTATAACAGGATTTTCCTAGAAATTATCATTAAGAGGATGCAATTGTTAAATAGTCATCTAAATAACAATAACAATAACTGTAGTTTATCTTGCCCTGTACTTTTATTTTTAGCAATATAATATTTTTGGAATATTTTTTCGCACATATTCCAAAAAATTTTGTGATTCTCTTTAAATATTTCCAAATGATCTGCAAATAGAGAATTTGAATAATAAAATCTATTTTTTCTCTCGATTTTGTGAATATTGTTCTTTTCAACTATAAGATTAACTATTCCACGAGTCCCTATAATAAATTAACGTAAATGTTTAACCATGACTATTTTCACAAACTTGTTGGATTCAAAACAAACATTTTGGTTAATACTATGTTGATAAAATTAGTGTAACTTTTAACAAAGTGATTTATCAACTTAAAATGGCATGTTCTTTTTCCCTGAATTTTTAATACTCAGATTTCTAGTTTTAATTATATGTTTTTAATTACACAGTTTTGTTTCAATCTAAGTAAAAAGACACCGACAAAAAAAAGTATTTTGATAATCTTCAAAAGATTAGTTTCATAGGTAATAAAATGATGAACCGAAAACTTACATGGTTCTTGTCTTGTTTGGTGGTAGAACCACAAAATATTACTGATTCTTCAACAATGTGGGTTATAAAATGATACTAATCATGGATAGGATGATTCTAATTCCTTTGCATCCTTTTATGATATGATAAAAATACAAAAATAATCTACAGGATCTACAAAGGTGTACGAACTTGTATTACAGGATTTTCCTTGAAATTATCATTAAGAGGATGCAATTGTAAAGATGTTTTGTATTTCCATTTTATATTCAAAAGGAAGTATTAAGTAAAAGCATTATGTGAAGAACAAAATCATAACATTAGATATATTCAAATTTACCACTACACAAAGTGAAGTAAGTGTTCACTTGCTTTCTGAACTTGAAAGAGTAGGAATGCAAAAGAGAACAGAGGTAACTTAAAATCATTTAACTATTTATTAAGTCTGTCTAAAGGGCAGATACTTTAGTATCTAGTACCAGAATATTTCCAAAACAATGTACAGAATGGTGAAGCTCAGAAACAGAGGATGCAATTTCAATTTTCAAAAGTCTCCATAAGGAAAAAGATTACTCATTTTTTAATGTGGAAAAAATATGTATAAAATCATAATCTGTACAGATATTTCTCAGGTTGAATTTTACTTTTTATAAAATAAATCTTAACCCCTTCAATGCCTACCACAGATAATATTGCCAAAGTTGTTTTAGTAGTACCAGCTTCACAGAAAAAACCTATTAACTCTTAATTATATTTTTTTAATATTTGTCCTACTTTATACAATGCAAAAAGTACATAAAAAAATAAACACTATTCCAAAAGACAGAATTGGTGAATTATTTTTTAATAAGAATTTATATTGATCTTTTACTTACTTTTTAATATAAAAATTTCAATACATCAAATATAGGTTATACAATATAAGAGAAACTAAATTTATTACACCTTAGAACATAAAAACTGAAAATAAAACAGGTTAACTGTTTTACCTCTCACTTTTAGGTATTTATTTTTATGACTTACCTACAGAAATGTCACAGTTGTCAAAGAATAATCTATGTATTTCTACTTGGGATCTTACATAAGAATATTTTGAAATCTTCTCCCTGGCCCCTTTCCTCTTTTAGCATATGTAGTCACTAAATGGCTCCAAACTGTTATGGTAGTTGTGACACAAATTTTAGTTTTGTTTGCATTTCGTTATTGTTCTGAGTATTAAAATTACTATTTCAATAAAATTTAAATTTATTATTTCTCAATTGTTATACATGCATATGTATAACAAATCACTGCTAATGCATTCTTGAGCGCATTAGCAGTGATTTCTACTTCATAAAATGAGTATATTTATAAAAAGAAAAAGAAAGGTGTTTATCTTTTTTTTTTTATTGGTTGAAAGTAATTTTTTTAATAAGTCAATTCTAATAACCTATGAGATGGCATATGGACAATGACAGCAGTAAATAGATCTAAATCTGTTATAAAGAGAACATAAATTAGGTGTCTAAAAAAAAATCAACGTTAAAAGTATTCTAATCTCCTAATACATGACACAGTGTAACCAATATAACATGACTTGAGAAAATGCAAAATCATACGCTTAAATCCAACATAGTGATCTAATTTTTAATTCATGAGGTAAATATAATGTACAAGTAACAGCAATAATACAAATACGAAAAAAGTTTATTTTACAAAACATTTTTAAAACTAATAGATTATAAAAACTAAAAATTACTTAACTAAAATTATTTGTACCATAATTATAAAAAATACAATATATAATGAAATATCACAAGGAAACTAATCTTATAAACAATTTAAAAAAAAGAAAAATACTACAATGTGTAAATTATTTTACATATGTACTGGAAAAATCAAACATTTTTGAACAACTTCTTGATCACAATTATTTTCATCTTTTTTATTTTATTTTAATTTTTTTATATCAAAGTAATATTCTAATTTAACACAACTTTTAAAACTGCAAATCTTTATTAATTTAATAAAATATAATACTTATAGATAAGAATAACAATACATATTAAACAAAGGAATTATGCTACAATCTAGTTTTAATGCACAACAAATGGTACATTTATGAAATATAGATCAAATATTTAAATTTCTAATCAATTATCAAATCACCTCTTCAACAAATAAAATAAGAAAATCAACAGAGGTAAAAAATATAAAAAAATAAAACTATTACTTTAAAAACTGATCTAATTAACAAGAGTTAACACATTCAGTAATGCTCAAATTAATCGGAACTAGCAAAATTATGTATTATGTTTTGCTAAATGTAACCTCAAGACCAGTTATCACCCTGTTAGCATTTTTTTGTGCAGCTTTTTTTATTAATTTATGTTATAAACACTTACAAGAAAGCACTATGAAAATGGCTGAGGAACACAAAAGCCAATGAGACAAATAATGTAGTAAACATTATTGAAACATCTTCAATGGGCCACAACGTAAAAAAGATTAGAAAATCAAGCCATGGAAGAAGATAATTTTTAAGTAGTCAATGTGAAATCTAGGACGATACAGTAAACTAATATATAAAATTCAAATTAAGTTACTTTTGCTCATACTCCAAAAATTTCACACAAAAGGATGCTTTGTAATATTTTACAGGCCAGGACCACTAGTTCAGTAAAAAAGATGATGAGATCTGACAAACTTGTTTTGGAGAAAAATAGTTCCACTCATGTAAGAATAGTTTCCAGCCGACTATAGAAATCTCCAGTATCTTTCACCTACCAAAAAAATTGATGAAGATTTTACTGTTGTAAGAGAAATATGCTTCCTTGGCCTAAGAACTCACCAACTTAAAACCATGTTTAATTAATAAGCAATATTTAACCAAAGACTTTCCAAGCAAGACTACATAACAAAAACAACTGCGATTAATTCAGTGGTATGATTCTGAAATAATGAACTAAGAAACATGAAAAAAATGGTTGAATCAGTGCAGTCTATCTCTTAACATCGATGAAAGTCAAGAAATAATAAAGAAAAAGGGGGGATCAATTGTTAAAATTTATGATACGATTTTTTACTAATAAATCATAAAAAAATAAATGCTTTTCATTAAATGTTCCAATTAATTTGAATGGTACTGCAGTTATATAAAGGAATAATCTCAAATAAACAGTGTTTAAAAAATGAAGCAACCTTATGGAAGAATGTTTCCTTCTGTTTTTGCTGGTTTAATTGAGGAAGGAATAGGTTACACAGTGCAGTATAGCTGGTAGTACGTATGACCTTGGGTGGTCATCTACTTTTCCATCACTACCCACCAGACATGTCAGTGCAGTTTCAACCTTCTTGCTGACATAGTGTTTTTGCTTACCTTCTGATTACCATTGTACTCCATGTGACCAATTACATAATAACCCAATCTCAATTTTAGAAATCAGTTACTTTCAATTTTTCGTTATTTTTGTATAAATAGTTGTATTTGTATTGAAAATATCAGAATATGATCAGGAACAGATACGGGAGTGGTTGGAAGAAGCCGAAATTGTGTAATTGGTGTTGAAGACCCCATATGAAGTTGAGAAAAATTTTGTTGAAGAAACACTTTAGGATAGTGACACTGAGAACGCTCATAAGGTAGCTCAAAATATAGAAATAGAAGAAGAAAGTATTCTTTTGAAGAAGAGCAAAGTCCTCAGTCTCATCTTGATAGACATGAGTTCTATATTGGTAGGCAAAAAAGTCCTGGTATTTAGAACTCCAGGTGCCACCTACATCATGAACACCATGTTTCAATATTACACTTTATTTTCATAAGCCTGGACCACAAGGTGATGCTAAGTGTGAAAACCTCTATTCAGTCATTTTTTTGTTTGATTGATGATACAGCAAATTGTAGAATGGATAAACATATACACTGAGAAAATAAAGAACAAATTTATATGGGAAACGGATGCAAAACCTACTGATGAGGTGGGGATAAAATCTCTGTTGGGCAGTTTGTATCTTATTGTGATTCTGAAGTCCAACTAACGAAATGTTTTTGATTTGTGGAACAATAGCCATGGTACTGGATGTGAGGCAATATATGCCACTATGAGTGATCATCAGTTTAGATTTTTAATGGGTTGTCTGACTGAATGATAGAGAACAACGCCACACAAAGATAGCGAACTGCTCTGAAACAAGTGTTTGAAAAATTTGTTTTAAATTCTGAGAAGTCATTCAGGCCTACTGGTTATTTGACCATAAACGAGCAGCTTGTGGCTTTCTGTGGCAGGTGTTCTTTTCAGTAGTACATGCCAAAAAAGCTGGAAAAATTTGGCATAAAGGTCTGTGCTCTTATCTGCATCCAACTTTTATACCACTAAGTTAAAAGTACAAGTGGGCAAACAGCCACAGGGCCGTTTTCAGTGAGCACTGTGACAAAATGTCACTTTGTAGAACCAGTTATTGGCGAACATAACAGCCGACAAAAAAACTCTTAAAAGAGAAATCACTGTCATATATAAGAACTTTGAAACAAAACAAGCCTGAGATTCCAGCAAGTTTCCTGCTTGATAAAGATAGGGAGTCCAAATCAACAATAATACAAAACATGGTGTTGATATTTTGGATAAAATGTATAGGCATTAAGACAAGTCAAGAAACTCCTGTAGGTAGCCAATGACATTATTTTTTCACATAATGAATATAGCAGGAGTAAACGCTTTAAACATTTTTAGAGCAAATAAAAATTACACTGAAGTCAGTGCAAAGAGTTTCTGCAGGATTTGGCGTTTGACTTGTTAAGCCAGCGATACACCGGCATATAACTTTGGAATTGATATCAAAGAAGATCAAATTTAGAGGTAAACCTGTGCTTGGACTCAAAAGTTTCACCAGCTCTACCAAAAATTGCAGACTTGGGAAGGTGTTTTCTTCATGGACAGAGCTCATAACAAATCGACCAGGAAGATGTACAGCGAGTGCTATAATTGGGTTTGTCCATACCACCAACAAAGTATGGGTATAAATTGTTTAAGTAAAAATTCTTCCCAATAAGTTATCAGATATGTTTATGATGACAAGAGTTTTTTGTCACTTATTTTGTGTTGTAAATGTGTAATATGTATTACCATAAGTTTTATTTTTTAGTAAATTCTATCATCTACAACTTAAATATTTCAAACTTACATAAAAATTGACAGCAAAGTGTTTTTCGTCATAATCTGTATTTTTATTGTAAATACAAGGTGTGGCTATTAAATAATGAGACTAATGCGGCTACAGAAGAACTGCACAAGCGCCAAATTCATATGACTCAACAGCTGTGTAGCATGAAGCCTTCTCTTTCGATTGTTGCCACTCCAGTTTCTGCAGACGTATTGGTCTGGCTGTGGCCTTTGTTTGGATAACATCTGTTTTTTGTTTTGCCAAAAAAATGAAATGACAAGTGTTTTTATTACAGTAAAGAATTATTGTGAAATTTCATATGAAACTTGGAAAAACCGTTACTGATACTTATCTTTTATGAAAAAAAATATATGGCAATGAATGTTTATCTGTGCACGAGTTTTTAAGTGGTTTAAGCATTTCCAAGATAGCCAAGATGTTGAAGATGATGTTTGCCTGAGTCACTCTTCCATGTCAAAAACAGATAAAAATATTGAAAAAATTGGTAGTTCATCCAATCTGACCGCCAGTTAACTATTCTTGTCTTTATTCAAAGTCCTTGCTGAACTTCGTAAAAAATAAGAAAAAATGACCTGAATTGTGGAAGAACAAGTTATGGGTTCTTCATCACAACAACACATCAGTTCATACTGCATTGTCTGTCAAGATGTTTCTAGCCAAGTATAACATCCCAGTTAGGCCATCCACCTTACTCACCTGATCACCATGTGACTTTTATCTGTTCCCCAAGGTTCAAATCTGCATTAGAGGGTATAAAATTTCAGACCATTGAAGCTGTGAAAGAAAAAGCACGCGTCATGAAAGAGCTCACAGAAGAGGACTTCAAGCACTGTTTCGAACAATAGAAAATTAACATAGAGTGTTGTAGACCTTGAGGAGGGGGTGTATATTGAAGGGGATAATAACTAAATATATATAAATTTAAAATGAAATATTTTACAGCATTAGTCTCGTTATTTAATAGCCACACCTCTTTTGTAAAAGTCTTTGTAATTTATTTTTGCTTCTAAATATGTAATATGTATTATTTTGTGTTCTAAATATTTAACCAATTTTGGAGTTTACAAGAAAAATTGTTTTCTAAAAACCATAAGTTTTGTTTTTTGCTAATAACAATTATAATTTTCAATATAAGTAGTTGAGTTAAATTAAAATTTGTGTTTTACACAACCCCAACTCCAATAAGTTCATTAAAAAAAAAATCCTCATGGATTACAATAGTACACTCTGCGCAACCACTGCAGTGTTAAAGATGCATTCGTGGACCCCTTGGTCTCCTAACTTTTTCTTGTGGAAATATATTAAGGATGCTGCTTACTAAACTCATCCTCACACCATTCTTGAATTGCAGAGTGAAACTGAATGATATGTCACTGCAATTCCTCAACAAACATCACAATATATGTTAAGAGTGTGCAATGTCGTATTCAATAATGTGAATTGTATAATGGAAGCCACTTTCATCAACTATTGTAATAACTTACTCATTTTCCCATAAGATTGCATCACTTTTTGAACACCTCTACTTCTTTTACAACGGTATAATTTCTTTACTATAGAAACTATCTGTACTAAAACTTTTTATCATAAACTATTTACAATAAAATAGTTCTTTTATGCTACATAAATTAATCTTTATGATTAAAAATGCAATAAGAACAAATTAATTATAAAAATCAATCAACTGTAATCTTAAATGCAATTTATGGGTTGGTTTATTTTATTAACTATCCTTTAACTGCATTAATGGCTCAGCTAGTAAATATAAGCTAATATGTATAAAGGTTCTAGATTTTGATTTCCAGCATAGATAACTTTTTTCATAAGTAACAATTATTATCAGTTCCGGGAAGTCTAGATCGAAAAAAAAATGATTGATTTTTTGTTTTTTTAGGTTCAAAATTTAGTTTGAATCTCCTCTCTGCCAATGATACCAAATTAAGTTTCTACAAACAGAATTATTTTTATGAATTTTTTTGTTATAAAATATAGAAAATTCTTAGGTAATGGCGACTCTAAACCATATTAAATGTCATTCAAAATAAACCTTATGGGATACTGAAATTAAAAAGTTAGCCTGTTTAAAGCACGAGAAAAGAGAATGGGATTAGATTTAGAGATCTCAAATCAAACATAAGATTATCAGATGGAAAAAATATGCTACCGATGCTGTTATACTGTAATTACAGAAGTATTATGGCCTGGCCATAAGATAATAATGGTAGTGTTTTAGCCATGCAGAAAGCTATTTGGGCTGAAATCACGTATCATCTAATAACTGTACTCCACCACTGCTGGAACGTGAACGTGGTGTAAATACAATCAGGCATCCACCACTGCTGGAACGTGGTGTAAATACAATCAGGCATAAAACAAATGAATTTTACAACCATAAGGTGAATTTTCACATTCCAAAAATTATGAATGAGATTTTACCTGTTTTTAAATATCTTTCAGACCCCCATTACTAGGAAAATGCATCAAGGAAAGGGTGGAGAATCCTATAGCATATATCTCGAATACTTAATTCTGTTTATTCAGCTTTTATAAATCTTAAAAAATAATAGTCAAAATTTTTTATTACTGAAACTTTGGTACCAAAATATATTTTTTTTAAATTTTGCACAAAATTCAGTTTTACATACACACACACAAAGCTGTAAAAATTTTGAATTCTAATTTAATATACAAATAAAAGCTCTACACTTATTTGTTTGTTGGAAAAAGGTAGAAACACGACTGGTCACAAAAAAGATGAATTAACCTTGAGTAAGAGATCTAGACTGCCCTTAAATTACAGAGTATTCAGAATGATTTTAAAACAAATCAATCTGAAAACACAAAATTTTAAAACAGGAGCATAAGAAGTTGTAAGACACTTCTTATTTTATTTACATTTGAAGACACATACATATGAAAGTATACATCAATAATAATATTCTTTAATAGAACAAAAAAAAGTACGTTATATCAAAAACATGAAACTACTTCATTTTATTTTTCTATACATTACATATAATCTAATGAATTCTTTTACAAAATAAATTAAACTAAAAAGAATAAATAAATAAATGAAACAAAGAATATATTCAAACAGGAATGCAAAGAATCATATAAATAGAAATGGAGGTTCTATAATTCATTAATGAAAAATACAAAACTGACATTAAAATGACACTTTTGACAACTTTTATGCAACAACTGTTGAACACATACGACAAAAAAGTAGTTCTTTTCACATTAACAATAAAAAACAATATAATTAAATGTGATAATTTAGTGTAGATTTTCTTGATAAAGAAAACTGTTATTTCAATTACACCAGAAAATGAAAATAAAATAATAAAAATCATTTAAATATGAATACAGCAAAATTTAGTAAAGTAAAATATTTTACAGCACCAAATTTTTAATGTAAATGCAATGCGACTAATTTAATAGGACAACATTTATATCTAACAAGACATTGTTCTGTTTGAAATGTGATAAGTATTTGACAGCAATTAATTTTGAACTGGATATAAAAGAATAATGTGTCAACATAATTTATAAAATAACTGATTAAGGAAACTTAAATAGTTTGATACTGAAAGCTCTATCTCTATAAGAAAAATAATACTTTTAACAGAACATCCATGAATCGGTCAAAAAAAAGCTGGAATATGGTAACATAGAATATTATAAATTAAAAGACATAAATTTTTAATTAATTTATGACCCGAACAAAAATCAATTTAACTGAAGTTATCAGGTCTGAGCATATTCTATTAATGTACAACATTAAGTGTGTTCCAACAGGAAGTATGATGAATAGTAGTTCAAAGAAATATCAACAAAACCAACAATAAAAAAATATTCAAAGAAAATTAGAAGAATATGAGAAATATATTAATTTTACACCATATCATATATATTACTGTATATAACATTTAAAAAAATATATTTTATCACACAAAAACATTCATGTTTTTTAATACGCATCCCATTTACTCTAATTTCCCCTGGGATTTCTATTTGTTTCAAAAAGTCAGGTTTGTGCTTATGGAGAGCCTAGCACAAAGGATATAAAGCACAAGAGAGATAAAGGAACATCACAGCCCTGGACATCAGCATTTTAAGCTGTTTTGTGTGAACTAGAAATTTTTACGAGATTAAAAATATTATATCAGTCTCGTAACTTCATTGAGAACACAAGGTATCATAAAATGCCTTGGTGGTATCCCTGATTTATTATAAAATGAATAACAATAACTAGCGCTAATATGTATGTTAATTATATTTTTGGTATTTATATATATATACTCAGTAGCATGCAAATTAATCTACACAGGAAATATTTGTTTATTTCTTTGTTCTGGGTACACTGCTTGATCATATACATTCTTCAAGTTGTCTGTGTAACATGAGGTTATTGTTCTTGGGCAATTTAGCAATTTTCATGTTACAAATAATATTTGTGAAAGTTTACTTCATTTTTTATTTCAAAATCATATTTTTGTACTTTTTTGCATCTACCCAAGAAAACATTCGATAATTATTTCTCTTTCTAAATATACCAAGATGACACAATGACAAATAAGAGTGCGGTGTTGGACAAGGGATAGTTTAATGATATTTTTAAATAATTTAAAGAAACCGGTTCTTTTTTACCTCAAAGCAAAAGGGAAATGTGGCTGTAAAAAAGAACTACTCCAACATTAATGAGAAAAAGTAAACTTGATACAAAATTATCTGCTGTGAACTTAAGTCGAGAATTAGCAGCCAGTTAGCAAAACAGCTCCTCATAATACATTTCATTATCTGAACCATGGACATTGAACCAGCAACAAAGAGACCCAGAGTTGATCTGAATGAGAGTCAAAAGTATAAGGTATGGGGGACCTTAGCTACCACATATCTGAGAATATGCCACACATATGGAATTGAAATTGGCATATTTAATTTAAGAACTGATTATCAAATAACCAGCCTGATCTCCATTGTCATAACACCTTAAGACAAGAGATGAACAAATCAGGAGGATTAACAGATAAGACCAAAGACAAAGAGGTTATGATTCAAGGAAAACCACTCAGGGTTGAGGAGTTTATGTTAAAGTCAGCAGCAGCATGCTTTGGATTAACATAGCCAGTGGAACAGATTTACACATGACATCTGTTAGATGCAGACTTCTTGCAGCTGGACATTAAGTTTATTGGCCACCTAAAAAGCAGCTTTTAACACCAGCAATGTGAAAAAAAAGGCTCTTGTAGGCCAATACACAAGTTAACTGGACGAAAGAAGACTGGAAAGATGTTATGTTTTCTGACAAGTCACATTTTTATGTTCAGGGGCATGTTGTTCAGTAACAACATTACTACATTAGAAAAACATCAGATAAAAATACAAGAGTAGCTTATTTCCAACACTCAGTTAAAATCTAAAAAAAAAAAAGAAGATTTTGGGGTTATTTTGACATTTGAAGGTTCTTGTTCATTATTTCTAGTAGATGGTATGTTGAAAAATTATGGCTTATCAAGTTTCTGAAGGAATGTGACAACTTCAAAACAAATTCCCAAAAGGAAATGTAGTGTTCAAACAAGATTCGGTGCCATGCCATACTGCCAAAGTTGAAAACTTTTTCAAAAAACAAATATTAAGTGCACCTGTAGCCTGGCAACCAACCCCCTAGAGACTTAAACCCAATTGAAAAATCTTTGGGCAATACTAAAAGAAATAATGTCGGTATAGTTTCACGATAAAGAAATAAAAAAGAATTGTCCAGAACAGTTGTTGAATCGACGCCTAATCGTTTACGTTAAGTGACTACGAAGAATAAAGAAGGATAATTTCTAGATATTCACAAACTGTAAAGGTAGAGTTTGTTTCTGAATAAAATTACTTTTTATTAAATAACACACCTATTTATGGATTAATTTGCATGCTACTATATATTAATCCGATCAACCCAGGTACAGAATTAATAAATTAATACAGGATGACACCTACCTAATTCCAATCCAAGCAACAGCTCTTTCGCGAGTATCTTGCATCATCAGTTGCTCTACATAATTTTTCAAATTGTTCGTTGCAAATTACACATTAAAATTAAAAACCCTATACTATACATGAGATTTAAAATTGTTAAAAGATCCTTTTTCAATTAAATCAAAACAGATACAAAACTAAATTTTTTTTTTAAATTTAAAATAAAAATAAAAACAGAAAGTTTTATAGTTTCATTTCTGTTTTATTTAATTGGAAAAATATCTTTTAACAATTTTAAATCTCATGTATAGTATAGGGTTTTTAATTTTAATGTGTAATTTGCAATAAACGATTTGAAAAATTATAGAGTAGCTGATGATACGTGGTACTCATGAAAGCACTGTTGCTTGGATTATGGAATAAGGTAGGTGTCATACTATTTTATTTTATTTTATTAATTTTGTACTTGGGTTGATCTGGATTAATATAATTTGTATAGTGCATGAGAATATGATTCCTGAAAGGAACAATTTAAAAAAAAATATATATATATAAAATTTTATTAATTATAATATTAAAAGTAATAACACTTTCTTGCTTACAAAGAAGCTTGTGCATGGGAATATTAAATTTATAGCATATGAAAAACAACATGCCTGACCAGAATTCGAATTCAGGACCTCGGATGAAAGACCAAGATGCTACCTACCACTCTGTCATGGAGATATTTAATAAAATACATTTACAACTCTATTTAATCCCGAAATATGTAATATTAAAAGTAAAAAACATAAATATAAACGCTAAAAATACAATCAATAATATTCAATTATAGAGAATAAAACAAGAAATAAAAAATGCACATTATAAAAAAAAATGCAATTAATTTAGATATCTACTCAACCCAATTACAGATTTTAACTTTGATGGGAAATACAATTTTTAAATATATTCATAAAAACATCCACATCAACATTAAAGAATTAGAGCAGAAAATATTAATATACCTTAAGAAGAAAATTAATAATCTATTGATAAGAAACAATACAAAAAACAAATTTAATAATGATAAACATGATTTAAATTTGTAAACAATTATAATCAAATCGTTTAAGTATTGTCACACACTATTATACCATGGTATATAAAGGAGGTTTTATTTTAGATGACAAAATATGATATGCTGATATTTTATGTGCAATTTGTAATTTTAACTGCTCATTAATTATTTTGAAAACACTCCAGTTGAGCAAGTGTTCTTACTTTTGATTGACTGTATCTGGTAGTGTTGACATAATTAATTAAATTTTATATACACACTCACAAACTAAAAATACACATCCGGTAGAAATGGATGGGAAATTACTTGTTTGGTAAAGGCTGCATTCACATATTTCATTATGAGCTTTTAAACAAAGAACATGAAGGGGCCACCTCTTATTAACTTCCTGCCTTTGGGAGACAATGCAGCATCACACAGTGCCAACCCAGAGTGACATTCACCTCATATATATATAAATTTATTTATTTAACATTTAACTTCCTAAACGTCCTACATATAAATAATGATTGTTTCAAGATACACATATTTATGGCATGGGAGCCAATTTTTTTTTCACTTTCTATAATAAAAAAGGAAACAACCTTCTCCTTACGTAATCAGAACATACAGAAAAAAAAAACGGCTTATCAAAACATCTATACTTTTATCACATTGACATAATTAACTGCCATATATATATATATATATATATATATATATATATATATATAATATATGGTGTGTGTGTGTGGTACCTAAGTGTAGCACTAATGCATATATGTATTATAGTTAATATTTAATTTAACAGTTAACTTAATTTTTGTAAATGTTTACTATTAATTAATATGAAAAAAAAAATATATATATATATTATAGAACCTTGATAATTTGTCAAGCTTGATAGCTGATAATGTTTTATTACTTATTGATGAAATATCTAAAAAGGATGGTCATTGACTTTAAAGCAAATAAATAATATCGACTTTATAATTATTATATATATATATATATATACACAATCATCAATTTAATTTTATTTTGGTAAGATAAATAACAAGGTCATACCGGTGACTTCTTTTAATAAAAAAAAGAAGAAAAAAAAGACAATTCCTTGACAATATCCTTAATCAACATATACAGAACAAAATAAACCCTGCAAACAATATTCATTTCCACTTTCTCTAATCTTGTTAACCTTATTTGGTCTTATTCCAATCAATGAATTGAAAACACAGTGCTAAAAATAACCAATATATGGTAGTTATAGAAATTTAGATTTTTTATGACCTTAAAATTAAATGTTGCTTTTCTACAATCAATCACTAATCTAGTATTAACCGACAGTACTTATTAACAAAACCTTGGTCAATACTAGGATAGAGATGTTAAAATCTGAAATGAAATATTTTGAATATTTTTAAGCAAAATCAAATTTCTGTGAAAATTAAATTTCAGAGGGCAATGAAGAACATAAATTATAACACTATTGATGCTTGGCAAAGTATTCCACAGACTCCGTGTAACTAAGCTAGAGTATGTTGTGGTCCAAGAAAAAAAATTGATAATTATGCTACAGTAAGATCATAACAAGATGATCACCTGAATTGAAAGATATTTATGATAATAATATCTGGTTCTAAAAACATAACACATGAAAACAAACATAATGCTCTAAAACAGACAAAAATATTTAAGATATATAAAATTACACAATGAAGGAATTACGTTTTATGTAATAAATTAAAAAGTACAACTCAGAAAAATTGAAAAAGAATATGGGCTCAATATAATTTACATAATATTTCTAGCAGTACAAAGAAATTTAAATGACTTTATAATCATTCTGCTTTAAGAAACGAATTCTATATTTATATTTTCTTCAT
Source organism: Lycorma delicatula (assembly GCF_047948215.1). NCBI lineage: Eukaryota > Metazoa > Arthropoda > Insecta > Hemiptera > Fulgoridae > Lycorma > Lycorma delicatula. Next base: position 7,015,003 of record NC_134455.1, on the reverse strand, counting down.
CTCTATAATTGTAAAAAAAAATCTGCAAGACTAAAGGATACCTGGTTCAACCTTATTTGATAAGGACTTGTTTATTTGTAAGACTTTGTTCATGAAGAGACCATGAACATGTGTTACATTCTAAATTCACTAGCCAAAAAAAATATGTTGTTAATTGGAAATCGCAGAGATTGTTTTATAACGCTACTTAAGATTTCTTAGTTATTTTTCTTTGTTCTTTTTTTAATTAAGTTAACAAAATAATTATTTCTGAATTAGTAATGAATCAGCTTACATTATTTCTGTACAGTTGTAAACTATTTAGTTTATCATAAAATTATAACACTTCATTATAATAAAAGAATGTAGAAATAATATAAGTATAAACACTTCGTTAACAGTTCGTTCATTAACAATATCACAGCTATTTTTATTATATTAATCATGGCCTATCAAATTTTCAAGGTTCTATTGCACATAAAAATATTTTCTTTTGATTCAGACATTTTTAACAATACGTTCCTTTTTGTATAAAAATTACAAATTATGATGTAGTTAACACTTATGGACAACACAATCTATGTCTGAAGTTCAGCATATGAATTGCTATTAAAACCATGATGTAAGTAATAACTGTCAAATGTTTACAAAAAGAACAGTTTGTCACTTAATAAATCACTATGCTTTCTCTTCACATTTTGCCCAATGAGTTGTGCCAGTTTATGAGCATACTGAAAAAAATAAAATGTCCAATAAACTACAATTTACATATTTCACTGGAATTATACTGTATTATTATTATTCACTAAAATGTATAACATTGTATAACACTCAATAATCACATTTTAAAAATGTGATTCTTGGGTATTACAATAACTCACAGTATTCCATAATCAAGAGTTATATGAAAGTACAGGGGCTTATGAAATGAAGACATTTTATAGAGTCCACCATTTTATAATTTAACTAAGTAGTAGTAATTTAACTAAGTAGTATTTAACTAGTAGTAGTAGTAATTTAACTAAGTAGTAAGTATATTTAACTAAGTAGTTATATTTAACTAAGTAGCAACCCCTCCCCACAGCCATTCGGCTGAGGGGAATGGTTGCTTATGTGAGTCGACAGACTCATGTTGCTTTGTGAGTCGACAGACAAACAAAGATTGCAATATAGCATTTAGTCATAATTCTACTTCTTGGATTGCCATACTTGATTTGAAATGGTCCTGCATAGTAAACTCCTGAGTTGAGAAAGGGACGACTAATTTCTACTCTTTGTTTGGGCAACTGACCCATTAACTGTTTAGCTGTAGCTGCCTTAAATCGAAAGCATGTCACACAATTATGAATAACACTCCTGATTACCGTTCGTGCTCTTGGAATCAGTATTTGAGTCTTGGTGACGCTAACGACTGAGATGCGGCATACAATAATCTTATATGTTCAGCTCTGCTAATTAGCAAAGTAAGATGGTGTTTTGGTGGCAGAATAATCTGATGTTTGATATCGTAATCAACATCAGCATTATCTAATTGTCCTCCCACTTTTATCACATCACCAGTATCAAGAAAAGGATGATGGTGAAGAAGTTCACTTTTCTTAGAAATGCCAGAATTTGACTGAAGATTTGTAATTTCTTGACAATATATCTCTTGTTGTGCTAACCAGATACAAGTTAGTAATAAACCTTGAATGTCTACAGTATTAAGATATCCGGTTTTTCTTTTCTCATTATGACAATTATAAATAAATCTCTTGCTTAAGGCAACTACTCGTGTCAATTTATACATACTTCAAAAAACTTACTGACTAAATCATCATTCATAGGAGAAACACAAGCTATACTAGATACAACTAGTCCCCCGTTTGGGTCTCCGGGTGGGGACTACTAAGGAAGGGGTCACCAGAAAATTAAAAAAATAACATTCTACGAGTCAGAGCGTGGAATGTTCGAAGTCTAAAAAAGGTTGGTAGGTTAAAAATTTAAAGAGGGAAATGGATAGGATACATGTAGATGTAGTAAGATTCAGCGAGGTTTGGTGGAAAGAGGCAAACGACTTTTGGTCAGGTGATTTTAGAATAATTACCTCAGCTTCAAATAATGGGCAGGCAGGAGTAGGTTTTGTAATAAGCAAGAAGATAGGAAAGAGATTAGAGTATTTCAAAATGCATAGTGATAGAATCAATGTAATAAGGATAAAATTGAAACCTAAACCCCAACGATTATTAACGTCTATATGCCAACAAGCGCCCATGATGATGATGAGGTAGTGTGTATACAAAAAATAGATGAAGCAATTAAACACATAGAAGGAGATGAAAATTTAATAGTAGTTGGGGGATTGGAATGCAAGCATTGGAAAAGGCAAGGAAGGAACTATAGTGGGTGAATATGAGCTGGGCAAAAGGAATGAAAGAGGGAACCGACTGATTTGCACAAAGTATAATTTAGTAATTGCCAACACCCAGTTCAAAAATCATAGAAGAATATACACATGGAAAAAGCCAGGCGATACTGCAAGGTATCAGATAGATTATGTCATTGTTAAGCAAAGATTTAGAAATCAACTCGACTGCAAAACTTACCCTGGAGCAGATATTGATAGCGACCATAATTTAGTGATAATGAAATGTAGATTGGGGTTTAAAAACCTGAAGAAAAGGTGTCAGATGAATCTGTGGAATTTAGAGAAGCTTGAGGAAGAGGAGGTAAAGAAGATTTTTGAGTAGAACATCGCAAGAGGTCTGAGTGAAAAAGATAAAGTAGAAAATGTAGAAGAAGAATGGGAGCATTTAAAAAGGAAATTCTTAAATCAGTAGAAGTGAACTTAGGTGGAAAAAAGAGAACTGGTAGAAAACCTTGGATTTCAGACGATATATTGCAGCTGATGGATGAACGTAGAAAATATAAGAATGCTAGTGATGAAGAAAGTAAAAGGAACTATAGACAATTAAGAAATATTATAAATAGGAAGTGCAAACTAGCGAAAGAAGAGTGGATTAAAGAAAAGTGTTCAAAAGTGGAAAGAGAAATGAACATTGGTAAAATAGACTGAGCATACAGTAAAGTTAACAAAAATTTTGGGGTACATAAATTAAAATCTAATAATATGTTAAACAAAGATGGTACACCAATTTATAATACAAAAGGCAAAGTTGATAGGTGGGTAGAATATATTGAAGAGTTATATGGAGGAAATGAATTAGAAAATCGTGTTATAGAGGAAGTTGAAGAGGATGAAAGGGGAGAAACAATACTGAGATCTGAATTTAAGAGAGTATTAAAAGATTTGAATTATAGAAAGGCTCCTGGAATAGACGGAATATCTGTATAATTACTATGCAGTTCGGTGAGGAAGCGATTGATAGATTATAGAGTAATATTTGTGAAAAAGGGGAGGTTCCGTCAGACTTCAAAAAAAGAGTGTTGTAGTCATGATAACAAAGAAAGCAGGAGCCGATAAATGTGAAGAATAGAGAACAATTAGCTTAACTAGCCATGCATCAAAAATCTTAACTAGAATTCTGTACTGAACAATTGAGAGGAGAGTGGAAGAAGTGTTAGGAGAAGACCAATTTGGTTTCAGGAAAAGTACAGGGACAAGGGAAGCAATTTTAGGCCTCAGATTAATAGTAGAAGGAAGATTAAAGAAAAACAAACCCAACATATTTGGCATTTATAGACCTAGAAAAGGCATTTGATAACGTAGACTGGAATACAATGTTCAGCATTTTAAAAAAAATTGGGGTTTAAGTATAGAGATAGAAGAACAATTGCTAACATTTACATGAACCAAACTGCAACAGTAATAATCGAAAAATAAAAGAAAGAAGCAGTAATAAAAAAGGGAAATTGACAAGGATGTTCCCTATCCCAGTTACTTTTTTATCTTTACGTAGAACTAGCAGTTAATGATGTTAAAGGACAATTTAGATTCGGAGTAATAGTAAAAGGTGAAAAGATAAAAATGCTATGATTTGCTGATGATATAGTAATTCTAGCTGAGACTAAAAAAGATTTAGAAAAAACAATGAATGGCATGGATGAAGTCCCGTGCAAGAAATACAACATGAAAATAAACAAGAACAAAATGAAAGTAATGAAATGTAGTAGAAATAATGAAGATGGACCACTGAATGTAAAAATAAGAAGAAAAAAGATTATGGAGGTAGAAGAATTTTTTTATTTGGGAAGTAGAATTACTGAAGATGGATGAAACAGGAGCAATATAAAATGCCAAATAGCACAGGCGAAACGAGCCTTCAGTCAGAAATATAATTTCTTTACATCAAAAATTAATTTAAAGGTCAGGAAAAGATTTCTGAAAGTATATGTTTGGTGCGTAGCTTTATAAGGAAGTGAAACTTGGGACAATTGGAGTACCTGAGAAGAAAAGATTAGAAGTTTTTGAAATGTGGTGCTATATGAGAATTTTAAAAATCAGATGGGTGGATAAAGTGACAAATGAAGACGTGCTGCGGCAAATTGATGAAGAAAGAAGCATTTGGAAAAATATAGTTAAAAGAAGACAGACTTATAGGCCACATATTAAGGCATCCTGGAATAGACGCTTTAATATTAAGGGTCAGGTAAATGGAAAAAAAATGTGCAGGCAGGTAACGTTTTGAATATATAAAAAAAATTGCTAGGGATGTAGGATGTAGGAGGTATACTGAAATTAAATGACTAGCACTAGATAGGGAATCTTGGAGGAGCTGCATAAAACCAGTCAAATGACTGAAGACAAAAAAAAAATTTATTTTAATCAGAATAAAAAATTGTTCATATTTGTGTGTTTCACACAGCCTGAATTCATGTTTGATAGTTAAAATCTGTTTTTTACAATACAAAGAAAACGAAAAATGTTTTTAAACTATTTACTAAAATAATGTCTTTACTGTTTATTTAAATCAAGTATTGAGTATCTTAGATAGTGCATAGTAAAATGCTAAACATGTATAAAAACAGGCTGATTAATGAACTTATTCTAAAACGAAGAACATTCCAGGTAAATCACAATTATTTGCACGAGTCAGGTAAAGTGACAACTAATTTTAATAATCACATAATACTTTCAAATTGCTAAACATTATCTTAATTTTTAAAAAGTACCTTACTGTGCTGTTAGACAATTAAAAAAAAAAAATTATTAAGTAAACTTCTTTATAATAAAAACTAGATTTCCAGTTTTACATTTTTGTCATGTTTCACCTGAAAAAGCATACACAAATACTTAAACATAATTAAAAAATTACATTTACAGAAGTAGCAGCCTAAGAGCTTTCTTACAATAACTACATAAAATTCACTGTATAAAAATAGTTTTCATAAATACTTAATTTATGATAATTTTTTACTTTTTTACCAATACAGGGGATATGGCAGCATATTTTGCTAATTTGAAGGGTCAATAAAAATAAAGATGTTATATGTATCATTGTAATTATTTTTTCATCATATGCTACAACACTGGAAATTTACTTTTACACCATTTGAAAATTGCATCAAACAAGTGCTGCACCCCATTGGCAATACAGTGATTTACCATAATTCAGAAGCATCAGTTTACTATTTCCGCATAGCAAGGGCAATGCTGGCGAATATTCTCCTTCAGTTCAGCAAGGGTCCTTGGATGATCGATGTACATTTGAAATTTCAGTTACCCCCATAAAAAATAGTCACAAAGGGCTAAATCAGGTGAGCGCATGAGCCACTGAAGATTGTGCCTCAAAGAGATCAGGCGCCCAGGGAAGTTTTCCTGCAAAACATGCATTGCAGTTCATGCTGTGGCTCCAACCTGCTGCTGAAACCACACATCCCCAAAATCCATTTCGTCAAGCCTTGGAAAAAAAAGAGCAGTATCATGCTTGCATGCTGAGCGCCATTGAGATTGCAAAAAAGACTGCCTTATCACCTTGATGTTTTGGGGTGATCTCACGGACCATTCCCCTGATCTCTTTTCAACACTGCCAGTTCTCTTGAATGTCTGTTTGTCCACACAACAATTGATTGCCAACCAGACCAACGAGAAGGGGTGGCAATCTTGAAGTATGCGTGGAATGCTCACTGTGTGGCAATGATCAAGCGACTATTAGAAAAGTAAGCCTCTATGGCAAACATGCACTGTTCCTTCGTCCACTGCATTCTCAGTAATGAAGTGGAAGGAAGAAAAAACTTCCTGACCCACCTGTTCGAATGAGACCAACCCTCTAATGGCCAAACCATGTTTCCTGGCGCCTAATTCAAATCAGTAAAATATGTTGCCACACCATGTATATATGTTGTTCTGAATGACACTATTTGACTAAGACAAATATAAATGTATACTAACAAACTGAACCGTGTAAAATTAAAATATGCATTAAAACTACATTACCTGGCAAGGAGCTGGTACACGGATTGTACCTGGCCAATTATAATACAAATGGCACATTTTGTACGTTATCTTTTGTAACTGATCAGGAGTATACTTTGTTGTATTCTGAAGAACAACGTAATGTGTTGGGGAGACTGTACCCTGTTAACAGAAGAAAAAAATACCAAATTAACTTCTTTTAAATGGTTTAACAGGTTTCATATGTGTTAATTATCATTCTGATTATTCTAGGTTATTTTTTATATTTAATTTTGGCAGGAAGGGAGGGATGCATCCCCCAAAAAATTTGATCATAAATTTTTATAAAAATACAAAAAGGCTTACCTGCAATTATTAGTTTACTTGGTGATTTAAGTCACAAAATATTATAAAGAACTATTATTTCAAATTCTTGAAAGTAAATTTGTGAGATACGTTGCAAGACAAAAGTTTACCTTGTCCAAGTCCACTTTACCTTGAAACCATATTACAGACGAGTGTATTTTCCTTTTGATTTTTTTTTGGCCTTCACTTTCCATTCAACCCTCCAGTTAACACGGATTCCTCCATTAAACAATGGCTTGGCTTACCTCTCTATTTTCCTTCATCCTCACCTGTTGCTGTTTTTGAACTTACACTAGCCAACTATTGAAGTTATGCTTGCTCTAAAGCCAAATAATATGTAATAATTGCTGTCGTAGTTCATGATTTTAAGATAACTTTTAATCAGCCCTTAGTTTGTGTTCAATAATATTGTGGGTGAAAACAATGATATCTACTAAGAAGGAAAAGTTCTGAGCATGGGTAAAAAAGGCCAGAAAAGTAGTAAATAAACATTATAAATATAACTTATTTCACATTAATTTAAAAAATTTAATTTCATGATTTGCATTTTTCTCATTTTTTTTCACAGGATTTTTTATTACAAAACATAAAGAATTGCTAAATAATGATGATTGACGATGACAGTAATATTAGTTTTGAAAACATTTAACTTACTGTCTAACTTCACAAAGTAATCTCCACAAAGTAAAGTGCTTTTTTTTTTGTTTGTGGGCGAAAAACGCCTGCGCGTTATCATCGCCCGGTAGTTATTAAAAGGGTAAAATAACTTCAAAATAATAAACCACACAGGGTATAAATGTAATATTAACCATATAATAAAAATTTACTAAAACAAGCCAAGAAGGCAAAACTAATACCACAAAGTTGATATAATATAAATAATATATAATATACTTTGTGGAGATGTAAGTTTTCATAAGCGTTAAGAAAATTGTTTAAGCTGATAAACAATTATCATATGTTGATATCGCTTAGTAAATGGCATTTCAATGAGGTAGCTACTTTAAATCAATTCAAAATTTCAAAAGCCACAGAACTTAAGTGAGGCATCAAAGTTTAGGTACAAATTAACAAACAAATCTAAACCATTTGATAGTTATAATAATGGGACAGATTTGCAACAAAGCACTGTATAGATGGGTAAAAATGTGGCCAAATTTACACAATATCAAAATCCTATATAAAGGAATACATTACTATACATCAATTTTTAAAAATATATAAATAAATGGATTATCAAAACAAGGGAAATTTTCTTAGTAACCGCCTCCTAATTTCTGTTGTAATTTTTTCTTGTTCACATGTATACCTACATCCTGTTTCATTATCACATTCTGGACATCAAGCTAAAAGTGTTAACTTCTTACAAAGAATCTGTTTCAAAAGTTTTTCAATTTTATCACCATCTACCGATGATGCAAATGATTAACATATGATCCTCCAATAGCACCTGAGCTGGCATGACTCTACTGTATTGCCAGAAATTATACCTGATTGTTTCCAATTCACTACAATCACAAGGAATGAAAGCCTAGCTTTCAGTAAAGTAAAATCAATACATTTTCTTGGCTACATCTAATATAATGAGACAAACTGTTTCCAATTTAAAAATACCTTTGTCCTGCAGAATGAAGATCTTGCAACAACCAATGCAGATATGGCGTTAAAAATGTAATAACAGAGAGATAAAATGTATTAGAGATAAATATGTAATAACTAGAAAAAAACTATTAAAATATAGCCATGAAAAATGTGCAGCTCATATTCAGACCATCTTAATGAATAAAAGTGCCTATTGAAATGTGATAATAAAAAATTAAAGCACAACAAAGAGTAGCATTAGGATCACTGATTATTACTACTAGTTTTAAATACCTTATTAAAAAAGTAGAGGTCATTAGAGAACACAACCTTATTAAACAAGTAGAGGCCATTAGAGAACACAGCAGCGAACAAAGGAAATTTTTGTTCTACTGTAGGAAATTTTCATTCTGTAGCAGACTGCTTGCCGTTTGGTGTTCCAAGTTATGTTGTTAGTTCATAAACAATCAGAATTACTAATTCATTATAAATTAGTTTTTGGTGACCTTGTGAGTTTCTGTTATAAATTTGTTATTTGTTTCTAGTTAATACAATGGATATAACCCCGTGAAAGCAGTCAAAGATTGTTGCTCTGTCACAACACACAAAAATGATTCAAAGACAGATTGCCAGTGAGTGTAGTGTGGGTTTAGGTACTGTAAATGAAATTGTGAAAAGGTTTAGGGAAACATGTTCCATCACTTCAAAGAGAAAATGAAAATGTGGACGGAAAGAGAAAACTACGCCTAAACAGGATTTACTAATAAGAAAAAGCAAAATTAATCCAAGATTGTTAGCTGTTGACCTTAATAGGGACTTAAGAACCAGTCGAACTAATGTTTCTGATATGACAGTTTGTAGAAGATTGTTGACAGCGGGAAGGTTTGCTCGGATGACACAGATTATGAAGACAAAAAGACTTCAATGGGCAAAGGAACATAAAGACTGGACTATTAAGGTGTGGAAAAAAGTTATTTTCTCAGACAAGACTCATTTCTTTGTCAAAGGGGAGAGTAGCCTACATTCGTCGAGTCAGCAAATGAGAAGAGTACTATGCCAGCACTCCTGCAACAAGCTTTCAACACCCAGCCAAGATGTTTTGGGGATGTTTTATACATGAAGGACCAGGAGCACTTATGCCTGTGAATGGGATGATGAAATGACCAATACATTAACATATGCCAAAGAAAAATAGTCCCACTTATACAGGAAGAGCCGAGAACTAATTTTCCAACAGGACCTTGCACCATGTCACACATCAAAGAAAGCAAGAGTTCTTCAAAAATCAAAAAAATTGAGTTCTCTTGTGGCCAGGCAATTCAATTCCACGACCTCAATCTCATTGAAAATTATGGGCCATACTAAAGAGAAGACTTGGGAAAATGAATTGTAGCACAAAAATTGACCTTATTTCAGTGATACAGGTTTGGCTTCAAGATGAAGAAATCAAAAATCATTGTTCTACCTTAGTGGAATCAATGCCAAAAAGGATTGATGAGATAATCAAAAACAAAGGATACATAAACCATTAAATTTACACAAGTTTGGCTATTAAATATTTTTTATTTTAAAAATAAAATTTTCTGTTAAAAATACTGTGTTCAGATTAATTTGTCCGTCACTGTATAAATTTTGAGGAAAGGTTAATGGAATTAGTGAACAAGTCATTTTCTCATTTCAAGGAAATAAAATATTTGATGTCAATTTTTTTTTTATTAATTCACCAAATTACCTCAAAAAAATATCATGTTCATTGGTATGACCTAGATCTTCATAGACCTAGATGACATAGATCTTCAGCAAAGTTCTACCTTTAACACCAATTTTATTCTATAAAACTGTTGTACGACAAGATGAATAAAACGAAAAAACCAATCACAAAATAAATGAAATTCTAAAGAGAGTTTGTATTTAAATTACATGTACTAGCAGATTAAGAATATGAAGTCCTTAACGCCATATATAAAAAAATAGTATAACATTAATGCTTAAAATGTTTATTCTGAAATGAAGTAAGAAAAATATGTTTGGATGTGTGTACGACTATTTCATGCTAAATTATTTTGAGATTTTAGTGTTTCACTCAAAAATAAAGATTTTTTTTATTTATTATACCAAATATTTTATATATATTTATTCCACCAAATATTACATTTACATGTTATCTACCAAGGTTGTACGCATAAGTAACCTGTGTGAGATATTTAACTAAAAATAATAATATAACAAATATATCATTTTCCAATAACAACGGGAAATGCAATAAAATTTTATTTCACAGAAGTCATTGATATTGAACATTCAACTTAACCCATGTTTTCAGTTATTTTTTTATTTTTTTTTTTACTTTTAAGACCATAAGTGATCACTTTCTTTTCTTGCTGATTTGTTGTTTTTCAGCTTTTCTTTTTTGCCAGTAATTTCTAAGGGTTTCAGATCTTCTTGCACTTTCTTGTTCAGAGTACACCCGGTTTATTGTTTTCTTGGGTTTTGATAAGAATCTTGTTTCTTTATTTTTTAATTCCTCATAGTTTCCGGTTTTCGTTTTTAGGTTTTCACGGGTTATGTCTAATTCCTCCATGTCTTTCTGTACTTCGTATAACCAGTTCGGTCTGCTTTTCTTGGTCCAGAAAAGTTCGATTTTCCGTCTGATAAGTTATTTTGTTTTATAGTGACTTTTTTATTAACAGTATTTCCATATTATTTGGTAGACTATTAAACAGCCTAATTTCCACAATAAAACTACTTTTTCCATTATTATATTTACTAATTATAGGCATCGGTGTTTAATATTTATTGTAAATAAACTTCCTCTATGAACCATGATACCTTGCCGATTGTGAGGGGGCTTGAGTGCTCACTGATATAGAGTAGCTGGACCACCGAAGGTGCCAGCCACCATTGAGAGAGGTTGCACCTCTCTCGAGAGGTATCTGTTGAGAGCCAGAATAAGGAATGATTTCTGAAAGAGGGCAGCAGTAGCTCTTTCAGTAGTTGTTAAGAGCATAGGTCAGGAGGACTTAAATGGCCATATCAACCTCACTCAATCTTCTCAATACTGCGCAGCTAAAATCAATGGAAAACTACAGCTGTTGTTCTGTTCCACGTCGAGCCGTCTGATACTGCGATCTAGTGGGTGCTTATGCTCAACGGAGAGTTAAGCTGGTATTAGCATTCTACGTCAGAATCTGATCCAGAGCAGGTGTATGGACCTTCAGTCCAGATGGACATATTCTCATGAACGATTAGTGTATAAGTTATGTGTTATTAAGTTTAATTATACGGGTAAAGTTATGTATTAAATGTTCAATTACACCTTATCATTAACTGTCAAGACGACAATTCATTAAACTGTTATTCAAGAAGAAGCATGTTATCTACATGTTATCATTGTTCACTTATGAACATATACAGTCCAACCTTGCTCTAAAATCTACCACACGTCTCATGATCCTCCGGGCCAGGATAGGCACACATATGATAATATTTTCAACAAACTTAAATTAAAACATAAAAAATTAGAAAATCGTTTTAAAATTTCAGAGGTAACTGATGCAACTAAAGTGATAATCCAATTTCTCTAAAACCTATACAAATTAAGCCCTTTCACAGTGATGTGAAGGCTTGGTATAAATTCTTTGATCTTTTTAATAGTTTAGTTTATAATCAAGAAGAATTTTCTAATGTTGAAAAATTTTATTAACTTACAAATTTCTTAAGAGGCAAGGCTCTTGACGTAATAAAAAATTTATCAGTAACATCTGAAAATTATGAAACTGCAATAGAACTACTTAAAGATCGTTACAACAAAAGGCTAATTGCAGTTAAACAAGCTAAAACAATACAAAAGGAAAATTCTGAAAATTTAGCTAAGTTTGTTGACCATCAAATATTAATGCATTGAAGAATCTAAATATTGATTTAGAATTTATTATAATACAGTTAATTACTCAAAATTTAAATTTAAATATTTAAGAGACTGGGAAAAAACATTGGAAAATAATGAATTTCCTAAGTTAGAACAACTCATTTCTTTCTTAGAATGTAAGCATAAACTACTTGAATCCACAGATATGATTCAAAGTAATCAAAAACCACAGCCGCCTAATGTAGGATTTAGCGGCAAAAAATATAATTATTCAGAATCTAGTTCTAGTAAAAATGTATTTAATGTAAATAATACTAATAATTTTATGTGTACATTATGTAAAACTAGTAACCATACATTGTATTGATGTGATAAGTTTTTAAGTTATACTGTTAATTAAAGAAAAAACTTTGTATTTCAAGAAAAATTATGTCTTAATTGTTTAAGTAAACAACATATTGTCAAAGATTGCCCAAGCAATCATAAATGTAAAAAATGCTCACAGAAGCATCATACACTAATTTATTTAAATAAAACGCTGCAAGATGCAGCAAATAAATTTCTAAGCAGAATCAAGCTCCTTCAACTAATAGTTCATATTGTACTTTAAAATCAGAACCTAACAAGTCTGTTTTACTTGCAACAGCTGTAGTCAATGTAAAAGATAAAAAAGATAATTTCATCCAAGCCAGGGTCATACTTGATTCCACTTCGATGATTTCATTTTGTACTGAAAGATTTGCCACCAAACTTCGGCTTCAAACCAAACCTGTTCTCATGCCGATCACAGGTAATTAGTAATGTTGTTACCAAATGTAAGCTAAGTATTGATTTAAATATTAATTCTAGATACGAAGATTTTAATTTGAAATGTCATGTAATACCATCCATTACAGGTTTGTTACCCAATCATTATGTAAATGTAAAACTGACTGGGAAATTCCTTCTCACCTTTTTCTTGCCAATCCTAATTTTAATATTCCTGGGCAAATCAACATTCTTCTAAGCACTCAATATTATCTTTTGTTGCTTAAAGCCTGTTCAATTAATTCATAATTCCAATCAGACTATACTTCAAGAAACTAGTCTTGGTTTCAAAGTTTCTTGTCAAATCCCTCTAAAACCTAGTAAGTGGAAAAACAATTCAAATTCAACATCACTTTTTGTCGGCAATGAACAGCTTTCCTCTCAATTAGAATCATTTTGGAGATCCGAAGAGATAGAAAATCGTTTACTGACCAAGGAGGAATCTTTCTGTGAAAAACATTTCGTGGTGACAAAGGCAGATTTGTTGTATCTCTTTCTTGTAAGGAAAATTGTACTTTAGGAGATTTGTTTGCAAATGCCAAACATAGTTTCAATTTATTACAGCATAGATTTAAGAAAAATCCTAAACTCAAAGAAGACTACTTACATTTCATGAAAGAATATAAAGAATTAGATCACATGCAACCTGTAGATTCATCTCAGTCCAAGGTTCCATCTAAAACCTTTTATTTGCCTATCACGCAGTATTTCCTGAATCTTCCACCACTTACCAAAGTAGTATTTGATGGAAGTCTGAAAACTTAAAATGGCCAGTCACTCAATTCAATTCTTGCTACAGGTCCAGTAGTACAACAAGATTTATTTTCAATTATAATTCATTTTAGAACTCACAGCTAAGGAGACATTCATAAAATGTATACACAAATTTGCATTAATCCTCAAGATTTTTAATCACAAAGAATTCTTTGGTATGATGATACAAACTCATCAATCATTGAAAAAATAACTTACAGACTGTTGGTTATGGTTTAGCACCTTCAAGTTTTCTAGCAAGATGTTTGACTGAAATTTCCAATCAAAATGAAGCCTTTTTCCTCAAGCTTGCCAAGTTGTTCATTGGTTGTGACAACATCGATCAGTTGAAACAATTATACAATGTTTTGTTATTGCTTAGCAAATATGGATTTTCACTACATAAATGCCATTCCAATGTTCCAGATATTTGACAATTCTGATTCTTTCATCAAATTAGATAAGGATGAAAATATCAAGACACTTTGATTGTTTTGGAATCCTCAAGGCAATGATTTCATTTATCAATTCAAACAAAGGGATAATAATACTTCTTATAGCAAGCGTTCCGTTTTGTCAATCATTTCTTCATTGTTCGACCCCTGGACTACTTGTTCCTATAATCGTTCTGTTTAAAGTGCTCATACAAGAGTTATGGTGCGCTAATCTTCAATGGGATGAAGTTCTTCCCACTCTGCTAGCTGAAAAATGGAATTATCTGTATTCTCAGCTCAAATCTTCAAGTAATTTTAAGATTCCTAGATTACTTAAATTAGTTTTAGTAAGAGTTATCAATTACATAGTTTTTATGATGCAGTCAAGCAAATCTCTATACCTAGGTTAGAGCTGAATGCGGCTCTTCTATTATCTCGTTTATTCAATAAGGGTAAGTTTTAGGTATAAGATTTGATTCAATACATTTTTGGTCGGATTCTAAAGTAGCACTTTACTGGTTGTCATCACTTCCTAATCAATGGAAGGTATTCGTCACAAATAGAGTTTGCGAAATTCAAGACCTATCTAAGTAATGCTTACGGAAGCACATTCCTTAAAGGGATAACCTCGCAGACATCCTGTCATGTGGTTGCATGCTGGATACATTAACCTAGTCACAACTCTGGGAAACAAAGGTGGAGGTGCCTTCCTTGGTAAAATATTCCATAGGTAAACTAGTCCCCCATTTCTGGTGGGTTACCAGAAAATTAAAAAATAACATTCTACAAGTTGAAGTGTGGAATGTTATAAGTCTAAAAAAAGTTGGTAGGTTAGAAAATTTAGAGGGAAATGGATAGGTTTAATGTAGATGTAATAGGAATTAGCGAGGTTCAGTGGGAAGAACAAAACTACTTTTGGTAAGGTGATTTTAGAATGATTAACTCAGCTTCAAATAAAGGGCAGGCAGGAGTAGCTTTCGTAATGAACAAGAAGATAGGGAAGAGTAGAGTATTTCAAAATGCATAGCGATAGAATCATTGTAAAAAAGATAAAATCAAAACCTAAGCAAACAATGATTGTTAATGTCTACATGCCTACAAGTGCCCATGATGATGATGAGGTAGTGCATATGAAGAAATTGATGAAGCAATTAATCACATAAAAAGGGATGAAAATGTAATAATAGTTGGAGATTGCAATGCAAGCATTGGATAAGGCAAGGAAGGAAATATTGTGGGTGAATCTGGGCTGGGCAAAAGGAATGAAAGAGGGGACTGACTCATGAGTTTTGCACAAAGTATAATTTAGTAATTGCCAGCACCCAGTTTAAAAATCAAAATAGATGAACATAAATAAGGAAAAACCAGGCGATAGTGCAAGGTATCAAATAGATTATATCACGGTTAAGTAGAGATTTAGAAATCAACTCGACTGCAAAGCTTATTCTGGAGCAGACATTGATAGCGACCATAATTTAGTGACAATGAAATGTAGATTGGGGTTTAAAAACCTGAAGAAAAGGTGTCAGATGAATCAGTGGAATTTAGAGAAGCTTGAGGAAGAGGAGATAAAGAAGATTTTTGAGGAGGACATCGCAAGAGGTCTGAGTAAAAAAGATAAGATAGAAAATGTAAAAGAATGGGAGAATGTTAAAAAAAATTCTTAAATCAGCAGAAGTGAACTTAGGTGGAACAAAGAGAACTGGTAGAAAACCTTGGATTTCCAATGATATATTGCAGCTGATGGATGAACGTAGAAAATATAAGAATGCTAGTGATGAAGAAAGTAAAAGGAACTACAAACAAGAAATAATATAAACTTGAAGCTCAAATTAGTGGAAGAATAGTGGATTAAAGAAAAGTGCTCAGAAGTAGAAACAGAAATGATAATTGGTAAAATAGACTAAGCATAAAGGAAAATAAAGAATTTTGTGGTACATAAATTAAAATCTTATTATGTGTTAAACAAAGATGGTTTCTTATATGAAAAAAAAAGGTCGATAGGTGGATATTGAAGAGTTATATGGAGGAAATGAATTAGAAACTGGTGTTATAGAGGAAGAAGAGAGTAAATCAAAGAGGATGAAATGGGATACAATACTGAGATCTGAATTTAAGAGAGCATTAAAAGATTTGAATGACAGAAAGGCTCCTGGAATAGACAGGATACCTGTAGAATTACTGCGCAGTGCAGGTGAGGAAGCGATTGATAGATTATACAAACTGGTGAGTAATATTTATGAAAAAGGGAAAGTTCCGTCAGACTTCAAAAAAGAGTGTTGTAGTCATGATACCAAAGAAAGCAGGAGCAGATAATGTGAAGAATACAGAACAATTAGCTTAACTAGCCATGCATAAAAAATCTTAACTAGAATTCTGTACTGAACAATTGAGAGGAGAGTGGAAGAAGTGTTAGGAGAAGACCAATTTGGTTTCAGGAAAAGTACAGGGACAAAGGAAGTAATTTTAGCACTCAGATTAACAGTAGAAGATTAAAGAGAAAACAAACCAACATACTTGGCATTTATAGACTTAGAAAAGGCATTTGATAATGTTCAAAATGTTAAAAAATTTAGGGTTAAGTATAGAGATAGAAGAACAATTGCTAACATTTACATGAACCAAACTGCAACAGTAATAATCGTAAAATAAAAGAAAAAAAGAAAGAAGCAGTAATAAAAAAGGAAATTGGCAAGGATGTTCCCTAACCCCGTTACTTTTTAATCTTTACGTAGAACTAGCAGTTAATGATGTTAAAGAACAATTTAGATTCGGAGTAATAGTACAAGGTGAAAAGATAAAAATGCTACGATTTGCTGATAATATAGTAATTCTAGCTGAGACTAAAAAAGATTTAGAAGAAACAATGAATGGCATGGATGAAGTCCTATGCAAGAACTACAACATGAAAATAAACAAGAACAACGAAAGTAATGAAATGTAGTAGAAATAATGAAGATTGACCCCACTGAATGTAAAAATAGGAAGAAAAAAGATTATGGAGGTAGAAGAATTTTGCTATTACTAAAGATGGATGAAGAGCAATATAAAATGCCAAATAGCACAGGCGAAACGAGCCTTCAGTCAGAAATATAATTTCTTTACATCAAAAATTAATTTAAAGGTCAGGAAAAGATTTCTGAAAGTATATGTTTGGTGCGTAGCTTTATAAGGAAGTGAAACTTGGGACAATTGGAGTACCAGACAAGAATAGATTAGAAGCTTTTGAAATGTGGTGCTATTTGAGAATGTTAAAAATCAGATGGGTGGATAAAGTGACAAATGAAGAAGTGTTGCAACAAACTGATGAAGAGAGAAGCATTAGAAAAATATAGTTAAAAGAGACAGACTTATGGGCCACATATTAAGGCATCCTGGAATAGATGCTTTAATATTGAAGGGACATGTAGATGGAAAAAATTGTGCAGGTAGGCAACGTTTGGAATATGTAAAACAAATTGTTAGGGATATAGGATGTAGGATGTAGGATGTAGGGGGATATACTGAAATGAAATGACTGACATTAGATAGGAAATCTTGGAAAGCTGCATCAAACCAGTCAAGTGACTGAAGACAAAAAAAAAGTAAAAATACCATGGTTTTCTATTAAATTATAATAAACTAATTATTTTCCAATTCCTTTTACATATGTTCAAGAATGTGTTATTATAGGAATTACTATTGCGTTCGACGAAGTGTCAAAATAAACACTTTAACAAGGAAACATCTGTTTCTTTCTAATCATTTAATAAAACTGATTATTATCAGTTTGTAATACTGCACCTGTTTTTAGAAATTGAAACTAATGATTAGGTTATAAATTAAAATTTTAAAAAATCTTTCAAGTTAAATTTGTAGTTTTTCTGATCCTGTTATCATTGTATACAATTACAGTAGATTATTTATTTCATTTTCATTAAATTTGATGAGTATGGTATTGTTTTTTATCTTTGAAATCATCTTCCTTTTTATATCTAAGCTTATTCTATGGAATAAATACAACAAATAAATGATCAACATTAAAAGTTTAATCATAAAAGTGTGTAATATTTTAAATAAACTTCAACTAATTGTATGATTAAAAATATATTTAAAAAAACAATAGCCACCATAACATTTTTGAATAAAAATTTGACCATAAACCAAATATTTAATATACCTGTAATAATAATTTCTGTGCCCTCCCAGAAATTGAAGAAACCCATGATAATAATATGGCCATTGCAATGGTGTGAAATCAAACAGATTTATATTTCTATACCATTCTGTAAAGGAAATAATTTTGTATAGCTTCAATCTGAGCAGCAAACCACATACTATTTGTCATTCATAGGTAATATAACCACACTGTTTTCTTAAATGAATAATATTAATTTAAAAATGTAAAACTGCACTGCAACCCACTTGCTCATAACTCATCGTCCTAGCCTTACAGTTGTGGTAAAAGAACAAACATTAAAAATTTAAATAAATATTCTTTTGGAACGTGATTCTGCAGAGTAAAAAAATTACAGACCAATTTTCTGTAAAAAATTAATAAGGTCAGAATACTAAGCTCGACACTCTCCTGGATAGGTTGAGGTTTCAAACTTAAAATAAAATGCAGAAAATGGCTAACAACCTTAGTTTTAATCCTGGAACCTTATGAACATAAATTCTTTACCTAGAAATGGAAAATTGCAAGACTAGAATTTTTTGAAAATAACCAAATTTTAATAGCAGCTCTTCAAGAAAAAATTTAAGGAGAAATTAGCAATGGACAATAAAAATGACAGGATACTTAAGATAAACTTGTAGTCAAGATATCAAATAATAGTAAACTTAAAATATCAGGAGCTCCTTTTGTGGTTCCCAAAATTATTAAAAATATTGTACATTTCAAATCATTTTATAAGATGATCACTCTTACCAATTAGACATAAAAATAAACACAAAATTTTTCTCTTCAATTCTCATGCTCCCATAAACCAAGACAAGAAAAGAAATTAAAATAAAGTAGAAATATATTGGGAAGAAAACCAAATCTTGATGTTCCTTAACCACAATAATTCTAATCAGAGACTTAATGCTCAAAGAGGTAAAGAAAATCCCTACAAAAAACAGTTGGGATATCTCCAGCTTATAGAACTAATAAAAATGATCTATGACAAACAGATCTCTGCAAAATGTTTAACTTAAAAAAAAAACTTCTCCAAATCCTTACCTAAGAGAATTTCAAATAAATTATGTGTTAATCTATAAACAAATTTTTTTATAAATTAAAAATATCAAAGATAAAAAAGTTCTCAAATTTAGATTAAAAAAAAAATCACTACAAGATTTTTATCTTTATGTTCAGAAGAGATCTATTCCAAAACCTAAAATTAATTTAAAAGGGTTAAGATACACTAAAAATGATACAACACTCGCAAAACCCTGAAAACAAATGGTATGATAATAAATCAGAAAATAAATTTATAAAAATAAAAGAAAAAACTGATAAAAATCATAAGTGGTCAAAAAAATAGATTTGAGGAAAAATCAACTTGAAAAAATGAAAGAATATTACTACAACTTTTACAAATCTCATAAGTGGATAAATACCTCAATCGTCATGCATTAAGAAAGAAAATAATAAGTTAGCCATAAACAAAGAAGAAAATTGTCAAACTTTTAGCAAACTACTTTTAAAATCTCCTATATTGTGAAAAACCAACTAAAAAACTTCATTTGTAAAAATGAAGTTTTCAAAATAAAAACTATAAACCCCATAAATCAAACAATTAAAAGATACATTAAATAAAAAAAATTTAAATAAGATTCCAGGTGAAGATAACAAGACCACCAAGATGAGGTCTAGTGGTGAACTCATCATTGTGAATCAGCTGATTTTGAAGTCGAGTGTTCTAAGGTTCAAATTATAGTAAAGACAGTTAGTTACTTTTATACAGATTTTAATACCAGATGTTCTTTGATGGTTGGGTTTCAACCACACATCTCATCTCAGGAATGGTCAACCTGAGACTGTACAAGACTCTACACTTCATTTACAATCATACGTAAATCATCCTCATTCATCCTTTGAAATAATATGTTACGGCGGTTCTAAAGGCTTAACAGAAAAAGAAAAGGTGAAAATAGCATAACCGCAAAAACTTTAAAACCTAGTGAAGAAATAGGTGCTAAAATCATAAAGATAAAATCTGGAAATGAACAGATTCAGAAAATTGCTCTAATCACCCTTTGCCTAAAAAAGGAGATAATAAATAACACATAAATAATTACAGAGAAATTTCTTTCTTACCAACAGAAAAAAATTATTATCCAAAACCTTTCTTCAAAAATGTTAAATCGACAATTGGATAATCGGATTGAAGAATATCAAGCTGGTTTTAAAAATGGATGATCTTGTCCACACATTTTTTTAAAATTTAAAACAAATAATTAGGTATTTAAATCCAGCTAATAAAAAAGTAAACTTGATTTTTGTAGATTTCAAGAAAGCTAATGACTCTATTGATATTCATTTTTCAACATTTTGAAAGAATTTAGGTTAGGTAAAACACTGGAAATAATTAAGACTAAAAAATACAACCTAAAAAGTTTAGATTTGTGGGAAACCTTTCAAAACTGTAAGTGAAGTTCAAAAACTGGTTGGACTATCTTTAGAGAACTTTGGTTTAGAGAACGGAAAAAGTTGAAAGAAGTATGCAGAGTCAAAAAATATATAAGCTGGATAGGACTAAAGAATCTATACACTGTCTAATCTAGCTTTTGCAAATAATTTAGACAACATTAAATTAAGATTAAAACTTCTCAAGGAAACTACAGTAAAAGTAAGTCTGTAGATTTAATTAAAAAAAAAAACAATCAGTCTTAAATGACAAAAATGCACCATAAGTATTCAAGACAAATTACTAGAAACATTAAGAAAACTTAATTTTAATTATAGTGGAAAAAATAGCAATCTCAAATGTGAAGAGACAGTTAAGGTAATAGCAGAAACTGAAGAAATAGTTGTTTATATCAAAATATTCTTATCTAAAAACCGTAATTTAAGGCACAAAAACACAGCAATAAAACCAGAAGTACTTTCAGAAATGTTACTTTTCCAATCAGAAATATTACTTTTAATGGGATGTTAAGGTATAAATCTTCTCTGAAAGTTTTATAAAAGAAATAAATCTAAGAAAAAATTGGAACCTATCATTACAAAAGACACAAATTATGGAATAGGATCAATCAAACTCAGAACAGTACAATTTTTGCACAAAAATAATTAGAAATTAAGGAGTTACTTTTTATGACCACCTTAAAAAAAACAGTGTTACTAATTGTGGTTGTTACAGGCGTGTGTGGAGTTAGTATGTCTCAATTAGAAGTCTCTTCAGATAGCAATCTGAGAAGTGTTCACAAAACATGTTGAGCAGAGGCTCACTGTTCACAGGAGATAGTGAGTATGGTTCCCCTCATACAGAAATGTTAAAGTAGTTAATATTAATTTCAAATGTAGAATAATAAAAGCTGTTGCGTCGCTTGCATAAGATCGAACTATTCAAGTAGCGCTACTGTCTTGTACACCATGTAATACAAAATATTAGTTTTACTTCTTTTTTACATAATGTTTTTCTTCCTAATTTTATTCATTAATTGTTAGTGCACTAATAGAGCAACACACAACATGGCCAAGTCGCCAACTATTATGTATCAATATTCTTTTGTTAAAAGTGTTAGTATCATTTCTTGTTAATAAAGTTGTTATGTTCAATTCAGTGTTTATTCTACAGTCCATTAATCAAATTAAATTTCAATTATCAATACAATATATATTGGACCGACGACCCGGATATTTATCAGTGAAAATACGATTCAACAATGATGGAACAATGTCTATGAATTAGGACTTATAAATCAACGTGACTTGTCACTCTTATTACAATATTGTTAGTTGTTAAGCATGTTTATACTACGTTAATTATCAAATTACAAACTACCTAACTACCAAATCTAAGTAATATGTCTACAACAGATTTAGAAACTCAAATGAATCAAAACCGGCGTAAACGAGGTACATTTAAACGCACTATTACACGCATAAAAACATTTGCAGAGTCTTTAGACTCTGAAAAACCAGCTCTTTGTTTAGTAAAGGTCAAACTGGATCATTTAGAAACAACTTGGCAAAAATATGATTAGGTGCAAACCGTTTTAGAACTTAACCACGAAAATGAAGATGCAGATAGGAAGAAGTAGAAGAAATATTTCTTATTCTTAAATCAAAGTTACAAAAAAATCTTAAATTTTAACTGCAGCCATCATAAAAAAGATAAATCTATTATTCTACCAAAAATAGATTTGCCGAAATTTAATGGTTCTTATGAAGACTGGTTAGTTACCGTTTAGTGAATTTTTCCGTGCAGTAGTTCATGACAACGAAAATATAACTGTAATTCAAAAATTTTATTACTCAACATCATCGTTAACTGATTCCGCTCTACAAATAATCAAAAACTTATCGGTCACAGCTGATAATTATACAGTCGCCTGGAAATAACTCGAAACTAGGTTTGCCAACAAGCAACTTGTAGCTTCAATACATGCTCGTGAAATACTTAATGTTCAGAGTATTCCAAAGGAATCTGCATCTGGCATATCTAATTTTATTGATACTATATCGAGTAATATAAATGCGTTCAAGGCATTAAAACTGAAGACTAATTATGCAGAATTGGTTTTAACCCAATTATTTGTCCAGCGCTTAGACCAAGCAAATATACAGGCCTGGGAATCCACCATATCGACTGATACCTTCCCGGATATCGATCAGTTTATCAGTTTCCTAGAAAGGCGCAGACAAATCTTAGAAAGTTCTGTTTCAGAGTCCCAAGGCAACAATTCTCAAAAATATTCGGTAGATTCGCGTTGCACGAAACAATACAATCAATTTAAGATAGACAAAGACTTTAAGTCTTCCCAGAATATTCATGCTCATGCAGTTAGTATAGCAAACTCGGAATGTCCTTACTGTAAGCAACCTCATTTACTCTACAAATGTATGAATTTTCTTAAGTTGCCAGTAAATGGTAGAATATCATTCGTCAAAAAGCACAGATTATGATTTAACTGTCTTAATAGTAACCACAATGTCAAAGAATGTTATAATTATCATTATTATAAATACTGTAAGCGTAAACATCATTCAATCTTGCTCAACAATGCATTCTCCCAAGTTAAGGAATCTAACACTATTTCTAAGGATAAAACAGAAGACACAGTTAAAGGGATAGCTCAGGTTGACCAAAACGTATGCAGTAACTATATTGCAGTTTAAAGATTCAGAGCACGACACGAGTTTTACTAGCCACTGCTATAGTTGGTGTCAAGGATTCACAAAAAACGCTACAACCTTGCAGGGTGTTGCTTGATGCAGGCTCGCAAGCTAACTTCATTACTGAAGACACGGGTTCAGCGCTTAAAATAAAAGCGTGAACGGGAATATCTACCAATTCATTGAATAAATAACATTTCAGCCACCGTAAAATACAGTGTTACCGTTCAGTTACATTCTAATTATCAAGAATATGCAACTACAATTAAATGTTTTGTATTACCTAGCATTACAAGTTCTATGCCCTCCGAACCCATCAATAAGAGTACGTGGAACCTTCCAAAATTCGTAAAACTTGCGGATTATCAATTTAACACACCCGGTAATATAAACATATTGATATGATCTGAATTGTATTTACATTTAATGAAGAAAGGTCGAATAAAGAAAACTGAGAACTTCCCAGTCATTCAAGAAACCACATTAGGTTGGATAGTCGCAGGTAGATTACCATCAACTGATGAAATTGAAAACCCGCCTAAAATAACGTCACTATTCAATAATTCAGAACTAAATATTCATAATCAGTTAAAACAATTTTGGGAACTGGAGGAGTGTTAATCTATAAACAAATTTTTTTCTAAATTAAAAATATCAAAGATAAAAAAGTTCTCAAATTTAGATTTAAAAAAAAATCACTACAAGATTTTTATCTTTATGTTCAGAAGAGATCTATTCCAAAACCTAAAATTAATTTAAAAGGGTTAAGATACACTAAAAATGATACAACACTCGCATAACCCTGAAAACAAATGGTATGATAATAAATCAGAAAATAAATTTATAAAAATAAAAGAAAAAACCGATAAAAATCATAAGGGGTCAAAAAAATAAATTTGAGGAAAAATCAACTTGAAAAAATGAAAGAATATTACTACAACTTTTACAAATCTCATAAGTGGATAAATACCTCAATCCTTATGCATTAAGAAAGAAAATAATAAGTTAGCCATAAACAAAGAAGAAAATTGTCAACCTTTAGCAAACTACTTTTAAAATCTCCTATATTGTGAAAAACCAACTAAAAAACTTCATTTGTAAAAATGAAGTTTTCAAAATAAAAACTATAAACCCCATAAATCAAACAATTAAAAGATACATTAAATAAAAAAAATTTAAATAAGATTCCAGGTGAAGATAACAAGACCACCAAGATGAGGTCTAGTGGTGAACTCATCATTGTGAATCAGCTGATTTTGAAGTCGAGTGTTCTAAGGTTCAAATTATAGTAAAGGCAGTTAGTTACTTTTATACAGATTTTAATACCAGATGTTCTTTGATGGTTGGGTTTCAACCACACATCTCATCTCAGGAATGGTCAACCTGAGACTGTACAAGACTCTACACTTCATTTACAATCATACGTAAATCATCCTCATTCATCCTTTGAAATAATATGTTACGGCGGTTCTAAAGGCTTAACAGAAAAAGAAAAGGTGAAAATAGCATAACCGCAAAAACTTTAAAACCTAGTGAAGAAATAGGTGCTAAAATCATAAAGATAAAATCTGGAAATGAACAGATTCAGAAAATTGCTCTAATCACCCTTTGCCTAAAAAAGGAGATAATAAATAACACATAAATAATTACAGAGAAATTTCTTTCTTACCAACAGAAAAAAATTATTATCCAAAACCTTTCTTCAAAAATGTTAAATCGACAATTGGATAATCGGATTGAAGAATATCAAGCTGGTTTTAAAAATGGATGATCTTGTCCACACATTTTTTTAAAATTTAAAACAAATAATTAGGTATTTAAATCCAGCTAATAAAAAAGTAAACTTGATTTTTGTAGATTTCAAGAAAGCTAATGACTCTATTGATATTCATTTTTCAACATTTTGAAAGAATTTAGGTTAGGTAAAACACTGGAAATAATTAAGACTAAAAAATACAACCTAAAAAGTTTAGATTTGTGGGAAACCTTTCAAAACTGTAAGTGAAGTTCAAAAACTGGTTGGACTATCTTTAGAGAACTTTGGTTTAGAGAACGGAAAAAGTTGAAAGAAGTATGCAGAGTCAAAAAATATATAAGCTGGATAGGACTAAAGAATCTATACACTGTCTAATCTAGCTTTTGCAAATAATTTAGACAACATTAAATTAAGATTAAAACTTCTCAAGGAAACTACAGTAAAAGTAAGTCTGTAGATTTAATTAAAAAAAAAAACAATCAGTCTTAAATGACAAAAATGCACCATAAGTATTCAAGACAAATTACTAGAAACATTAAGAAAACTTAATTTTAATTATAGTGGAAAAAATAGCAATCTCAAATGTGAAGAGACAGTTAAGGTAATAGCAGAAACTGAAGAAATAGTTGTTTATATCAAAATATTCTTATCTAAAAACCGTAATTTAAGGCACAAAAACACAGCAATAAAACCAGAAGTACTTTCAGAAATGTTACTTTTCCAATCAGAAATATTACTTTTAATGGGATGTTAAGGTATAAATCTTCTCTGAAAGTTTTATAAAAGAAATAAATCTAAGAAAAAATTGGAACCTATCATTACAAAAGACACAAATTATGGAATAGGATCAATCAAACTCAGAACAGTACAATTTTTGCACAAAAATAATTAGAAATTAAGGAGTTACTTTTTATGACCACCTTAAAAAAAACAGTGTTACTAATTGTGGTTGTTACAGGCGTGTGTGGAGTTAGTATGTCTCAATTAGAAGTCTCTTCAGATAGCAATCTGAGAAGTGTTCACAAAACATGTTGAGCAGAGGCTCACTGTTCACAGGAGATAGTGAGTATGGTTCCCCTCATACAGAAATGTTAAAGTAGTTAATATTAATTTCAAATGTAGAATAATAAAAGCTGTTGCGTCGCTTGCATAAGATCGAACTATTCAAGTAGCGCTACTGTCTTGTACACCATGTAATACAAAATATTAGTTTTACTTCTTTTTTACATAATGTTTTTCTTCCTAATTTTATTCATTAATTGTTAGTGCACTAATAGAGCAACACACAACATGGCCAAGTCGCCAACTATTATGTATCAATATTCTTTTGTTAAAAGTGTTAGTATCATTTCTTGTTAATAAAGTTGTTATGTTCAATTCAGTGTTTATTCTACAGTCCATTAATCAAATTAAATTTCAATTATCAATACAATATATATTGGACCGACGACCCGGATATTTATCAGTGAAAATACGATTCAACAATGATGGAACAATGTCTATGAATTAGGACTTATAAATCAACGTGACTTGTCACTCTTATTACAATATTGTTAGTTGTTAAGCATGTTTATACTACGTTAATTATCAAATTACAAACTACCTAACTACCAAATCTAAGTAATATGTCTACAACAGATTTAGAAACTCAAATGAATCAAAACCGGCGTAAACGAGGTACATTTAAACGCACTATTACACGCATAAAAACATTTGCAGAGTCTTTAGACTCTGAAAAACCAGCTCTTTGTTTAGTAAAGGTCAAACTGGATCATTTAGAAACAACTTGGCAAAAATATGATTAGGTGCAAACCGTTTTAGAACTTAACCACGAAAATGAAGATGCAGATAGGAAGAAGTAGAAGAAATATTTCTTATTCTTAAATCAAAGTTACAAAAAAATCTTAAATTTTAACTGCAGCCATCATAAAAAAGATAAATCTATTATTCTACCAAAAATAGATTTGCCGAAATTTAATGGTTCTTATGAAGACTGGTTAGTTACCGTTTAGTGAATTTTTCCGTGCAGTAGTTCATGACAACGAAAATATAACTGTAATTCAAAAATTTTATTACTCAACATCATCGTTAACTGATTCCGCTCTACAAATAATCAAAAACTTATCGGTCACAGCTGATAATTATACAGTCGCCTGGAAATAACTCGAAACTAGGTTTGCCAACAAGCAACTTGTAGCTTCAATACATGCTCGTGAAATACTTAATGTTCAGAGTATTCCAAAGGAATCTGCATCTGGCATATCTAATTTTATTGATACTATATCGAGTAATATAAATGCGTTCAAGGCATTAAAACTGAAGACTAATTATGCAGAATTGGTTTTAACCCAATTATTTGTCCAGCGCTTAGACCAAGCAAATATACAGGCCTGGGAATCCACCATATCGACTGATACCTTCCCGGATATCGATCAGTTTATCAGTTTCCTAGAAAGGCGCAGACAAATCTTAGAAAGTTCTGTTTCAGAGTCCCAAGGCAACAATTCTCAAAAATATTCGGTAGATTCGCGTTGCACGAAACAATACAATCAATTTAAGATAGACAAAGACTTTAAGTCTTCCCAGAATATTCATGCTCATGCAGTTAGTATAGCAAACTCGGAATGTCCTTACTGTAAGCAACCTCATTTACTCTACAAATGTATGAATTTTCTTAAGTTGCCAGTAAATGGTAGAATATCATTCGTCAAAAAGCACAGATTATGATTTAACTGTCTTAATAGTAACCACAATGTCAAAGAATGTTATAATTATCATTATTATAAATACTGTAAGCGTAAACATCATTCAATCTTGCTCAACAATGCATTCTCCCAAGTTAAGGAATCTAACACTATTTCTAAGGATAAAACAGAAGACACAGTTAAAGGGATAGCTCAGGTTGACCAAAACGTATGCAGTAACTATATTGCAGTTTAAAGATTCAGAGCACGACACGAGTTTTACTAGCCACTGCTATAGTTGGTGTCAAGGATTCACAAAAAACGCTACAACCTTGCAGGGTGTTGCTTGATGCAGGCTCGCAAGCTAACTTCATTACTGAAGACACGGGTTCAGCGCTTAAAATAAAAGCGTGAACGGGAATATCTACCAATTCATTGAATAAATAACATTTCAGCCACCGTAAAATACAGTGTTACCGTTCAGTTACATTCTAATTATCAAGAATATGCAACTACAATTAAATGTTTTGTATTACCTAGCATTACAAGTTCTATGCCCTCCGAACCCATCAATAAGAGTACGTGGAACCTTCCAAAATTCGTAAAACTTGCGGATTATCAATTTAACACACCCGGTAATATAAACATATTGATATGATCTGAATTGTATTTACATTTAATGAAGAAAG
The DNA here is from genome assembly GCF_047948215.1 of Lycorma delicatula. Lineage (NCBI taxonomy): Eukaryota > Metazoa > Arthropoda > Insecta > Hemiptera > Fulgoridae > Lycorma > Lycorma delicatula. The sequence continues at coordinate 6,986,445 of NC_134455.1, read as the reverse complement.
GTCGAATAAAGAAAACTGAGAACTTCCCAGTCATTCAAGAAACCACATTAGGTTGGATAGTCGCAGGTAGATTACCATCAACTGATGAAATTGAAAACCCGCCTAAAATAACGTCACTATTCAATAATTCAGAACTAAATATTCATAATCAGTTAAAACAATTTTGGGAACTGGAGGAGTGTTAATCTATAAACAAATTTTTTTCTAAATTAAAAATATCAAAGATAAAAAAGTTCTCAAATTTAGATTTAAAAAAAAATCACTACAAGATTTTTATCTTTATGTTCAGAAGAGATCTATTCCAAAACCTAAAATTAATTTAAAAGGGTTAAGATACACTAAAAATGATACAACACTCGCATAACCCTGAAAACAAATGGTATGATAATAAATCAGAAAATAAATTTATAAAAATAAAAGAAAAAACCGATAAAAATCATAAGGGGTCAAAAAAATAAATTTGAGGAAAAATCAACTTGAAAAAATGAAAGAATATTACTACAACTTTTACAAATCTCATAAGTGGATAAATACCTCAATCCTTATGCATTAAGAAAGAAAATAATAAGTTAGCCATAAACAAAGAAGAAAATTGTCAACCTTTAGCAAACTACTTTTAAAATCTCCTATATTGTGAAAAACCAACTAAAAAACTTCATTTGTAAAAATGAAGTTTTCAAAATAAAAACTATAAACCCCATAAATCAAACAATTAAAAGATACATTAAATAAAAAAAATTTAAATAAGATTCCAGGTGAAGATAACAAGACCACCAAGATGAGGTCTAGTGGTGAACTCATCATTGTGAATCAGCTGATTTTGAAGTCGAGTGTTCTAAGGTTCAAATTATAGTAAAGGCAGTTAGTTACTTTTATACAGATTTTAATACCAGATGTTCTTTGATGGTTGGGTTTCAACCACACATCTCATCTCAGGAATGGTCAACCTGAGACTGTACAAGACTCTACACTTCATTTACAATCATACGTAAATCATCCTCATTCATCCTTTGAAATAATATGTTACGGCGGTTCTAAAGGCTTAACAGAAAAAGAAAAGGTGAAAATAGCATAACCGCAAAAACTTTAAAACCTAGTGAAGAAATAGGTGCTAAAATCATAAAGATAAAATCTGGAAATGAACAGATTCAGAAAATTGCTCTAATCACCCTTTGCCTAAAAAAGGAGATAATAAATAACACATAAATAATTACAGAGAAATTTCTTTCTTACCAACAGAAAAAAATTATTATCCAAAACCTTTCTTCAAAAATGTTAAATCGACAATTGGATAATCGGATTGAAGAATATCAAGCTGGTTTTAAAAATGGATGATCTTGTCCACACATTTTTTTAAAATTTAAAACAAATAATTAGGTATTTAAATCCAGCTAATAAAAAAGTAAACTTGATTTTTGTAGATTTCAAGAAAGCTAATGACTCTATTGATATTCATTTTTCAACATTTTGAAAGAATTTAGGTTAGGTAAAACACTGGAAATAATTAAGACTAAAAAATACAACCTAAAAAGTTTAGATTTGTGGGAAACCTTTCAAAACTGTAAGTGAAGTTCAAAAACTGGTTGGACTATCTTTAGAGAACTTTGGTTTAGAGAACGGAAAAAGTTGAAAGAAGTATGCAGAGTCAAAAAATATATAAGCTGGAAAGGACTAACGAATCTATACACTGTCTAATCTAGCTTTTGCAAATAATTTAGACAACATTAAATTAAGATTAAAACTTCTCAAGGAAACTACAGTAAAAGTAGGTCTGTAGATTTAATTAAAAAAAAAAACAAACAATCTTAAATGACAAAAATGCACCATAAGTATTCAAGACAAATTACTAGAAATATTAAGAAAACTTAATTTTAATTATAGTGAAAAAAATATCAATCTCAAATGTGAAGAGACAGTTAAGGTAATAGCAGAAACTGAAGAAATAGTTGTTTATATCAAAATATTCTTATCTAAAAACCGTAATATAAGGCACAAAAACACAGCAATAAAACCAGAAGTACTTTCAGAAATGTTACTTTTCCTATCAGAAATATTACTTTTAATGGGATGTTAAGGTATAAATCTTCTCTGAAAGTTTTATAAAAGAAATAAATCTAAGAAAAAATTGGAACCTATCATTACAAAAGACACAAATTATGGAATAGGATCAATCAAACTCAGAACAGTACAATTTTTGCTCAAAAATAATTAGAAATTAAGGAGTTACTTTTTATGAACACCTTAAAAAAAACAGTGTTACTAATTGTGGTTGTTACAGGCATGTGTGGAGTTAGTATGTCTCAATTAGAAGTCTCTTCAGATAGCAATCTGAGAAGTGTTCACAAAACATGTTGAGCAGAGGCTCACTGTTCACAGGAGATAGTGAGTATGGTTCCCCTCATACAGAAATGTTAAAGTAGTTAATATTAATTTCAAATGTAGAATAATAAAAGCTGTTGCGTCGCTTGCATAAGATCGAACTATTCAAGTAGCGCTACTGTCTTGTACACCATGTAATACAAAATATTAGTTTTACTTCTTTTTTACATAATGTTTTTCTTCCTAATTTTATTCATTAATTGTTAGTGCACTAAGAGAGCAATACACAACATGGCCAAGTCGCCAACTATTATGTATCAATATTCTTTTGTTAAAAGTGTTAGTATCATTTCTTGTTAATAAAGTTGTTATGTTCAATTCAGTGTTTATTCTACAGTCCATTAATTAAATTAAATTTCAATTATCAATACAATATATATTGGTCCGCCGACCCGGATATTTATCAGTGAAAATACGATTCAACAATGATGGAACAATGTCTATGAATTAGGACTTATAAATCAACGATCTGAATGCTGTATTTTTATAAAAATGTACGAATATTACGAGGTGTTACTGGTAAGCTGACTTGTCACTCTTATTACAATATTGTTAGTTGTTAAGCATGTTTATACTACGTTAATTATCAAATTACAAACTTCCTAACTACCAAATCTAAGTAATATGTCTACAACAGATATAGAAACTCAAATGAATCAAAACTGCCGTAAACGAGGTACATTTAAACGCACTATTACACGCATAAAAACATTTGCAGAGTCTTTAGAGTCTGAAAAACCAGATCTTTGTTTAGTAAAGGTCAAACTGGATCATTTAGAAACAACTTGGCAAAAATATGATTAGGTGCAAACCGTTTTAGAACTTAACCACGAAAATGAAGATGCAGATAGGCAGAAGTGGAAGAAATATTTCTTATTCTTAAATCAAAGTTACAAAAAAATCTTAAATTCTAACTGCAGCCATCATAAAAAAGATAAATCTATTATTCTACCAAAAATAGATTTGCCGAAATTTAATGGTTCTTATGAAGACTGGTTAACGTTTAGTGAATTTTTCCGTGCAGTAGTTCATGACAACGAAAATTTAACTGTAATTCAAAAATTTTATTACTTAACATCATCGTTAACTGATTCCGCTCTACAAATAATCAAAAACTTATCGGTCACAGCTGATAATTATACAGTCGCCTGGAAATTACTCGAAACTAGGTTTGCCAACAAGCAACTTATAGCTTCAATACATGCTCGTGAAATACTTAATGTTCAGAGTATTCCAAAGGAATCTGCATCTGGCATATCTAATTTTATTGATACAATATCGAGTAATATAAATGCGTTAAAGGCATTAAAACTCAAGACTAATTATCCAGAATTGGTTTTAACCCAATTATTTGTCCAGCGCTTAGACCAAGCAACTATACGGGCCTGGGAATCCACCATATCGACTGATACCTTCCCGGATATCGATCAGTTTATCAGTTTCCTAGAAAGGCGCAGACAAATCTTAGAAAGTTCTGTTTCAGAGTCCCAAGGTAACAATTCTCAAAAATATTCGGTAGATTCGCGTTGCACGAAACAATACAATCAATTTAAGAGAGACAAAGACTTTAAGTCTTCCCAGAAAATTCATGCTCATGCAGTTAGTATAGCAAACTCGGAATGTCCTTACTGTAAGCAACCTCATTTACTCTACAAATGTACGAATTTTCTTAAGTTGCCAGTAAATGGTAGAATATCATTCGTCAAAAAGCACAGATTATGATTTAACTGTCTTAATAGTAACCACAATGTCAAAGAATGTTATAATTATCATTATTATAAATACTGTAAGCGTAAACATCATTCAATCTTGCTCAACAATGCATTCTCCCAAGTTAAGGAATCTAACACTATTTCTAAGGATAAAACAGAAGACACAGTTAAAGGGATAGCTCAGGTTGATCCAAACGTATGCATTAACTATTGCAGTTTAAAGATTCAGAGCACGACACGAGTTTTACTAGCCACTGCTATAGTTGGTGTCAAGGATTCACAAAAAACGCTACAACCTTGCAGGGTGTTGCTTGATGCAGGCTCGCAAGCTAACTTCATTACTGAAGACACGGGTTCAGCGTTTACAATAAAAGCGTTAACGGGAATATCTACCAATTCATGGAATAAATAACATTTCAGCCACCGTAAAATACAGTGTTACCGTTCAGTTACATTCAAATTATCAAGAATATGCAACTACAATTAAATGTTTTGTATTACCTAGCATTACAAGTTCTATGCCCTCCGAACCCATCAATAAGAGTACGTGGAACCTTCCAAAATTTGTAAAACTTGCGGATTATCAATTTAACACACCCGGTAATATAGACATATTGATATGATCTGAATTGTATTTACATTTAATGAAGAAACGTCGAATAAAGAAAACTGAGAACTTCCCAGTCATTCAAGAAACCACATTAGGTTGGATAGTCGCATGTAGATTACCATCAACTGATGAAATTGAAAACCCGCCTAAAATAACGTCACTATTTATTAATTCAGAACTAAATATTCATAATCAGTTAAAACAATTTTGGGAACTGGAGGAGATTAAAACTACTCCTCGCACCAAAGAAGAAAGGATGTGCGAACAACATTTTCTGGAAAACATCAAGCGAAATCAAGATGGCAGATTCATTGTTAGATTACCCAGACGACAAAACCATACACCCCTTGGGCATTCTTTCGACAATGCGCATCGCAGATTCTTGTTATTAGAGAGGAAATTAAACAAAGTCACTAATCTTAAAGAGGACTATGGCAATTTTATTAAGGAATATCTTGAACTCGATTACATGCAGGTAATTGAACAACCAACAAGAAACGATGCTTTGACATGCAATGATACCTTTGAGAGACCATACTATCTACCACATCACGCAGTATTCAAACAAACCAGTAGTACCACCAAACTACGAGTCGTATTTGTTGCCTCAGCTAAGGCTGACAATGGAATATCCCTTAACGACACGCTCATGGTAGGTCCGACTGTGCAGCAAGACTTAATATCGATAGTATTACGCTTTAGAACACATGTATACACTATGACCGCCGACATTGCGAAAATGTATAGACAAGTACTGGTTGATCCAAGGGATTATGATCTTGAAAGGATTATATGGCGAAATTCTAGTGAAGAAGAAATTGGCCATTACAAACTAAAAACAATAACATTTGGAACAGCATCCGCGCCATTTCTCGCCACAAGATGCATTATACAACTGGCCAACGAAAACTCAAAACAATTTCCTAAGGCTTCTGAAGTGATACGTCATGAATTCTACGTAGATGACTTACAAACTGGTACTGATGATTTAACTGAGGCCGTGCAACTGCAAGGTGAAATAACAGCGATTCTAAAGCAAGCGGGATTCGACCTACGTAAATGGTGCTCTAACAGCTCAACTCTCCTGGAATCCGTATCCGAAACCGATGATTCAAACCATACATTTAACTTTTCTAGCGAGGGAATCGATCCATTAGGTTTAATTTGGAACCTCATTCAAGATACGTTATGTTTTTCAACTAATGTAAAAACCGACAACTTATTTACTAAAAGAACCCGTATTGGCCACAATATCTTCAATATTCAACCCCCTTGGTCTGTTAGGTCTAATTATTATGCAGTGTAAGGTATTCATGCAACAATTATGGCTCCAAAATCTAGAATGGGACGATAAACTTCCAGAAAATCTTCTTAATAAATGGTCTGACATTTGTAAAAAACTTCCATTCATCGAGCAAATTAAGATTTCTAGATTAGTCAAGTGTACTGGAAAAATATTTGATATACAATTACATGGATTTTCTGACGCTTTAAAAGATGGTTATGGAGCTTGTATATACTTACGTTCAGTTAACACCTTTGGAAATATATCAGTTAAACTTCTTTGCTCTAAATCACGGGTGGCTCCAGTAAAACAAATATCTATTCCAAGATTGGAATTATGTGTAGCACTCTTGATGGCAAGGTTGCTTAACTTTGTAAACCCTGTACTTAAATTAACTATAAATAAAATTTATTTATGGACTGATTCTACAGTTGTACTTTCTTGGATATCAGCATTACCAACAAAATGGAAGACCTTTGTAGCAAATCGAGTTTCAGAAATCCAAGACTTAACCGATGGCTGTGTTTGGGGACATGTTTCTACAGATGAAAATCCAGCTGATGTACTTTCTCGTGGAAACGACGCAGTTGAATTACAGATCAATCAATTATGGTGGTATGGGCCTTCTTGGCTTAACAAACCGTAAGAATACTGGAATCATAAACCTTTTGATGAAACTAACTTAGAAGCTGATTGTTCAAGTGAACTTCGCAATATATCTACTTCATTTGCGGTAACCACAAATTTGTCAGATTTATCAGACTCATTTTCGTCTTTACAAAAAATGATAAATACGCTTTCTTATTGTATAAGATTTTTTAAAATTTTGAAATCTAAAGATAATAGTATCAATAGAGATGTCTTATCAGTTAAGGAAAAGGAATCTACTTTGTTACATACATGTTGTATCATACATACCCAAAATATTATTTGCAAACTGAAATCAAGAAATTGACCACCAATTCAAGCATCTCCAAAGATAGTAAATTGTATTCGTTATATCCATTCCTAGACAGCATGAACTGCTTAAGAGTAGGAGGAAGATTGCAACTATCTCAATTGAATTTTGATGGCAAGCATCCGATTATTCTTCCACTCAAATCCAATCTTAATAGTGATAAACGAGCATTTGAGAATGTTACATGCAGGACCTCAATTGGTTCATTCTCAATTATGTGAGAGGTACTGGATAATAAATGGTAAAAATTTCATCAGATCAATTTTGCACAAGTGCCTATTATGCATCCGGTTTAAGGTAAAACAGTCAACAATTAATGGGTCAATTGCCGAGTCATCACACTCAGGTAGCATACAAACCATTTATGAACTCTGGTATAGATTATGCCGGACCTCTGACAATTCGGCATGGTGGGCGGAATTCAAAGATAAAAACAAAATGTTATATCGCTCTATTTATTTGTCTTTCTACAAAGGCGATACATTTGGAATTAGTCAGCGATTTATCAACTCATGCGTTCTTAGCAGCACTGAGAAGATTTACTTCAAGAAGAGATCTATGTTCAAAATTTTATAGCGATAATGGAACGAACTTCATGGGCACAAATAATTTGCTTCGCTCGATGTACTCATTTTTAAATAATAGCCACGTGAGACAAAAAATAGTAAACTCTGCATCTGAAATTGGCATCCAGTGGCACTTTATACCTCCCAATTCCCCTCACTTTGGAGGCCTTTGGGAGGCAGCTGTAAAGTCAGTAAAATTTCACCTCCGACATGTGGTAGGAAATGTAGCCTTTACGTTTGAAGAGCTCAATACTATTCTGACTCAGATTGAAGCTTGTCTTAATTCTCGACCTTTAAGTGCCTTATCTTGCAACCCATCCGACCCAAAACCTTTGACACCTGGACATTTTCTTGTAGGTGGCCCACTTACTTCCTTGCCAGATCATAAACTAACTGACATCCCTATAAACAGGCGTAACAGGTGGCAGTTAGTTCAGCGATGTTTTCAACATGTTTGGCATCGACGGTCAGCTGATTACTTATCTCAGTTTCAGCAACGCTCTAAATGGAAATCTGAATCACCATCTCTGAAACCTGGAAATCTGGTGCTAATAAAAGAAGACAACATTCCTCCTCTTCAATGGAAGTTGGGAATAGTTGAGAACGTTTATCCCGGTCCAGACAATCTAGTTCATGTGGTAACAGTTCGAAACTCCTTAGGAGTGTTTAAAAGGCCAGTGACAAAATTATGCCCGTTACCCACCAGTGACTAATATTATGTTAAACAGTAATTTTATTTAAGTGAGAAATCATATCGATTTCTGGTGGGCGGTATGTTGCGTTGCTTGCATAAGATCGAACTATTCAAGTAGCGCCACTCAGTAGCGCTACAGTCTTGTACACCACGTGATACAAAATATTAGTTTTCCTTCTTTTTTACATAATGTTTTTCTTCCTAATTTTATTCATTAATTGTTAGTGCACTAAGAGAGCAATACACAACATGGCCAAGTCGCCAACTATTATGTATCAATATTCTTTTGTTAAAAGTGTTAGTATCATTTCTTGTTAATAAAGTTGTTATGTTCAATTCAGTGTTTATTCTACAGTCCATTAATCAAATTAAATTTCAATTATCAATACAAGACAAAAGCCTTTCAAAAAATTTATATCTGTATAATATATTAACATAAATACATAATCTACAAGTTGTATTCTGCCTTTCAATATAATAGTAAAGGAAAAATAATGATGGTTTACAACATATTACAAAATTAAAAAAAAAAAAAAAATTACCTGTCTTACATGCTGAGAAACTATGTAAAAGTCAAAAAAGTGTCGCCTTGTCACAGTATTATCCATTACAGTACCAGGAGGAGGATTACAAAAGTCACCATCAGATCCACCACTTGTCTGCACAAGTAACAAATAATGCTGAATACTATCAATGACAATTTTAAAAAACTATTAAGTTTAATAACATACCTAATTTTAAATGAGTTCATCAAACATACTTAAAGAACACTATACTATTATTGTGTGATACTGTGTATCACACAAGAAATTTATATATTTGACTGGCTTTATTAATTTTGCCTGAAATTTTGCATGGAATACCAACAAAATACAGCTAAAATAACAAAAAATACCTATGAAAAAAATATAAAATACAAAAAATATGTAAATACATATACAAAATAATACATATGAGGTCAGTAAATAAAGTAATGAAACTCCCGCTTCATTACTTTATAAAGTAAAACCAGTTATTTACTGGTTTACCTGGTAAAAACCTTTTATTTACAATCACTTTTGAAATAGTTCCCTTAGGAAGCCACGCAATGCTTCAAATGATATTCCACTCTACATAGCAGTGTTGGAACTCAGAAACTGGAATATCCTTTAGATGGTCAGTTACATTTTTTTCATGCTTTCTACTGTTCCGAAATGGTGTCCTTTGAGATGTTTTTTAATGTCAGCAACAGGAAAAAGTTGCAGGAACTCAACTAAGGTGAATAAGGTGGTTGAGGAACCACAGGAATATTTTTCTTTGCTAAAAACTCATTAATTGAGACTGCAGTGTGACAAGGTGTATTGTCACACCTGACAGTGCGATGGAGCATCCAGTTGTCTTTGATGGCTGGTCTCACACGGGTAACTCTTTTCTGCAGTCTTTCAAGAATTTCTCGGTAAACATTTTGATTAAAATCTGTCCTGTAGACAAAAACTCCTTGTGGACAATGCTATTATTATCAAAGAAACAAATTAGCATGGTTTTTATTTTTGATTTTCTATATGTGATGAGTTTGAAGTGTGCCACTCCTTGCTCTGAAATTTTGTTTCTGGGTCATACTCAATATCTAAGATTCATCACCAATAATATTTTTTTAGAAAAATCAGGATCAGTTTCAATTCGCTCTAGAAGATCGTGGCACACTTCCACCCTGTTGTTTTTCTGTTCAACAGTGAGGTTTTTTGGGGTCAATTTTGTACAAACTTTTTTCATGTCAAATTCATTTGTCAAAATTTGATGGACTGTGATATGGTTCAAATTCAATTGTTCTGCAATCATTCTGACAGTTAATTGTCAGTTATACCATACCAAGTCTCTGATTCACTTAACGTTGTCATCAGTTTTTGACATTATCGGTCTTCCAGAGTGTGGATCATTCGCAACTGATTCCCGGCCATCTGAAAATGCTTTTAACCACGGAAAAACTTGTGGTTGTGACAGAGCATCTCCTCCATATGCTCTTTTCAATTTTGAAAAAAGTTTTAGTAGTATTTTTACAGTTTAACACAAAACTTAATTGCACAATGTTGTTCATAATTACTTTCACTCATTTTTGTAATGCACAACAAAAACTCATTTCACGACAAATTTGTTTGTTGTCACATGGCAACAATAGACTAAAAATATTAATAACGAATACAAATAAGCTGTTCATATAACCATTTGTTTACTAGTAACTTTACAGTGTTGCCATCTTACAGCTAGTGGTCGGGATGAAATCCATTATTATATGATCAGGCAGCTGAATACCACTGCAAAACGCAGATTATAAGAACTGTATAATCAAATACGGCGGGATGGAATGTACCCGCAGCAGTGGAAAAAAGCACATGTTGCTCCAGTACCGAAGGAAATAAAAATTTAACAGATCCCAATAGCTATCATCCCATTTCTTTGACGTGCGCTATGGGAAAAATACTCGAAAAAATTATTAATAATCGACTCGTTTGGGTTTTAGAAAAAGAAAACCTGATATCACTATATCAAGCAGGTTTTCAGCAATACCACTCTACCACAGATCAAATGATCAACTTAGAGAATATTATATACAACAGCTTTATTACAAGGAAACATTGTGTCGGGAGTTTTACTCAGCAACTATATGAACGGCCGTAACTTTCCAAGTACGTGTCAACAATGAATATTCATCTGAAAGAATGTTGGAAAATGGCATACCACAAGGTTCGCCGCTGAGCGGTACCTTGTTTACAATTCTCATTAATATATTGATATTAGCCATTCCAGCAGAAATCAGCGAAAGCATCTATGTTGATGATTTGGCAATTGTGTATGCCAGCAATAAGACAGCTATGGTGAAATACAAATTACAACGGGCGATTGACGCTCTAAACGAAGTTGAGGAATAATGGATTCAAATTTTCACCAGAAAAAACGTGTTGTGTACACTTCTGTAGAAAGAGAATTCCTCACCAACGTCCTACGTTGACAATTGACAATAATCCAATACAATATAAGGACAATGTTAGATTTTTAGGACTAGTATTGGATAAATCCCTTACCTGGGGATTACATATACAGGACTTCAGTGATAGATGCAAAAAAGCCCTTAACATTATTAAATGTTTATCAAACATTAATTGGGGCTCAAATAAAGATATTATTGAGATTGTATAAAGCATTAGTTCAATCGAAACTAGACTACGGATGTATTGTATATTCATCTGCAAGGAAGTTGCATTTAAGAAAGTTAGATGTAATTCATAATAGCAGAATAAGATATGCGACAGGCGCTTTCCGCACAAGTCCGACGACTAGTCTAATGTCCGAAGCTGAAATAATGACACTACATTATAGAAGAGAGATCCTTTTGTTAAGATATGCAGCAAACGTATGGGATTTTCCTGCCCATATAAATAACATACTTTTTAAAAATCATCCTATGGCTGCATTATACGAACATCGTGCTACCTATTCCAGACCAGCCGGAATTAGTTACCACGAATTAAGAAGAAAACGCGAAATTGCTATTCCAGACACTAGTATTTTCCACGAGAGAAATACCGCCATGGCTCTTGCCAGCGGTAAATACAAGGTTGGATCTCTCTCAGGGAGAAATAAAAAAAATAGCCAGCAGTTATCATCCAACAGGAATTTTTTGTAACAGTCAGTAACTACGTAGAACATATTAGAATTTATACTGTCAGTTCTAAAACCGAACATGGTGTTGGATGCTCCATATATGTAAATGGAGAAGCCCACTCTTGGAAACTGCCAGTGTCTATAAGGCAGAACTTACTCCCACACAGCTAGCTCTTCGCTACATAGAACACTATTGCGAAGAGAGAGTGCTAATGTGTTCCGCTTCTTTAAGTGTACTTGTTGCAATTCGGAACAAAAACATTAAGGATGTCTTAATTGCAAACAACCTGTCCATTTTGTACGTTCTAAATCAACAAGGGCGGCAATGCGTATTTGTATGGACTCCAGGGCAAGCTGGTATTACAGGTAATGAAAGCACAGACGAAGCTGCCAGAAAGGCAACAATCTGTGATGATTTGTGGATGCTTTTCCTGTAAGCGTGGCAGATGTTAAAAACTGTCTAACTAACATAGCAAGAAACAAGTGGAGTACTGATTGGAGGAGTTTAAATACAAAATTAAACTCAGTGAAAACTTCTCCATATAAATGGAAAAGCGACGTTAAGTTGACTCGCCGTGAACAAGTAGCTGTGACCAGACTTAGAATCAGTCACACGCAATTAGCAAATTCATATTTGTTGCTGGCGAAGAGAGACCAATGTACGGTGTTTGAAATAAAACACTTACAATTAAGCATCTAATAGAAGAGTGTACAATATATGAGGACCTCAGAAAGAGGTTCCGGCTAAGAAATGATATTGCTGGTGATCTGAATAATGGAAATGAAGAAAAGCTAGTTGCTTATTTACACGCCAGTGGACTTCTTAAAAGTCTGTAAAAATGGAAAAATTTAAAGCTGTGTTAAAGAATCTCTAAGAGGTAGTTTTATATAAATAAGGGAGTCGAAGCGTGGCACGTATAGTGACGGGAGGTAGTCCTCTTGCCTAGGCCACCCTGGCGCGCCTGCATGCAAGAGCAGTGAGTCGGGGTGCGTCCAATGATGGCATGAGGGACCCTCAAGGGTGGACTGAGGGCGCGAGGCTATGGGTAAGCGCAATGCATGCGTGTAGCCAAGTAGGTCAGGACCAGAAAGGGTAGTCTCCCCGCTGAGCAGCTTTTTGGCCGTCCTGATCAGGTGGTCAGATTGCTCTTATGACGCTGGGAGGACCCCGATGCATTACGTCCTATGGGACTGCTTATAGGGGAAAGTCAACTGCCACGGCATCCTGAGGCGACTGATATGCTGCTTAACGGCGGTACTGGTTGCCCCGAGGGTGCTTAAATAAAATAACAAACGAAACAGGTAGAAGGAGATGATGGCATTGTATTGTATTGATTTATATTTTAATTATGTTCTTTGAGAATTTTATCTCAAATTTTAATATTGGGACCTTTTACACCCCATAAGTGTTGTGTTTGTGTATTTAAATAAAATGTAAGGACCCTTTACACTCTTACATATGACACCCCTGATGGTGATACTAACCTCTTTTTAAGAATATGACAAGGGCTAATGACCTTAGCAGTCGATGCCCATAAAAAAAAAACAATAATCATTAATACAATTGAATTACCAGGAATAACATTGAAAAACTTAGTAACTAATTATACAAATAAAACAATAAATATCATGAATGAAATCCATTATACTTAATTATTATCTTTATACTTAAAAACTGCTGCACAGAATGTAGAAATATCTTTTTTAAAGTTTCATATCTAAAAATATTAAAAATAGAATTTAGGCCTAACATATACGTGTGGTGTGGTTCATAACATTCAAAGCACAAATCAGGATGATCAGGACAAATCTTACAATATGTATATTATATCATTCTGCTTGCCATTTTTAGCACATTGGCAGCATTTTTCATAAGTGTGCAAACCTGTTTTTCACTATCTTCACATTTGCTAATGAAATGATTTCCTTGAGCAATTGGACCTGGCACTTATTTCCTCCAGTGATGAACTTTTGGGTAACAATTTCTCTATTACAGCCAACTGGAAATCTCGAAAAGGAATTTGGTATTTTTGTACTTGCAATAAAGTTTGCAAGAATTTAGTAACATCATCTCAATAACGGGAAAGCTAGCAATTTTATACCAGCGTATCGTTTTTTTGGGCACAGATAATATGATAACATCTGATCTTGATGATCTATGCCCAACATATATTATTTATTAGTTTCATTTTCTTTTGATTTTCTTCTATTTTTGGTCTCTATAAGTTTGTTTCCAAATTCAGTGGACAAGTACATGACATCTCTTTGGTCTCGACACTTAGGATTCCTACCCCTTCTGAATACTGGCATACAGATTCCCCAGTCCATCTTTTTGAAAAGTACCTGTCATGTATGTATCCATTTCTAACAATTTTTTTAGATAAATTGAATAAATTATCCATGTAAATTGAGTGTCCGGACATTAATTTTTCTTACATCAGATGTAAGACATTAGCAGCATAGCCCTATCCACCCGTATCATCTTAATGACAGTGTAGACAGATATTTTCAGAATTGTTCTATCAGGTTTGATCAGTAAAAGTTTGATACTCTATTTATGGATTTTGTTTTTTATATATTGACGAAAGAGCAAACAACCATGTCATAAAATCATTGTTTCATCAAAACACAATTCCTTTTTAAGATAATATAGCGCACTAATTTTGTTATTAAATAATTCCAATAAGGGCCTTATTTTATACAAACGGTCAGTTATAACTTCTCCTGTTTTTAGGAGACAGAAATTTTTAACAGAAATGTAGGTACCTCAAAAAATTGTCATGTCTATTTTTCCCCGTGTAATTAAGGAAACAAGGTGTCTCATACAATGTGTAAACCAATAATCCTTCAAACGATTGAATGTAACATTTCCCATATATTGTAGAAGACCAAGAAATATTTGCAACTCTTCCCTCTTTAGCTCTATCCAAGATAATATAGGTGAATTTGGGGATTTTGATTTGTTGAATTTAAAAATTTTGTTTTTTAAATTATTAGTAAATAGGTTTGTCTCCTTTAAAATAAGATAAAAAAACACATCACCTGTAAATAGATTAATTAAACAATCTATAGCTATAACTATCAATCTATAACTATGTTCTATATCTATATAACAATCTATATCTATATAACAATCTATAACTATGTTCTGAAGAATACCAGAATTTACAGTAAAGTCGATTTTCTTTAAGTAAGGTGGTCTGATAGCCCATGTAATTTTCAGTTTTTCTTTTGACTGCATTTTAATTTTATTTACTTCAGGATGAACTGCATCACTATTATTATCACTAACAAATTCTTCAGAATTTATATATTAAACGACATCAATAATATTGATAATATTATTATCTGTTACATCTTTCATTTCGTCACTACTATCGCACTCTAACTCACTTTCAGTTCATAATTTGTCATAACTTTTTGTGCCGATAAACATATTCTCTTTGGTTGTGAAGGAATTACAATTTGATCGTCAGCCATACTCAAAGAATAAGAAAAACCTTAGGCCAAGTGCAATTACACATTCTCTACAAACACATGTAACACACCAAAGAAATAAAACTTAACTGTATAACCGAATGACAACACTGCTATAACGAAGCTTTGCGAATGACAACACTGCTATAATGAAGCTTTGCACAGAGCACTTCTACGGTGCTATCGAGCAGCGAGATGATAGCCCATCGGCCACCTTAGAAGCACCCTTGGCACTGAATGTGTTAAAAGAGACAAATGATAACAGGATATCATGTCTGAGTGCATCACGATATCAACTTTGTCAAATCAATTCTTTATACAAATACATATTTTAATATATACAAGGGTAGGATGAAAGTTCTAAGCCTGGATAAGAAAACATTTTCTGGGTTCATTTTTTTGCTTTATATTTTAAGTCTCCATTAAGACCTATACACTTAATCCAGTGTTACAAAACAGCACTTATGCCAGTTCCAATCCCTTAAATTATCATCTAGGCAACAATAACTTCATTAGTGGTTGAAAATCTCTACCCTCCAAGCCTTTTTTTTTTTTTTTTTAGGTTAAGAAACATATGATAGTCACTGGGAGCCATATCAAGTAAACATGGAAGGTGTTGGAGCAATTCAAACCGTAATTCGTAGATTTTTGCCATTGCAATTACTGGTGTGAGCTGGAGCATTGTCTTGATGGAAAAGCACTTTTTTGGCAAAAAAAAAAAGTTTCCATGACTTTTTCGCACAAAAAGTTGTTTTTTTGGGAGCAAGTTGACTTTTCCAACCCATTGCTTTGACTGCTGTTCTTTCAGGAGTGTAGTGATGAATTCAAGTCTCACATAAAAATTCCTCTGGATTGTGCTGAAATGTCTTTTCGTTACTGTTTTGGTTGGTCTTGAGCAAATGCGAAATCTAGTGCACAGCTTATTCATGTCCAAATATTCATGCAAGCATTCTGTTGGTATGCCTATAGACTCATTCACTGCCACTCATCAATCTACCAAAACAATTTTACGCACTACAAACAAAACTCTCAATTTGATAAATCATCAGAGTGTTTGAGGAAGACAGTCTTATAAAAACTGCAGTCAGCAGCACTTATGAAATAAATTAATATGCAATTTTAATTTTAATTTTAATATTACAATAATGTAAGAAACATTACATCATGTAGATAGTTTATTTTAGTAGTTTTCATTTTTAATATGCAATTTAATTGAATAATTTAAACATGACTAAGGATGTGGGATCCCATGTAAGTGCTTTCATGATAACATTAAGGTAAGGTAAGTTTATTTCAACATTCTGTACTAGGTGGTTTACATTATAGAATTTAAAATATGATACGTACAGTACAGAGGAAAATATATAAATCTTAAAAAGATTAATTTGAGTAAAAAAAAAAATATATATATACATCTATGTGTATCATTTTAGTGGAATCTTACACTTCATTAACTGAAATATTTTTTTCAGCTAAGATCTTTTTTACCCCATTATTTTTAGTTTACTGTTTTTAGAATGCACACAAAAAATATGAATACGCTGTTGAAGACAGTAACAATCAACGATAAATGTTAGTAAGCATCACAATAAAAAGGGTCTCAGAAAAATTAGAAATATTATAAACTAAATATTTTTAAAATAACATACAATAAATTTATTTATGAAATTTAATAATACAAAGTTTGTTATTTAAGATTAACATACTCGTAGTTTATTTCTTAAAGATGACATCTTGAGATGAGTTCTATATCTGTGCAATATTTCTGCTGTCTTTTAGTGAGATTTTAAAATTTTTTTTGGTCTGATAATATTTCAAAAGAAACTTTAAACATTTCTTCTTGGATCTTTGTTTTCAATTTTTCTGTCACAGCAGATCAACTACAATATACTTTCCTTTGAAAGTGATCACGAAAAAAGAAATTGTTCATAGTCAGATCTTGGAGGGCATAAATGTTACTATTTCTTGAAAAGTTATCAATCGGCAAACAGCTGCTACCAATATTGCTCATATTGATCACTCTTGTGGAACCATTATTTTTCAATCTTTGTGAAAATGAATACATTTTACATCATTACAAAGGTTTCCAAAGTATGACTATATATAAAAAAAAATGTGACAGTAGTTGCAAGCCCATCCTTATTATCAAAAAATATATGAGCCTGTTACAACAACACACACAGTATACCACACAACAACCTCATTGCTGGGAAATTTCTCTGGTGTAGCCAAATAAGATTTTTCTGGGCCCAATAATGAAAACCTTGTTTACTGGCAAACCCCATTCAGTGGAAATAGGCTTTCCCCTAACATTCATAATTTGCTAATGATCATCTCATTGTTCTCATTTATCTTTGCAAGCATTCATTCACAGAATTGTAACTGCACTGTGATTTTTGAATTTGATGTCTTGCATGATCTGAAACTTTTTCAGATAGTGATAAAATATCCTAGTACTCTCTCACATTTCCACCTGTAAAAATACTCTTTAAATATTCGAATGATGCAACTGTAGTTCACTGCTTGAAGATAAACCGAATGATACGACCTGATATCCAGATAAAGGTTTTGTTGAATAATGCCAGCCCGATTGATCTAAACCCACCCGGTTGGTCTAGTGGTTAACGCGTCTTCCCAAATCAGCTGATTTGGGAAGACTCATACATATCCTCATTCATCCTCTGAAGAATTATCTAAACGGTAGTTACCGGAGGCTAAACAGGAAAAAGATTGATCTAAAACTACTGCATATGTTTTAGGTATCTAAGAAGCTTCTAGACTTTACCAATTTTTATTGATAAACGCAATAAGTTCAAAACTAGAATATTTTTCAAAATCTCATCATTTTCAAACAGTAATATTCACCTATATAATATGGAATATGATATAAAGTATAATATTATACAAAATTAAATTGATTTTGGCCACACTAGAAAAAAAAAATTATTTTTTGGCCAAGAAACAAATAAGTCATTAAATTTCAGTCACCTAGAAAATGTAATTGTAAATGTAAATGTAAAAATGTAAATGTAACCTACCCCAGTAGAAAATGTAATTATGTAATTTTTATTTACAAGGAAAATCAGCTAAAAATGTTTCATTTTATAAAACAACTGACAAATTTATTATTAAATCAGAATAATGGGATATTAAAATCACTCGTTCAAAATAAAAGCTATTTGAAAGAACAAAAAATTGTAAAATTTTAAGTAGTTTTAATGATTAATAATAATAATTTGCTAAATATGTTGAACAAAAGGGAATAAAAAATTAATCCAAAAATAGCACTTACATGCATGTATAATCGTGTATTTATCCTCTTCTGAACAACAATGAAAGCTAACTTTGGATTGTATGTACTAGCTATAGATAAAAATGAATTCACTAACTGTGGAATTTCATGTTCCACACAATAATTCATCTGCCCATCACCAACACCATCTCTGAAGATAATAATGGTTTCAGGAAAAACTCCATTGACCTGAAAAAAATCATCGTTTGATTGTGCTATATTAAAAATTATTTTCACTTTTTTTTATATGATGTAGATAAATGAAACAAGAAATGAGGGTCCGTCAAGTATAAACCTACCTGTTGTCTTTATGGCTAGTGTACAAACATGAGTAGGCTAGCACAAAAACTGGGGTGATGTGGGAGAGGATGGACAATCCAGCTGCCATGTAATTCAGATTTATGATCAGTAGTGTCATGTCAGAGCAAAAGGTTTCACTATCAATGGAATGTATTATAAAATTCAATGTATTATCATGAAGTTTCTCATGACTGAGGTCGTCAAATCCTAGAAAATTTTGGCAGACTGTATGTGCAGTTTAGGAATATGATGTGAAATACTTAAATCTACGACTGGACCAGCAAATTTAAAGGGTAGTACAAAGCTGTATTAAAATGATTCATAATAGGAGATCAAAGACAAGAGTGATGGATGATATTTGATTAATTCATGACCTCACTGAAGATGACTGGCACCTAGTGCTTGATGAAATTACTTGAAATGGGTATTGATAATAAAAGCATCAATCCCATTATAAAAAAGCACCTCGGGTTCAACAAAGACTGTGCAAGAAGGGTTTAAAGACTTTAGACCAAAAATCAAAAAAAGGCTTTTCAAGAAAATTTGATACAAGATCCCGAACAATTTCAATGAGGGAAATAATTTTTTACATTGAATAGTCACTGTGATGAGTTACGGGTCTACTATAACACTGATGAGTCAAAATTGGCAAATATGGAGAGCCTTAACCTGTTAAAAGTGAAAATGCTTCAGTCATAGAAATTACTCACAACTGACCTTTGAACCTGGAACATCCTCACCCCATAGGGGAAGACACCACCCTTCATGTGGTAGTTTCAGTCATCACGCCACCCTCCCTTCATACCTAGTCCTTACGGGCTTTACCAGAGATTATCTTCAGAACCTCGGCAAAAGGCATCCCTCAGCCTTGTTCTTGTCTCAGTCAGGATGCCACAGATGAGAATACCACATGTGATATTCCCATCGGTATACTACTAGGAAATGAACTCTTTAAAACAAAACACATCTAAGTCGAGTCTTTAGTAAGACTGAGTGACAGGAACTGAAATTAAAAATGCAACTATGTATCCGATAGGTTTGAAGTTGAGTTCAATACGCAACCACAACATAACACAAAACAAAAAATAAAAATAAAACTAAATAAACAAAACATTACAAAAACATCAAAAGTTATAACACAAGAACAACAAAACCAAGACAGAAAAGACCAGGTGGAAACCTAAATTCCCTCGGTAATCCGTTCTCTTGCCAGGTACGCAATGAAATTCTCAACAATTACCCATTTGGCCTAGTTTTTCCAATTATCACAAAGATCTAATGTCGATTTGATAATGTCAAGCCAACAATTAGTCTCTGCACATTCGTAAATTACATGGTACGTGTCACATTGCTAGTCTTACTTTCTTCATGAAGGCTGAAATGGAAATATGCTAAATGCACAGTACTCTGATAACTCTTAAATAAACTGAAAGCCACCTATAAGAACAAAAATGCAGTCAGATAATTAGAGATCAAAATTAGATTTTGATACGCTTTTTTGCTATTTCTTCATGACATGTCTTACATTTTTTTAGGAAAAATGTGACAAATTCATGGAGACTACATAGAACATCAATAAATATGTTTTGTATTTTTATACTGTACTAATAAATGTTAAAAACAAAAGTCCTGTTTTCATTTAAGTGGGAGAGGGGGGTGTACAAGGGTCAGTAAGGAAAAGCAGTGAGGAACAACTGGAAGATTTTTTTTTGCAGGTGAAATTTCTAAGTTAGTGACAAGGTGCAATAAATGCCTAAACTTAAATGGTAATTATGTTGAAAAGTAGAGGAAAGATTTAGTTTTAAAATGTATATAATAAAATGTATTTACCTACAACTGTGTTATATTTATAACCAAACAGAGATTACTTTCTGAATGGCCCTCATAGTTTTACCATGAGAATTTAATATTTAAAGAATATTCATTTTTATGTTTCTTGATCAAAGTGAACTTTTCTAATATTTGCCAATCTCATTTTCTCATTTGTGGAATAACCTGTTATCAGAAGGTTCTGAAGAATGTCATTAGTAGCATTAAATTCTAATAAATATAAATAATATCAATTAGCAAACTAATTGAGGTCTACCCTGTAGTTATTAACCAAAGAAAAAATAAATTATATATTACTTTAATTTTCATTACATAACACTAATTTTCAATTAGGAACTATATTAGTTCTTTTAATTGCTTGTGATGTGTAGTGTGTAGTTATCATCTTATATTTTTTGATAACTTTATATAATCATTGTGATATAACTAGTAAAATATAAAATACATTCTAGGAAAATACCTTCTAGTAAATATTACATTCTATAAAAACATTTTTATGGATTAACAAAAACCAAGGTAGATTTAAGAAACCAATACTAAACTGAAATGATACTTCGTTCTTTGTTTCATAACTACAAATTAAGTTTACAAAAAATGTTGGCAAAAACACAAAATAACAAATTTACATGCACCATGGCGACATTAAGAGTAATTATTTTCTGATGTTTAAAATGAAACTTGCCTGGTGGTAACGTTTCAAGCATGCCAGTAAGGCCATTCTGAGAGTATCGATTAATTCAATTCCTTGCATTTGTTGACAAGCTTGAGAATACCACCTCGTCATAGTTTCATTCATTGATGCTACAAATCCGCCCCAACTGTGTCCACTTCTAGCTGGATCATGATAAGTATCAATACCACACATCAGAACATGTTTGAAAGGTATTTTCACACCCCATAATGTACCACCCATTTTACAATTCATTTGTAGAGCAATTTTCTGAGTAACAGCACGTAGTTTTTTATATTGCGAGATTGTTCTTGAGTTTATGACCTATTCAAACAAAAAAATTAAATACAAGAGTACTAAAAAAAAAAAACAGAAAAGTATTTTAGTCAAAATCTTAAGACACTATTATTAGAACATGTAATAAAAATAAACAATACTATAACAATTTTAGTAATCAAACAGTGCATTGACAAATTTAAAAACCATATTTTTCACATAATAAATTTATCTTAAGAAATTGTCTCACTGCATCCTGATCAAAGTAGGAATATAGCAATGATCAAGTCTACCAGAATTGTTAGACATGGCTTGTTACACACTTGTAGCTGCTACTGTTTAATAAGCTTAGCATTAAATTTTTAATTAGTTGAGAATAATTTGAGTTTCAGAAGGGAAATGCCTTAAAGCAATTATAATGCTGGGGCCAGTTTCAAAAGTAAAGTCTAGCAAGTCCTTTTACCCACCGGGTTGGTCTAGTGGTGAACGCGTCTTTCCAAATTAGCTGATTTGGAAGTCGAGAGTTCCAGCGTTGAAGTCCTAGTAAATTCAGTTATTTTTACACGGATTTGAATACAAGATCGTGGATACCAGTGTTCTTTGGTGGATACATCTAGTAGGAAAACTTCAATCAGTTTATGTAATTTCTAAAATATAAATAAAATACATCAACAGAAATCTACACAAAACTAACTTATATTCCAGTATTTAATTTCCTATCAACATCAATATGATGTACTTTGGCAAGAAAAATCACAACATGGCAAAGGAAATCACTGCTTAACACACAAACAAATCGACCACTTACAGGCATGTGATGTTTTGAGACTAATGTCACTCATGTTAATACTTGAGTATTTTGAGTCTAATGTCACAATGAGACAAATATACAAGTATATACAAGAGATGTTTGGAAAGTAAGGTTGCAATGTTTTACAAATAGAAAAATGCATATTTATTAATGAAACTTATAGGATATATTTCACAAGTATACTGCCATTTTTCTACGTACCTGTTATTCAGTTCCAAACATTTGTCAGCTGAGGCATCACCTTTCGTACTCCTGTTTCACACATCCTGCTACCATATCCTTTGACCACTCAGACACAGCATTCATCACCTATTTATCAGTTGAAAAGTGTTTTCTGCCCATATGATCTCTCAAAAGAGTGAAAGGAATAAAATCACTAGGTGGCACGAAGTTCAGAATATCCTAATCAAAACTGTTGAGGATTTAAACTGTCTTGCATACGTTGTGTGACAGAGTGTAATTGTACAACACACATTCCGTTTGTCAGCTGCCCTGTTCTTTTGTTTTGAATGGTCTGATGAATCATTTTGCAGCATGTTGGCATGCTTTGACCAGGATTCAAAAAGTTTATAAGCAAAATTCCTCTTTAATCCCTGAAAAATTTCACCATGATTTTTTTCACAGACTGCTGGCGTTTTGAATTATTTTGGCAAAAGGGAAGCAGTATACTGCCACTTCATAAATTGCCTTTTGGATTTCAGTGTGTAGTGAGCTACACAGGTTTCATCCTCAGTCAGAATAGAGTTAAGGAATTCTTCATAGTCAAGCTCATAGCACTGGAGAAAATCCTCAGCACAATGAACTTGATTTGTCTTTGTTCTGTTAACATTTTCAGTACCCATCACGTGCAGTTTTTGAAAAAACAAATGGTTAGTTACCATTTCATACAACACAGTTCAACTGACTGCTGAACAGATTTCATGTAGTAGTCAAATTGCGATCTTGGCAAATTATCAGTTTGTCAACAAACTCATCTGTTTCAATCAAGTCTTCTGCTTCTCTGTTCAAATTTTGTGGTGGATGTTGGCGGCTTTTCATTTTTAATAATGCAACGATATTGAATGCAGGCTTGCACTTCACACTTAACAAGATCAGGAATTGCCAGGTTCATGTAGATGCGCTTTGACATTACTAATCAAGCTACTGATCTCCAGCTAGGCTAGTTTTCTTCACCTGGACTTCCCTTTCACAGAAAAAGGCCAACTTTAAAATTGAATTGATTTTGTTTCTCTCAGAGTTACAGACATTGTAGTCTTACCTTCCATACATATCTCATAGTGAAGTGTAAGTTTTAAGAAAAGTAAAGGTTCAGTAACAAACAATTTAATTTTGCTTGGTGTGGTAGCTACTTTTATAGATTTTATAATTTCACAAAATAAAATACGTGATCATCACTGTATAAGTTATATATAAATAATACCACTCCTATAACTTTTAATTTGGAGTAAAGAATACAACATATTTAAAGAATTTTAAGCTGATATTAGAAAATCACACCCAACAGCAAGACAATAAATTTAACTTTTTTTGTATTTTTACAAATTAAATGAAGAAAAATTAAGGTTTAACTTAAGATAATTTTAGATCTATCTATATACTTGCATCAAATTAAGTGTTACTAATTTTAATGTCTAAATTTTTTTCCTAAGAGTGTTCTACTTTAAGTACAATTAAGTACTTGCACTCAATGATGAGTGATGACAAACAAGGTCTAAAATAAAGTAATGACCAGTTTTTTTTGGCAGCCAAAATGGCAATACTGTAAAGTTACTAGTACACATATGATTTGATGAACAGCTGATTTATATTAAGTATTAATATTTTTAGTCTATTATTGCTACGTGGAATGTAAACAAAATTTTCGAGAAATGAGTTTTTGTTGTGCGTTACAAAAGGAGTGATACTAATTATGAGCAATGGTATGCCATCAAGTTTTGTGTTAAACTCTGTGAGAATGCTACTGAAACTTTTTCAAAATTGAAAAGGTCGTATAGAGATGATGCTCTGTCACGAACCCAATTTTTTAGGTGGTTTAAAGCATTTTCAGATAGTCGGGAATCAGTCACGTCCCAAAAAAGCAAAAATGAGTAAATCAAAAATCAAAACCATGCTAATTTGTTTCTTCAGCAGTAATGGCATTTTACATAAGGGAGTTTCTGCTGATAGGATAGGGTGTGTAGATCATATAGCTGTAATATATGGATTTTAATCATTTGTGAGCAACATTTACAAACAAATGAACATTCTTACATTAAAAGATGTTGATTATTTGATTCACTTACAAAATTATTTTGTATGTTTACTCGTAAAGTTCATGTCTTCTAGTGAGAACAATTCACGAGACATTTAATTGGTAACATAAGTCAACTGAACGTAACATGCTATTTGGGTGAGTGGTGGCAAGGTGTTCAAAATCCAACCAGGCAGCTCTAATCTCGTGAAATAGCAAATGAGATTAGTACATTCTCACTCTTGGATGAAATTACAATTGAAGCTCCCATTAAGGAAAATATTGGCATAATTATTTTCTAGCCAGTGTAATTTTCATCTTCTGTTAATGAAAAAAAGTCTGAACTTTCTCTATAATGAAAAACAGTAGAAACTTTAAGTAAGACTGAAATGGGAATTTTTTAATTATTTAGTCCAGGTACTGAATTTCGTGAATAGAGCATGAATTACCTAGTCAATCTATCTCAGTCACTCAATCATTCATTTCTGCAGCTTTCAATTTGCATTCAACTATGCACTGAAATTTCTGAACACTACTGTATATTTCTTCAGCTTGTTGAAAAGAGTATGCAAACTCTATTTCTACAGTTTTACTGTACCTGGAAAATCCCATGAAGTCATATGTTGCAGTTCTGCAATTCCCAATTTTTAGAATTTCTAATTTTTTTTTAGAATTTCCATTTACTGTAAACAAATTTTAACACTAAAAATTTATTCAGTCACATGTCAGGATGGTACCT
The DNA here is from genome assembly GCF_047948215.1 of Lycorma delicatula. NCBI lineage: Eukaryota > Metazoa > Arthropoda > Insecta > Hemiptera > Fulgoridae > Lycorma > Lycorma delicatula. The sequence goes on along the minus strand of NC_134455.1, from coordinate 6,960,977 downwards.
GTTATTCAATCTTTCCTTTATGCTAACAGGAATTACTGTTCTGTAAACAGTTTCTATGTCATATTGAACTTTAAAATGCTATGTTAAATGCACTTTAAAAGACCGTAATGTTTTACTGTACATTAATTGTGTATTATGGTAAAAGTTTTACTTCGTTGATGGCCAGCAAATGTTTTCAGTGGAAGAAAAAGTTAAAATTATTCAATTGCTGGAGAAGGGTAGTATAAGCCAGCTGATATTTGCCATAATTTCAAACTGGCTTCATCAAAGCTAGCAATACTACAGATCAACAAAGAAACACTATTTTAAGGCGCACAACAAAGGGGAAACACTTACAAAAAAAATTTGAGCACCAGTCCACAAACAACTAGATGAAGCTCAACTACAGTAGTTCCAAAATCAATGAAATCTGCTATTTGTAATCAACAGACCGATACTAAAAAAAATGAATTCTTCACAAATAAATCAAGAATACAAACATTCAAAGAAATCCACAATGGTTGGCTACATAAATTTAAACGACATCAAATTAACATTCTTTAAAATTTGCAACAAAGCCAAAGATGTTGAAATTAATGTTACTGATGACTGGAATCAAAACAATCTACATATTTAAGGATGAAATGGGACTTTTTTTAAATGTTTCCAAAAAGAATTTTAAAATTTACAGATGAAAAGTAGTAAAATTTAGTTAGTTTTCTGCCTACACAAGTGACTGTTGTTTGCGCTATTAAGGCAGGGACTGAAAAACGGCAGTTACTAGTCAGGAAAATCTAAAAACCTAAATATTTTTAAAATATGAAATCTTTATTTGAAAATATCAAAACAAAACCATACAAATAACTGCTGTAATATTTGAAGAAGAAATACAGATACAGGATGCTGAATTAACCAAAAAAGGCTAGGAGGATGCTTTTATTAATGGATAATTGTACACATGTAGATAACCAAATACTCTAACAAATTAATTTTTTTTACCAGTAATGAACAGTGTGTCATCAAATACCCAAAAGACCACTACAGAAAGAAAATAATGCTTTAACTAATTTAAGAAATAAAAATAACATTAAATTTAATTTGTACGGTACCTTCTTGTCAAAGCATGGGACTTTGTTACACTCTCAACTGTAAAGTATACGTTTAAACATACCTGACTTGCACTGCAAACGAATTTTTCTGACAACAAAGAATATGAGAAAGAATGATGATCTACCTCTCAATGAATAGAAAGACAGTCCAATGTTAATGAGTTAACATTGGACAATCCAACAGTTAATAATGAGTTAACCAATAGAGTAGCATTCAGTGACAATGACTACAGTGACATTGAAAATATTCTTATCTGTGATAATGAAGAAAGTTAAGAAGATATGGATAAAAATACCCTAACCCTAATTCAAAAGCACCCTAGAAGCGCTATAAGGTTGGTACTAACCTACTTAAAATGCCACAGTTCATCACAAGTAATAAATATATAAAATAACATTAAAAATGATTATTACAAAAAGATACAGACAATAAAAATAATGTGTTTCTTCAGAAGTGAGTAAACATTTTAAGCGATAAGTAAGAAATTTAAAACTAAATGAACAATTAGTATAGGTTTTTAAAAATGCAGTAAAGTAAGAAATGTTTTTAAATTTTATCTAAATAATTGAGTCGAATATAGTTGTACTGAGTTCACATGTGTTCTCTCTAAAAGATCTTCTGAATAGTTTCCTCAATAGAAAATAGTATTCCCCTATGTTTCTTTACCTTATTTATTTTTCCTAGTACAAAAAGACAGCAGATACAGACAAAATGCAAGATCTTTTTTAAGTTTCCCTGTAATGAAATTCCTCAATAACAAAATCTGTCATGGAACCTTGAGTTGTTCATTATATAGAGCTTAGAATATAATTTAACATAAAATTTATGAAAGTTAATGCTAAAAAATGTACTTTCAGTAATGTCTGACCTACACAGCATAAAACCAAATTAACACGTATTGAGTGCATGATTAAAATAATTACTCATAACATTAAAAGAAATTGTAAACATTTTATTGCTCATAACTGATTGGTTAACACAAGTCACACAAATTGCTAAGTAGTGAAAATGATGTGGTTAAAACATAAACAATTGGGCCGTTTAATTATTATATTCTGCCATCTACAACGTGAAGAAAGTATAAAATAATGGCATTAGATTCTACTGTTTATGTGGTCAAGATTCCAGATTGTTAATTTTAAATAAAATAATTTCTTTATCTTTCTTGTATAATATAACTGCTAACAAATAACATCTTTTTTCTTTTTGTCAATGAAAAATATCGGTTTTATTGTAGTACAATAGCCTATAAATCATAATTCAATTGTCATTAATTCCAACTTCAGCCGCATTCATAAAAGGAGATTAATGAAAAACAAATAATAAACATGGTCAGTAATGCGTAAAAATACACATAGTGAAAAGAAACTATATAACAACTTTTAAAAAATTAATGTAATCACTCTATGACAATGACTTTTATCTTTTATCTAAAAAGTCCTGAGTCTACACTCTTATCGAGCTCAGCATCTTCACATTCTACATATTTCCAAATCATATTCTATACCTTTGCTTGTTATGAATTAAATAGAAAAAAATATTGCGAGTATAAGTTACAAGTTCTAAATGCAAAAATAATAAAAATAACACACATATATAGAGATGACACACGTATAAGAAATGAATACACAAAAAGATTATAAAATCACCTGAGAGGCAATAGGAGTCTCTGCAATGCATAATTTTTTGCATGCAGAATACCTATCATCTCTTAAAGATGGAAAAATAATCACAACAATCTGAAGATCACTTCTAATTAATTTTCTTAACCTGTTGACATATGTTGGAATGCTATCATCATTTATTACTTCTACACTAGGGGAAATTACTTCCATTCCCATCTGGGGTCCAACTTGTCGTAACATATCAACAAATTCACTAGCAACTTTTTTATCACGTTTAGTCATAATTATCTGCCATTTGTGTAAATCGACCTGAAACAATAAATAATTTTATGAAAATAATTGTAAATTTTTTTAATACAGAATGGTTATGTAAATTAATGTAATCTTAACAATTATCATATTGTTAAGATTAATTTATAAAGCTAATCTCAACAAATTAATCTAATGTCACACACACACAAAGAGAAAAAAGTTTTTTTTTTGTTTTGGGATAAACAAAAAACTACCCAATCAATCACAACTAAATTTTTACTCATGTTTCTCGGCATAACTGAGAAGGTTTTTGGATATATTTCTGTGGTTTCAAGGGATTGCTGTGGCTCAACCACTATAGCCACTGCCACTAGTTTTTAACCTGAAAAATTGAATAAAACAGTTCTCAGAACTGTATCTGACAGTAGTTTTTGAGAAATCTGGGATGAAAACCAATAAATTAAGGTAAAAACCCATTTTTTATGTGTGACATCCAATGACACTGTTAAATGGGTAATAAACACAAAATGTTCAACCAAAACTTGAACATGATCCTTTCAAACATCCTCACATATTTACTAATTTTTCTCACCGATTTCCCTGTAAAGATAGCATATTTCACAGCCACAAATCATCATCGGTATGACAATTTCAGCATGAAGTAAGAACTTGCATTTAGTAAACATGGACTAACCTAAATTAATTCTTTTGATAATTTTAGTCCTCCGTCCATCCTTCCCAATTCTCTGTCCTAGGAAAATAACATTACTTATAATCTCAATTGTTTAAGATTCAATGTTCATCATTGTTTATGATTCTGTCTACTTTACAGCTAAAATACATTAGATTTTCATTTAAATTCCCCTTGAAACCTATCTCAACTTTGTCTCTTATCGTTTCTTCCACCACAATTTGTAACTTCTTCAGTATTTTTCACTAATAGAACCACATCACCAGCAAATTTCAATACATTTAACCATTATTTATGTTCATATCTTTCCCTTGTCAGATTACATTATCAAAAGGTGTTTCAACTACTCCATTGAAGATCTTTGTTGATGGAGTCACCTTGTTTCTAATATTTTTTTATTTAAACTTTATTCGTACATTTTTTTGAAATGATGAAAGGATCTAGGAGAGGCTACAGAAATATTAAAATGGAAAAGGCCAACCAGCTCATGGATATAAATATGATGGTAATTAAAGAAAATAAAAATAAAGTAATTATTTATTTTATTAATTTAATAAATTAACAAATAAAGTAATACTACTGAAATTTTACTTGTAAATTAGTCTTAATCTTACACAGATAGCTTACCACAGTCAACATATGATTGGAAGTAGCAGAACGTCCCCAATCAGCCTCAGGAGAGCCTTTTATACATGTATGTCTACCAAAATATAAGTCTTCAGGTGGTAACAATCGACCAGTTAATTCAACTGTGTTTTTTGCTAATGATAAACCCCACCTTGCTAATAAATCAGATGCATCTGGATTTGCTGTAATTTACAAAACATATTGCATTACATTTCAAATAACTAAATTTCACTTAATTTATTATAATAACTTATTGCTTCTAATGGTCAATTGCAATTAATCATAAATAATTACTGACACGCTGACATTCCTACAAATTATTATCAGCTTGGAATATAATGCTGTGAAGTACAGTTTTAGTGAAAACATTTATTTAATTAAATTATAATTAACTGTACGTTAAATTTATTACATTTATGAATACAATAATGTAAATGAATATTTTTAACCGTGCTATTACCATAATCAGAAAGTAAGTTACAAGTTCCAAAAAATACAGTCATCTATTTCAAACGGACATTTCTTGTTTAGAACAGATTGACAAGCATGTCACCTTTGTTCTGTAGGACTCAGCCTTGACTGCATTGTTCAGTTATATCTCCACCTCTGTCTGTAGCCAAACAAATAAACAGTGCTGTGCTCCTCCAGGAATATAAACTTCACCTTGTCATATAGTATTTGTATAATTTATCCTTAAAGTACAAACATACAAAATTTATCACTTGCATTGACCTAAGTAAAAATACTTTAAATATTGTGCTAGTATTATTTTTCAGTAGTTTCTTCACTAAAATAGTTTTCCTCAACCATCTACGTTCTACACATCTCTTTTTCCCCACATTAAATAAACTTTTGACATTTTAATACATAGCCCACCAATCTAGTTCATCCATAACAAAATTTAGTCACAAATCTCTCTCCACTCCAACTATCTTAAAATTTTAATGACCCACTAATTTTAACTTACCCTATATTTTTCAAAATCCTGAATAATTTTGACTTTCTAATTTTCCTACTGACCAAATTTTACTATCATAAAGAATTACACTCCACAAAATTATTTTTATGATTTTTAAGTTTTAAATTTATATTTAAGATTTCTTTCTAAGTTTTAAATTTATATTTTATTCCAACATGACTTATTTTTTGGAAGGAGAAAGCTCTCCTTACTTATGCCAGTCTGCTTTTTACTTCCTAAAAGTAAAAAGCAGTAAAGGAAGTAAAAGAAGAATTGTCATGAAAAATTTTGGTTTACAGATTTCAACAAAAATATCTATTTTGTCTAGTTTTGGTGTGACATCTGTATATATGTACACACGTATCTCTCGTATAACTCAAAAATTATTTGCTGTAAAATGTTGAAATTTTGGGTTTAGGGCTGTTGTTAACATCTAGATGTGCACTTCCCCTTTTGATTGCAATCAACTGAACCAAAAGTGTCCAAAAAAGCTCAAATCCCAAAAAATTTGGATTTTGGACTTCTTAACTGCAGTAATACCTCATTGAGAGCTTTTTAATGATATATCATAAGTGGCGCTTCTTTTCATTGGTTCTAGAGTTATAGCCAAATAAAATTTTAATTAATGAAATATTTATATCTCACAAGGAAAGGCACCACATCAGTTTGAATTAGACTTTTTTTTTTTTAATTTACATATATTGCTTTATTAATAATTACTAACCATGATCGTAAAAAAATTTACAATAAATAATAATTCAATAAAAATAAAAAAAATGTGAAAACAAATTATAAATTATTAGTGAAATAAAATGTTATGTACTTTTAAAAATATGTATATAATTTAATAGTCATTATTACATTATGTGTGTTTGTAATAGATTTGGTGAAACATCTGATTATTTAATATTAATTGAAAATTATAATAATTTAGAATCGTATTATTTTTGGATTTTCTAGTTTAATTTTATCTACATTAAAGTTAACTAAAGAGCGACTGAAAAACAGACCCTCACAAAAACAATATATAAACTGAGGCATACATGCCTGATCTTTAATAAATTGCAAAAAATTCTGATGTTTTACTTGATTAATCCTCTGATATTGTCATACAACATTCTCCCTAAGTGAGAGTTGATCATGATTTCTGTTTATTTGTTTTTTGTTGCCAATCATTTAATTGCTCTTTGGTTTGATATAATCCTTCTGATCTTAATTTGTGTACAATTTCTCCAATTTTCTCTTTCTTTATATTCATCATCCTCTCTTAAGTTTTTTATTCTCTCCTTGATCTTAACATTTCCTTCCTCTTTATATTTATCATCTTATAATCTTTTTATTCTTTCTTTGGTTTTAACATTTTCTCCCTCTTTATACTAACATCTCTTAATTTTTTACTCTTCCATTGTTTTTAACATTTTCTTCCTCTTCATATTCATCTTCTTGTCATTTTTTGAGATATATTTCTTCTTGTTATCTTTCTTTTTCCTGTATGATTGTTTCTTCTTCATTTTTGATTATTCGCCAAATAATCCAATAATAAAAACTGAATATTTTACCACCATAAGGTTGAAATTATCCAATAATAAAAACTGAATATTTTCACCGTAAGGTCGAAATTAACATTTGTAACCATCAATACAAATCACTAAACGGAACCAGGAAATCACTAAATGGAATAGTTTAACTTTTATTTACACGACACACCAAAAATCTGACACTTTTGTTAATCAGCAACTCTCAAAGATATGAATAATACTGATCTAGTAATACAAGTAATAAAGGGGATTTTACTCTATCCTAATATCATGAAAGATTGTTGAATTAACAATCGTATAAATAATTGATATTAATAAAAATTAATATTTCAGCAATTGTATAACTGTCCACTTTATTAAAGAATTGGAGGTTCATGTTTCACTTTCAAATGAAATAAGTTTAAATAAAGTGGAGCAAAAAATGTGCATATGTGATTGAATAGGCATACAAGGAAGTCATGTGGTGTTGTCTACATCAGTTTTACATCTGCATTACTTCATCTAACCTTTTTAATTTTAACCTAAGTAACACTTCTGTTATATTAAGATTTAACTCCTCATTAAATTCTTTTTATTACATTTTTGTTTTGGTTTTATTTATTTTCAAAGCAAGTTTATATCCTAGCAATAAACATGCTTATTCAGTATATTCTAACTCATGTTTGTTTTCTGCCAAAAAAAATGTCATCAGAATATGATAGCATAATTTTTTTCTACTGAGACAGTTACTCTATTCTTAATTTTTTTTTTTAATCCAGTATTATCTTCTCTATATACACCTTTCTTCACCTATTCTATTCTTTCATCTGTTTACTGTATAATGAGAATAACTTCCTTTCCTTGTGTTTCAGTCTATTTTTTTTAAATTTCAAAACATTTAATTCCATTCTAAATATCAAATATTTTTTCTTAATTTTTCTTTAAATGAAAAAAGAACTTTAAAAGTACAGAAGAATCTCTACTATCTCAGAAGTTAGAATCATGGCAGCAACATAATACCTTGTTAAGTACTGGTCATAAGTACTTTAAAAATACATTTAACTTGTAAACAAAATTTGTCTATTCACAAAGAAAAACTACAACACAGTAGTAATTTGATGTATTAATAAAACAGAATTTAAAAAGAAAACAGCTGACATGAAACAGTTCTTTCAAACTAACAGAATAGTAGTTTTTTAACAAACCGTAACATTTAATTGTTAAAAAATGATTGAAAATGCCCAGATTGGTTGAGTAAAACATGAAAGATTACTTATTAATAAATTAATAGACTAAATTATACATTTGAATTTTTAATGTTTCACAAGAGCATAACGTCAAGTTAATCAAAAGATTGCTTTTATAGATGGCTTCATTCACTTTTTGAAAAATGTTTCAGTAAAGAAATGAAATTGTACAGATTAACAGAAAACAATTGGGACATAAAATAAAGCAACATGCAGAAAGTTTAATTCTTGGCTCTGGCTGCTGACAGAATTGATTGTTGAAAGGGTGATGGATAAGGTTATATTGTAATTAGTTTTGATTTGAAATTTAAAAAACAACATACATAACATAAATTATTATAATATGAGGTGTGATTGGAAAGTTTTAAGACTGAGCTCGTAATTTCAAAATGAAAATACTTACAGGCTATTGTGATGGATTCCTTCAAAGTAATCCCCTTCTGACTAAACACATCAGTTTAGTCAGCATTTTGTGACAATAGTGTTTCCATTTTTGGAACCTTTCCTGTAAATTTTCTTTCATAACAGTGTTAAGAACCCTCTCTGTACTTGCCTGGATGTCTTCAATTGAGTGAAATTGGTTCCCTTTCAGCAAAAATGCCAATTTAGGAAACAGGGAGAAGTCATCAAAGGCTAGACCATAAATCAATAGAGTGGCTGCAGAAGTACAAGAATTTAGACAAAAATTCTGCAATTGAGAATGCATGATGAGCCGGTGTGTTGTCATGGTGGAGGATGGAATTCTTGTCTCACCAAAGGGCAAGCCTTTTCTTCTCCATATTTCTGTGCAAACACTGAGACCTATTTTTATAGTAATACTGGTTGATTGTCTGCCCCCTAGAGGCAAATTTATGATGCACAATACCTGTAGAATCAAGGAAACTACCAATATGATCTTCACATTTGACAGACTTTATTAGGTCGTGATAAACTTGGGGCCTTCCACAGTAATGAGATTGTATTTTGTTTCTAGGACATACCCACACAAACTTATGATACATCATCTGTAATTATCCTATTTAACAAATCAGGGTCAGTTTTGGCCCAACTTATCAGTTTTTGGGACATCAATTCTGTATTGTTTCTGCTGGTGTAACAACAATTTTTGGAATAAATTTCATAAACACTAAATTTTAACTGAAGATCTGACATGTTCAAATTTTCAGTTAAAATTTATTGAAGCTTGTAGAGAATTAAATTCAGTTCATCAGCCATCTCCCTAATTTAGGACTACAGTAAAAGAAAGCACACTAACTAATCCATGAATTCTACAATGTTTTCATTGATTTTTGAAGTGGAAAGCCAGCAGGGAGGTCATCTTCAACTGATTTGCAGCAATCTTTGAATCTATTGCAGATAAAAACATTTGACTGGCTCAGACATTTATTCCCAAAAACTGTTTAATAGTTTATAAGCCTCTGAAGCTGATTTTCCAGTTTTCAAACAAAATTTGACATAAACTCACTGTTCCATTTTTTCATAATTTTGCAAAATCAATAATCTGCCCACAACTGAAAATATGTCTTCACTCATCAAGATGTCATTATCTACTAAACAAAAAATTGCAGTGATCTTTATAGATGTCTGAAGGAGAAAACAGGCTTCCCTTTCCACACCTGAAGGCAAAACTACTCCCTCCTATTGAGCAGTAGCAGCATTTGCCTTAAAACATCTGTCTTAAAACCTTCCAATTGTACCTCTTATGTACATTTGTAATACTTGTGCTTAAGTAACTTAGTGTACAAAAATATTTGATGTTTCCAAGGAATAAGAATTCTTTAATGCCAATAGTTATCAGACTCTTTTTTGGAGGGAAAAGTCCTTCCAAAAAAGAAAAAAGGTTCATCTTTTGTTTCAGTAAAGTGATGTAGTTATATTAAATTTTAAATCTGTTTAAAGAACAATCTTATGGAAAACAATAGTTTAATTTTACAGAAAATTGTGATTGTATCATCAAATTCACAGCTTTTTATCTCATAATTAGATAAAACAAGTATTATTTTTTAATGAAATTTTTCAAGAAATCTCTAAAAATCAATTTATAAATGAAAGAAAAACCACAGCAGCTCAATTTTTAAAAATGTCACATAAATAAAAGAGGAACTTGAAAGTTGCCAAGTCATCAAAGAATAATGATTTTCAGCTTCCTACAACTAATAAAGTAAAAGTAAAATAATGACATAAATAAAATATTATAATCTTCCCTTTTCAATTTCTTTGTAACCATTACTTGATATTTCCTTTTTATTTCATGCATTATTATAATTTCAAGCATTACTATTTCCTTTTATTATTTCAATCTGGTTCAAAAACTGATTTCATTCAACTGCTTTTTAATAATAATTTTGTAAACATCAGTAAACATTTAAGACAACTGCATTTAATGAGTGCATATACCTGATAGAACATTTTCTTATGTGTAAAGAAAATTACACACTGCAATATTAATGATAAAATTCAATGGTGTTCATTCTGTTATTTATATATATATGCTTTTTTTTAGGGGGGGGTGCTATTTCTATTTTATTTCTACAAAATTTCACTTACACGTTACTATTCTGAATCTTTTTTTTGTTAACTGATGTTGAGTTCAATTAAAGTTTGTCAGTTTATTTTATATGTTATCTCATAAAAAACTGAAATTTGTGAATTATTTAATGTATGTCAATGTAGCTTACATTAGTCAAGCATGATGTAAATATTTACAGCAGCACTGAATAAAATCAATTCATCTAAATGTAACTATACTTTTCCTCAATTCTAGTAGCAATAACACAAATTTTATGTTTGCACTTATTTACTGAACATTTTGCACAGATATTTTTTTTTAATTATTTTGGATGCAAAACTCAAAACAGTACTATAAAGTTAGTAGAATTATACACCATTTAAAAGCTAATTTCTTGAATTATTACTCGGAAATAACAGTAACTGTAATATTATGCATCCAAGACATTAACATACACAATTTTTTTTTTTAAATACAGGTGCCATACGAAGAAACTGAGAAACTTTCAGGAAATGTTCTACTGGTGAAGATAATGAAAAAAGGTTCATTGAAACATTGATCTGGGAAAGCTTTGTTTTTGAGATACAGCTAGCGAAAGATTTCACCTAGATTTCAGCTCTTCTAATAAAAAGAAACCCTACTGTAATTTCTGAGACCCAAATTAAGGAGTAAAGTTGGTGGTTTCTTATGTAATTTGAGCTGAGAAATAGGATAAAACACGTGCCAGAACTCTCACTCCAGTAGCTTTTAAGATATCAAACGTAAAACACAAAATTTGTTGTAAAAAACAATTTTTTTAGGTTTGTAGTACAATAGCTTTGTTAAATGACTAATAAATGTGAAAGATTTAGTAACAAAACTTTTAAAGAATTTAATTCTGAGAAAATTAACATAAATACAACCAATAAAAAGTAAACAAAACCTCTATAAAAACTGATTTTCAATGAAGCAAAACAGACAAAAAATCGTATTCTTTCTTTATATAACATTATTCATAATATAGCAAAACAAAAATATAAAGTACATGAATTGGTAAATGGTAACAGAATAACATACCTCAGTTACAGTAATAGTTAAACATTCCCTCCTCCACAATGTACACAGCACTCTGTCAGACGTATAATATTTCCGATGGCTTTCCGTATAATCTCAGGATCATTTCATATAAATTCAATAATATTTTGCATTTTAATGAGTAACTCTTCTTTACTATGAACTTTCTGTTGGTATTAATATCGTTTTCATATGGCCCCAAATGAAATAATTAGTGGCGTTGAATCAGTGATCATGGTGACTATTTGATTGGTCTACCACATCCAATCCAGCTAAAAAAATTAGCATTCAAGTAATTTCTAGCTACTAAAGAAAAATGTGGCATTGCTCCACCACGCTGGAAAATCATTTGCAATCTGGTTTGTAAATGTACACCCTCCAAAAGAGCCAGCATATTATTTTTCAGGAAATGAATGTATGCATCTCACACGAGGTTTTTATTGAAAACAAATGGTTCCAGAATTTTTTCATAAATAATGCCACACCAAACATTAATGTGAAATCTATATTGGAAACTAATTTCCAGAAAAACACGTGGATTGTTTTCACTCCATAAATGACCATTTTTAGCATTTTAGAATTCTACAAGAATTTTTAGAATCACAAAATGTTCATTATTAACATGATGATTTACTTGGCGTTTAACAGAAAACAAACAAATTGGAAATGACCTGTTAGTTTAAAAATGCTGATATGACAAAACGTTTTCATATTTGGAATCTGCATTCCAGGAAATCTCTCCTGTTATTCACATTGAGCATCTTCAGAATTTCTGTTACAAAATCCATAAACAAAAAATACATCAGCATATTCCTTGTTAGAAAATTAAGATGGCATTTTTCACTATGATATAACATTACACTTCCTTCATCTGTATGATGAAAACAGATTCAAATGAAGTACACAATTTTCACTGTTGACCAGCTGTTAGTATTGCCAACATATACAGTAGAATTTTTAAAACTATTTCTACAGTAACATACATTTCAATTTAGTTTTATATATATATATTTTATTTTATCTGTGTAAATTATATCCAAAGCTAAAATATTGTTTTATACATTTTTTTTATTTCTTTTAAAATTATTTTCAGTAATTAGCGTTTGTTTTTAAAAAGAATGTTTATAAGGTACAGAAAGAATAATAAGATTTTCGGTCTACTTTTCGTTTACTTTGCTTCAATATTATTATTATTATTATTATTATTATATTATTATTATTTGCTTCATTATTTACTTTTTATTGGCTGTATTCACATTAATTTTCTCAGAATTAAATTCTCTACAATTTTTTTTTACTAAATCTTCTACATTTACTAGTCACTTAACAAAGATATTGTACTACAAACCTAAAAACAACTTTTTTTTAAAAATTAAGTAAGTTTAATTTTAAGGCAGATAAAAATGTCAAGCAAGCAATTATAATACAAATACACAGACAACTTTATATCAAACAGATTGGTTTTCATCATCAATAGCTGTTGCAACAAACATTTTTCAAACATTATCATACACATAAGAATATAAATCAATAAAAGTATATTCAGTCAAAACTAAAGAACTAAAGTAACAAAAAACATATAATACTGACTGATATGATCACAATATTTAAAAATGGTGATAACTACGACTGATTTTTTTTACAATTGCATTCTGAAATATATTTACGTGGATTTTTTGACACACTTATATTCTGACAATGTATCTCTCCAAAAATTGACAATTCATTCAGAATCACAAAAAATATCTTAAAATTCTTTGTTCAGCCTGCCTGGTAATAGGTAATGTTATAATAAAAATTAATAAGCAATAACGCTATACTACCCAAACATTAGCACAGATAATGCTAATATAAAAAAATATGTCAATTACCGTAAATGTTTTTAATGAACTTCCTAAATGAATGCTGCCTCTGATTAGGTGTGACTCTTGTTACCGTTGCAATATCTTTCATTACCTTGAAATCAGCTCGCATTTCATCAGTTAGTCCGGTCATATAACACAGTTCAGGAATCAAACAAATTAACTGTTCAACTGCTTGCTTAAAAAAAAAAAAGTTATAGTTTAGTACAGTGCAACTCTTATTAATCAAAATTACTAATTCTTTCTGGGGTCAATAAAAGCCACAATATCATTTTATTTTCACTTCTTAACAAAACATATATGATGGTCAACTAAGCTAACACTGTCAGTTATTCAAGAAGAAACATAATTTTCATAAAAACTTCACAATGTTGTTTTTTTTTTAGTTGAAATATGAATACTAGCAGATGACAAAGATCTAAAATTACAATTTCCGAGACGATTTTTGAACACATTCAACAATTTCTTTTTATTACTTGTTTTGCAATTTTTACTTTCAGAATGCAATGATACTAAAAAAAAATTAATAGATTTAAAGGTATTTGTAATACAATGATCCACAAAAAAAGATTACTGTAAATAGTCAAATTACACAGAATAAAACAATGACTGCTCTAATCTTATGCATGGCAGATAGGAATGGGTGCTTGGAGAGTACAATTTGAGACAACTGCAGTCCACAGAAACACTTTTTTTTATAGCTGCCGAAAGGGGTAATTTGACATAATAGATTATTCATATGAGGATTAAAAAAGATTCAAAGATATGAAAGAACTGGACACATCTTACAAATACAAATATAAACACAATGTCTATAGAAATGAGTCAAACAGTAAGACATAAAAAGAAGGGAAGCCAAAACAGAACACCAACCTGTACCATGAAGCCACAGAATTTGAAGCGTCAAATTCTGACAGACACATTGTTATCCAGTGTCCAAACCTACTGATTACAGACTATCTTTTACAGAATTTTCTGATGGGGTTTGGTAGTCTACTCATAAACTATATAATTTTCAACATGGTAATTGATAAAATTATTGCGGAGAGAACTAAGATTTACAGTATGAATTCTTCACTGCAATCGGTTTAATAAAGTTTAGCGAAGAATAAAGAACCTGCTCAGCAGAAACAGTTAACTCCAAAACTCAAAGGTAAGAAGTCATTTTGCATCCAATGAGGGATGGAATGCCACTTTTGCATTTATACTGCTAATTGTGATGGAATTACAAGATGAGGTAAGTAAAAGTAGATAATAAATCTGAGTTAAACATGATTTTATAGAAGACACATGTTCAATTTTGCTACTTGATGAAGAGCTATTTCATCCCATGATGTAATGTCCATCGGCAGTTGTATGGAGGATAACATGATAGGAAGTTAACATTAATATACCTTCTTCCCATGCCTCTTTCACAGCTCTCTCTACCATAATTTCATCCAGAATTTCACTTTACGTTTTGTTACTATTGCAAATAATCCCAAATAAGCAAAAAAATGAAATAAATATTTTTCCTTCTCCCCAATATAATTTTACTCATGAAACAGGGGTAATTGAACATTTAATACAACTAACTGATTGAAGACAACGATTTCATTGAATAATTAAAATAAATTTGCACTGACAAACATTACCTCTACAACTATGTTACCACTACTAACCATGGTAAGAAAATCTGAAGATACTGACAAGAAAAATTTACGCAAAATTTTTAAACAGGTACACAGATGTTGCAAGAGAATATACCATGAATGGATCCTAGGAATCAAAGTCCAACCATCTGAGGTTAAAGATAAAACTCCACAGCAAAGGACGGGAAAATACTAAAATTGGTTTTAAAGCAATTAGAGTTAATTAAAATGACAAATATACAAAAAGAAAAGATTATTTTTGAAATGTTAATTAATTATGAACTTTAAGCGAGATAAAAAATTATATTTTATGCCATATAATTAAGTTCCAAATATTTGTTAATGATGTGTATAACACATTTATTCTATTATGAACAAAAACTTGCAACTTGGTTTTACATTAAGTATACATTCATAATCGATGTGCCTGTTAATCTGAAAAATGATCTTCCATTTTCTAATTTACTTACTCAAAGCAAATCACACAAGATAATATTTCATTATTATAAAATTTATATGATCTAAATAAGATTTAACACTTAACTTTGGTTTTTAACAGTAATATTTTAAACAACATTCATCACAGCAAGTTTTATGTGTATGTGTGTATAAAAACACAGATTTATACTGTGAAAACTTACGTAAAATAACATATCCAATTTCTCTGTATTTAAGATTGTGATCAAGTTAACACTTTGAAAGTGCTCTAGTATGGATTTCTACCTTTTCATGTTTTAAACTAGTGATTTTTCAAGGAAAATTATGATAAATAATGTTCATACTATTTCTAAGCTTGACACTCTAACTACGAACTTAATTCTACATTCTAGTCAGGAATGAAAATAAAGGGAACTAAAAATACACTGACAGTTTCTCTAAACATTTCTTTAAAATCTAATAGAAAACACTAATTGACACCCTACTGAAAAGAACAAAAGATTATATACAAACCTGATTAGGTCGGCCTTTTTTTTTAATTCTGTGAATTAATAAGGGCTGCTTGTGATCCATAATTACAGCATTGTAAGAAGTTCTGTAATAATCAATATAAGAAATCTGCAACAAGTAAAAAAATCAGGCACCTTAATAAAAAGTTTTATATATATATATATATACAACTTTTGAAGGGTTTAATTATACGAAAATATAAAATTAATTTTAGACAATAAGGCAGTTCAAATATTTTTACAAAACAAACACATAAAAGAGTACATAATTATTATCAGTGCACATCTAATATAAAATTTGATTAAGCAATATATATCTTTTTACTTTTCTGTCTATATAGCAGCTATAGTGAAGTTACAGCTATATAGAAGGGAAAATATGGTGATCGTTCAAAACTGGGCATATCTGGTTTTCACTGAATGTTGACAAATTGACCCCTAAGGAAATCGAAAAATGGCATCAAAATTTTCACAATAAAATAAGCAATGTATGTATGTTGGCATGTAAATCGCCTTATATCACCAGAACTACTTGATCAATTTTCACCAAACTTGGCAATAATATTTCTATTGTAGCGACATTGATGCTATTAAATTTTCAATTCAAAAGATGAGGGGGTGAGGATTACAGGGGGGGAAACAAAATTGTCTACAGATTTTGCATAATTAAAGTTTTGTTTTTTTTTTATAATTTTGTGAATATTAATAAAATAAAACTTTTGTAAAAAAAAAACTTTTTGCTTTAAAAATGGTTTTAAGTTCAACGAGTTACAGAAGGCAGAACAAGAAGCAATTTTCATTAATTTATTTTTTTTTATATTTTTGTAAACAATTATAAAAAAAATATCTTGTGTAATTTTTTTGCTAAATTGCAACCCAACTCCAAAACATAGTCATTTTGAAACATTGAAGACAGTACAGTGGGTCTTTTTTGTTGCAGTTTATTTTCTATTAGCATCAAATTGTGTACTGTGTCTGTAATTGTGTGTATTGTGTGGATTATTAAATAATTTGCACTGGTCAAGTATACTAAACTTTCATCATCATTATCAGCCTGTAACTGTCCCATTGTTGGACACAGGCCGATTAATCTTTAAAATGTAATAAATAAAAAAACAAAAATTAAAGATTTTTAAGAACCCATGACGAAAAACCTTAAAAACGTGAAATAATTAAACAACTGTATTTTTACCTTATAATCCTCTGTGGGATTGTGATATTGTTTTTAAGACAATAAAATTTGAAGATTTTGATTGACCGTCATGCATAACCCATAGGACTGCGTAAATAAGCTTCAGTTATTTTCACAGTACAGTTTAAAATTTTTTAATTTATTTTTTACTATTAATTTACAAAAAAACTTATCATAATTACACTATCATACTTCAGGTAAGAAAGCAGCCCTTCAATACAGATGGTGAATAATGATAAATTTAAAATAAAAAAAGGTAAATAATCAAAAACTATTATAAAAAGTTTACTTCAATTTAAAATCAGAAGGCGTATCAATTATGTCAAATAACATTGATCAACATATCCTGTTTTAAAATACGTATTCAGAATTTCTCCCTCACACAGTTTTTTTTTATTTTAATTCTTTTTAAATTTATAATGTTTTTTTGTCCAATACTTTATACTATACTTTAACACTAAAATAAATTAAAAGATAATTTAATGTACAAGTACTATGGGCTACAGATTACTTTATAAAGAAAACAATCTGTGAAAACTACTTGCTTTTCTTTTTGCCCAATTGAAAGCATGCTTATATATAATAAAATATAAACAGCCAAGCATCAGGCAGTATTAATAAATTGACTAAATAAATTTAAAAAATCATACAAGATTGAATAAGAATTACTTATTTACCTCTCGATCGCCTTTTGTAAATGTCTGAGTAGGATTTCTAGTAAAATCTATGTCATCAATCTATTGTCAAGTAAAAGCTCCTAGAGCATTGTAAATATTATGGAAATAAATAAGCTAACTAAGGGGAGCGTTGCTAATGTTGTGAAAGTTCAGACGTATATAGACATGTACAAACGTAATCTAGTGTAGCATACATTCATTCATTCATCAGAATGACATCAGCTGTGAGATAGTAGTGAACCAATAAACACATCATTGTGAGTGCTTTGTGTGTCTGAATTATTGGTGTATTACATATTTACTAGTTTATTTCTTTTAATTAGTCATTAGTTACAAAATGCCTAGAGTTTGTTTAAATCATAAACAGAAAATTTCTTACTTTCTAGCAAATCAAATATTTGAATATTGTGTAGTTAAGAATGCAGAAAGTATTAAAATGTTTTTTTAATTACAAATGCCTGCCTCTCAAAAACCTTGCGTGATACTTTTCTTCCTGAGACAAAAAAAAATTATTTTTTGTTCCCTACTGTAATCATCAGTAGACTCTGAGGAAATAGTACATAAAATATAAATAAATTTTAAAAAAATAATCTTGAGAATAGCTTTACCCTCCCGCATTTAAAAAAAAAATGTCAGTAGAAATTAAAAATTTCTCAACTTATGAAGCTTATTCAAATATTTATTAAGTTCATAAGATTCAACTGCCATATAAAATACAAAGACAGAGTTTTAGAAATAGTTATTAAGATGATAGTTTTAACAACTGAAACAGTCATCTAGTTTTAAATTTTAAATAAAATATTTTGTTAAAAACATTTGAGAATTTAAGAATCTATACCAATCCCAAAGAAGAGAGAGATTCTTCTATGACTAAAGTCAGAGAATAATCTGTGCTCAGGTATTACTGAAATAAAGTAGAATATTAAACTGTATCACACAATACAGATTAAATCAATAAAGATCACAAATACTGAAATTAGAACATTGACTTTTAAATACAGTACAGGTTAAATCAATAAAAATCACTTAAATACTGTAAGGAGTAGAGAAGCTTTAAGTAATGAAAAGTATCAAAATAAGAAAAACATAAATAAAAAATTTGAAAAAGAAAAATCCAGAAATAACAATAAAGAATCGATAAAAAGAATTTCTAGAAGAGTGTAGAAAGTTCAGACAAAAGAAACGATTTTGCTTGAATGAACAAGGCGGTGGGTTGGCTGCTACTACAAGTGTGTTCATAGACCTGGAGGTATTAATACTGTCGAGGGCCTGCAAACTTCAATACAGTACACATTAAACAGCCAAAACATGGTTGATTTTAAATAAAATGGAAACAACAAAATATTAATAATATTATTAAGCAAACATAAAATCAAGATGGTTAATGTAAGTACTACAACCCGCAACATTAGAATCTAAGTTAACACTGACTATATTCTAACTCCCTTGTACGTGTTTAAAAGTTACAAGGCATGGCAGCCAGTTCAGATTCTCATGTTGATAAATGTAGTCAAAAAATAAAAATAAATTAAAAGATAAATTAATGTACAAGTACTATGGGCTACAGATTACTTTATAAAGAAAACAATCTGTGAAAACTACTTGCTTTTCTTTTTGCCCAATTGAAAGCATGCTTATATATAATAAAATATAAACAGCCAAGCATCAGGCAGTATTAATAAATTGACTAAATAAATTTTTAAAAAATCATACAAGATTGAATAAGAATTACTTATTTACCTCTCGATCGCCTTTTGTAAATGTCTGAGTAGGATTTCTAGTAAAATCTATGTCATCAATTCTATAAAGTTTTTTATTATAGTCAGTCATAACACTTTTACCAATTAAGGCTTTGAAAACTTCATCCTTGTAGTTAGTAGGATCTGCATGAAGAATAGTTTGTCTAATAGAAGGAAAACACAAATTAACTAACATTCAATAAAATTAAGAACAAAACTATAAGTTTTTAAAAATAATTTTTTTTTATTAAATATTAACTTAAATATTTGTTACAGATTATTTCTGAAAAAAGTAAACAATTTGTGAAAATGACTTTCACATTAAAAGTGAAGTGAGTGTGTGTGTGTGTGTGTGTGTGTGAGTATGTTGGTGTGTGTATGCGCATGCACATGTGTATATACATACTATATACAAAATTGTCACCCACACACTCTTTAATTATCCTATATTAAAAAGCAATGGTTTTTTGGCAGTTGTATTTTTTAATTTTTAATATTTATCTCTTGTTGCCTAACTGAAAACATGTTAATAAAAAAAAAGTAGATTATCAAGCATCAGACATGACATGAGAACCCCAAAATGAAACAACCATGGAAAAAATCTTTTAAACACTTTCAGTTATTCCAAACAAAAACATTCTTCTTATTTTTATTTTTAACAGTGAAATTAGATTAAGATTTCTTCTACTTCATCACTTTCACTTTTGTACAGAAGAATATGACTTTGGTACAAAATTTAGAAAAGTATATTACACACCATTATAAAAGTGTAAAAAAGTGCAAGTAGTTTTTTTTTACAGGCAGATCAACATTAAATTTATTACATGCAAGGTATGGATTTAATACTACTTTTGTTTTGTTCACATGTTTTGGCAACAGTAGCTTTGTTTTTATGGAATAAAAAACAATCTGTGAAAAATGTTTGTTTTTTTCAACCAGACTGAAAACTCGTTTAATAAACAAAATATTAAATAATCAACCATTAGTCATATAAATTTACTGCAAGGTGAGACTACTTTGACCGAGTGTATGTATCAGAAATCTTTGGTAGACTTTTTCTTTTGATTTTTTTCACAGTTAATTTGTTTCATAAACTTTAACCCTTTGAAATCTATTGTCATACCAAGAAAAATGGTCTTCACAATTACTCAATTTCCATTTTACAACACAACATATAAATTCGGATAAATATCTTCTTAGAATGTTTATTACATTTTGTACTTCTGTTTCTTTTAAAACATTTCTGAATAACAATATATTTTCAAGTTTACAGACTATAAATAATTCCATAAGGTTACAAAAGTAAACTTCTAGGGAACTATGAATATTATTTTATTTATAATTAGTTTTCTACTTATTTTAAAAGTAAAACTTAGTAAAATATTAGTCACATTTTATTGTCTTTTATATTTTTAAGCAATAAAACCTAATTTTATTTCTTATAAATACAGACCAGTTATCAATGAAAAGTCTAGTAAAAGTCTTTCATGAACGAACATTATTATTCTCTCAATTATAATAATAATTCATTTCTAACAAAGTTTTTATCTCTAACTTTCACTTAACTAATATTATTACATATTAAATATTTGTATACTATATTTGAGAATTATTGCTTGATTTAATGCAACTGCTATTTATAGATTTTATATGTATGATATTTATGCTTTAAAGTTCCCTTAGGTCATGAGACTATTATTTGATGGCTGACCAAAACACAATTTGTAGTCTTACATGACAGTTCCTTTCAGTATCTGTTATAATTAAAAAATTACACATTTTTCTAATTTTAAATTAACATTTTTTTTTAAATCTGCAAGTGGTGCAAAATGATTGTTATGGTTTTAATAAATTTCTGTTGGGGTCCTAGATACGCTAAATTAATATAATCTCTTGTTTTTTATGGTTTTACGGAATATTATTTTTTTAAATTATTAAAAATAAGTTTTCCCGCAACTTTGGGGAGTCTTGGATTTGATTTAAAAAATTGACATTATATATTTTATGCCTTTTAATAAACCTTACATTAGTGCATTTGAACAAACTTGATAGCTTATACACTGTTATTGCGTAATGATAATTACAAAATTTTAATTTTGTTGGCCATTTTGAGGTGAATGCGATAGCTGATCATAGCCATTCATGTACCTTTTTAATCTGTAACAAGTTTAATCTGAATCTGAAATCAAAATCTGACACAATTGAACACAAAAGTGTTCACACACATATATAGTGAATTCAATAAGTTAGTATTCATCCATCTCATATGTCATTTGAGTTGAACCACCATAAAAATTAAACAAATGTTTGGTCACATTAGAAATTACATCAGTGTTTAAGAAATCGTACTTTTCCTTTAAAAAAAGAAATTTTTTCTTTAATGTTGAAAGACATGATGTTTAGCAGACTTATTCCAAAACAAAACCCTGGCCATTATGTTTAAAACTACAACAAAGGGTTCAAGTTATCCCCAATTGACTATTTTTCACATTTTTTTTTCATAAATAACATACAAAAATCAATCTATTATATTAAAATTAAAATATTTATGCTACATACCCTAAAAGTCCCTGTTACCTGACTAATGGGTTTTACTTTCCCAAGGATTTTACACCAGTATATATTAAAGACAATAATAATATGAAATGGTCATCAATAAAATAAAAAAAAGTTCTACTAAAAAAAAAATTAATAAATATAAAACTGCAATTAAATGAATACATTAATACAAAATACTTTACATTTTTAAAAGATGCATTAACAGCAAACACTTAATACTGATTATCATGCTGATACTATATTACACATCTTTATCACAAGAAAAATTTGTGATATCTGCTTTTCTTTTTGCCTAAGTAAAAAATGTTTTCTCATATAAAGCCAAACAGTCAAGCATTAGGCACAAACTACGTTCAGTATATCTATAAAAAAAAAGACATGGGGATCTACATACAAAAAACTAAGTCTGTTTGTTCAGGATAATCTACTACTGAACATATGTGAAGGATTCGATAATTATTTAAAAGCTTAAATCTGCTCGACTGAAACAGTCTAGTAGTAATTATATATTTCTCCCCTACCTCAACCAAACTTAATAAATAATAAAGTGTGATTATGAGAAAACCTATTATAACTTTGGAATCCGTTCTTTGAATCTAGTAAGTCTTACAAGGTTAGGTAAGGTAAGGGTACACAACATCCTGAAACCCACCCCCCAATAAATGATGGACTTTACATGAGGAAATTTGAAACATTGCAATATTTTAACCTTTCCTTACAAAATTTGTTCTGATACCAGACTCATGTAAAGAAAAAATTAACACACTAGGATCTTCACTTAACATCCCTAATCAAACACCATAAAATTTTTTTCTTCACGTGAAACACATTCACATAGCATTTCAAATTTGGATCATTCCATGTCAAGTGATCCAGTTTTGAAAATCATTCTTAGTTGACCATCTACAAATATCATCAAATTTTTGGTGGAGGTTCCCCATGGTCAGAAATGCCATTTTACCAAATTGCAGTTCTTTATCTGCTACGGCTGATTTTTTGTGGCTTTTTGGAAAAGGGGTACTTATAGTTTGTGGACACATGTAAAAATTATTATCTTTGACTAACAATTTCGACGGCAATAATAAAGACAGATTCGAATTTTGGTACTGTTGGTTAACTTTTTATGCTATATCTGAATATGTTAGTCACAAGATTCTTCTGAAACCTGGTTTTGAAATATAGCAGCTGAAATCACCCAAAAATTTGTTGCAACATTTTGGAAGTCAAAGTTTGAGCTAATATATTTCCTTATCTAATACTTTACAGAAGAATCTTATGTCATGATCAAATTTGTTTGACCAAATTTGATCATGATTTGATGGTTTGGTCATGACATGGTTTTTGGCCCAACTTAAAGGCTTATATATCAGGTAAACCTTCTCAGATTTTGTTAATTTTATAATAGGTGGAAAGGGCAGCTTTTAAACAACATAATCCATGCATTTTGTTTTTTGACCTGTACATTATAGTAGGTAAGAAAACTTTTCAAAGATAATTAATCTTTTGCATGTGACAGATTTTTAATCTGTGGACATTTCTAGTTAGTTAATTACAGCTGAAGGTAGAAAAACATTCAATGCTTCAAAGTATTATTAGATTTTTTTAAAGAATGTTAAAAAATTTTCAATATCTTGAAAAAAATTTGCAGTGTTCCAGAAAATTTTGGTCTAATGCAGAACTTTCTAGGCTGATCTGAAAAATTCCATTTTATAAAATGTTCTAAAAAGCTCTATTCTACAGAACATTATAGAAAGTTCTGAAATATTCTGGGAAACTCCATTCTCCAAAAAATTCTATGAAATTTCTGGAAAATTCCATTTATTCTAACACTGTAGAATGCTATTTATTTTGAATGTTATTTATTTATATAATCATCAACTTTTTAAGAATTAGCATAGCTGTTAGTGAATAACTTCTATAATCAGTTTTGACATTTATTGTTATCTCCAATTGTGTTTTGAATTGTTTTAAAATGAGTGAAGTTCTTAGCCCCTGCCATTTTGGCAAGCCTGATGGTTCTGAATGCCATATGTCTAACGTTTAATTATGAAAAAGCTTTTTTGTTGCCTGTGAAAGAACTATAACCAATGGACAAAGAACTTTTACAGCGGCAATCTGGAATTAGCTTTAATGAGGATGCTAACATATGTTCCTATCATAAAGTTGTTTAGCTGATGAAGTTAGAATTCCTACAGAAGGAATGCTATAATTCAATTGGAAAAGAGTCACAAAAAACCAGCAAAGGATTGTAGCCTATTGATATTGATTCTGCTGACAGATTAAAAAAAAGCTTTAACAAATTATTACTTGAAACCAGGTCAAAAGTTATGCCCACGATATAGGCAAGAATTGGCTCAAAGAGATTCAACCAAAGGATGATCAACCACAATCAGAATCAAGTGATGTGGAAATGCTAGAGGCTTCTGGAAGAATGGATGCCTCACTGTCACCACCTGGAATCTCTCCTTTGAAGCTTAAAAATGTCACAAAATGGGATTCAAGAGGCTACCTGAAGCAGAAGGTACGAAGAACACAAGATGCTATTGCTATTGCTACTACAGCAGCAGCAGCTACTGCTGCTGGTTTGAGTGTTACTGATGAAATGCAATCATTAAAGAGTAAGCAGAGTCAAGGATGTAAAGATCTGTAAATCCAGAGCTGATGAAGAGCTCAAGTCCTGATTTTGATCTCAGCTTGCCCACAAATTCAGATTTTGACATTGGCACCTACCTAGTAGCTAAAGTATTGACAAAATAGCTGATGAATTCCAGATTTCAATGAAAATGGTGAAGCAGGCCAGGAAGCTAAAATCTGAAGTTGGTATTTTGACAATACCAGGGAAAAAGGAAGGAAAAAATTGTAGGATGATATTATAAAGATCCCTCAAATTTTTTGAAGATGATTAATTTTCCCGCTGTCCAGAAATGAAAAATTTTGTTTCAGTTAGGACCAATGGTGAAAACGTCCACGTGCAGATACATCTACTTCTGTGCGATTTAAAAGAGATTTCGTAGCTTATTGCTCACTTTATGGCCATGAAATTCGCTTCTCAAAATTTTATGAACTTATGCCAAAGTGATGCATCACAGATAGTGCTGCTGCCACACATTCAGTTTGTGTTTGTACCACTCATCAAAATGTTAAGCTCATGATAGCTGCAATATCCATCAAGGATGACTACAAGGTACTAATTGAGAAAACTATCTGCAGCTTAGAATCTAAGGATTGCATGCTACAACATTTTGAACATTGTACTGGAAAAACTAAATTGGGAGTCCCTATTTATTAGATGAGCTTAAAGATTATGACTTGGAGGAACTAATAGAACACAAGCAATGGATTCATACAGACACAGACTATGGAAAATTTTATTGAAGAGCTTTCCTTAAAGGTCTTTTGCCTGACTATCCACAATTTTGTTATAAAACATCAAAGTTCATATTTAAAACAATCGAAAGAAAATTTAAATGACAAATCATATCCTGATAGATTTTTGACTGAACTGATGAAATACTTTAAGACAGTGACTGAAATAAAGAATATGCACTACTTCAGTAATTGTTCAGCTGCTCAATACAAAACTTTCAAGAATTTTATCAATTTGTGCCACCATGAAGAAGACTTTGGGATAACAGCTGAATAGAAACTTCTTTGGTACTAGCTATGAAAAATCACCTTGTGATGGAACTGGAGGTACTACAAGACGATTAGCAGCACTTGTGAGTCTTCAGCAACATATAGAAAACCAGATATTTATTACACAAAGAGACTTATTTGAATTTTGTACAAAAAATATACCAGGAATCAGATTCTTTTTTATTTCAAGAGAAGTTGAGAGAATCCAACCTGAACAGAAAAGCCAGTTTAGTAGTGGTCACACAATTGCTGCAACAAGAACTACCAGTTTAAGCCAGTTAACAGAGCTAAAATCCAAGTCAGCAGTCTCAAATGATACTTCAGTATTTGAAGCTAATATTTATGAAACGGATAAACTTACTCAAAGCATATATCACTAACCAGCTTGCAACCAGACCAATATTTGGCTTGCATGTATGACAATAGTTGGTAAATTGGAAATATATGTGACATTTTTTTTTAAGAACATGATGCCCTCATTATTTTTATGCACCCTCATGGTACAGCTAATTCTTATCACTGGCCCCCTAGAAAGGACAGTTGTCAGATTCCAGAACAGCACATTCATGCTACTCTTGAAACACCACCGACGACATTATCAGGATGACAATATATGTATCCAGAATACCCAGTTTATGATTGAGAAACAATTTTAAGCTGAAATGGAATTAAAGTATTGTGCTAAAAGATTTCTGACTACTTTAGATACACCATTATTCACAGTCTAGCATTCCAAACTGTATAAAAGTAACTGCCTTTACAAGGACTTGAATCTTAGAACTCTTGACTTCAAAAATCAGCTGAATTTGCGACGAAAAGTTTAACCACCAGACTAACTCCCTATCTTAAGTCACAATCTTTATTTAAATTAATTATGTAATGCCACTATACGTAACTTATCCATGTGTTGTTTTTGTTCATTACAACAAAATCTTCTTTACTATGAATGTATGTGCATGCATTTTTGTTTTCCATTCATCCACTGAATTTGTCATTTTAATTTTTTATTTTTACAGATCCATATTACAATTCAATACCTAAAGTCCTCAGATGCTTTTTAATTGTACTGTACAGTGTAACTGTTAGTTTAGTGTTCTTCGGGATACTGTATGTAACACGTATGACATTGAATAAAAGAGTTGTGTTAAACTTAAATACAAAAATCACAAGTAATCGAAGCCAGCAAGAAAGACAAACTGTCTTCTAGAAACTTAGTCGAAAAATCTGGCAAAGGTAAGAATCATACTATGAAATTTAAAAAAAATAAAAAAAAAGAGTTAAAAACTTAATGGTTGAAAGGGAGTGGTTCAAATAAAAGTAATATGCAAAAAAAAATGACAACGAAGATATTAATAAAATTTTTTTAATTTTATTTAAAAAATCTACTAAGATTGGAAAACTTAGTAGAAACTGAGGCTAACATAAAGAAGATAGATGAATTTATTGCCCACCACTGAGAGAAAATTGACGAAGACAAAAGCAATTCCGATGACGAGGACCGTTAACAATAACGAACAATACAAAAACTAGATCATACAGTGCTGCATTATTCACCCTATTAAACCTTCAGGAATTTTCACTTACAGCAAATAGTTCAGAGTTGTTTAACATAATTTATAAAGCCAGAATGAACAGACTAAAAAAAATAACTAATCTTTTTTTTCTTACAATAAAAACTAATTACATAATGATCAGTAATAAAGTAGAGTTAGGTTAATTTAAATGTTTACTTATTAAAGTATATTAGTTTAAGGTACTGAAATTCATTATTTTTCAAAATTATCACAGTTCCTAAATTAAAATACAAAACCAGTTCTACAAGCCAGTATACTGTACTGTACATGCTAACAAAAGACAAAAATTCTGTGCTTATAAATTTGCTAACAAGGTACTGTAAAATCCACTGCTGAAAATGAAATGGGGTTCTGGTAAGTACACTACCAAATTTTTCTTTTTAATTGTATAATCCACTAGTTCATCCCTGTATTCACCAGAATCCTATTCACAACAGAAAATATTTTCAGTCCAGCGAAATTCCATTAACTTTTGATTATAACTTTTAAAAGTTAATTCCATTATCTTTTGATAATGATTATAATTGATTATAATCAAAAGATAATTTATTTTTATGTACAGTCCATGTCATCTGAATAATAGAGAATGCATGCTAATATCAATCTTTAAACATCTGACACTATTTGTTAATAAATTTTGAAGAATTTCGTTAGCAATACAAGAATATCAAGTTGATATATGCCAATAAAAATAAAAGTAATTATGCTGCTAAAGGAATAATTCTATTTAGTATAGACAGGTTCCATCAGCAAAACCACTACGAATTAGATTTGCACACCAGAGCTGTTCCTTAGCATATGAAACTGGCATATATTTTGTAAATAAGATTAACAAAATTAAATGATTTTTTTTGATGGTCAATATTTTGTCACCCAACAGCCTAGTACCAATTATTTATTATACAGGGTCATTCACGGGAACCGGATGTTTTTAAAATAAAAAATTGAATATTTACTTTAAAAAAGTTTTATTGGTACTGAAACACTTGTTAAATCAAAGCATTTGTTACTTACACATGAACGAAAAATTATGTCCGGCAAGTGATGTCCATTTTGGGCAATACATTGTATTGCCTCAATTCTTTGCAGCATGTCTACATCAATCTGGGTGACGTGATTACGAATTGCGATCTTTAGATCCTCCAATGTACGTGGTTTATTGCCGTACATACGCGATTTCAGAAACCCCCACAGAACAAAATCACAACTACTCAAGTCGGGGGACCAAGGAATGTCGTCGAATCTGGAAACAATCCGTCCCGGAAACAAGTTACAGAGAACAGTCATCGTTGCCCTCGCTGTGTGCGCTGTAGCTCCATCCTGCTGGAATAACACATTTTGAAAATCGATTCCCCGGTTTCGTAACTCAGGGATGAAAAACGTATTTAACATCGCAACGTAACGATCAGCTGTTACAGTTACGGCAGCGTCAATTTCTTCAAAAATATATGGTCCAATAACACTGACCTTTCCTATTGCACACCAGACAGTCACCTTTGGGCTATCAAGTGGTCTCTCGTGAAGCTGATGCGGGTTTCTTTCTGCCCAATACCGACAATTCTGTTTGTTGACGAAGCCATTCAGATGAAAATGGGCTTCGTCACTCATTAACAATAACAAATTTTCATTTTCTTCAAAAATGGTAAGAATTTGTCTACAAAATTGTAATCGCTGCATGAAATCTTGCTCGTTTAACTGTTGCACGACGGCTATCTTGTAAGGATGGAAATGCAGGTCTGTATGCAGAATTAGTTTTACCGTACTTGTGCTCATTTGAAGCGCTGCTGAATGCCTCTGAATAGAGCGGTGTGGGCTTCTGACAATGGCTTCCTTTACTCGTTCGATGTTCTCCGGAGTGCTATCAGTTCGTTGGGGACCCGGTGGTTTTTTCTTCAATATTGAACCACTTGTTCGAAGGTTGTTTACCCATCGCAATATTGTGTTACAAGAAGGGACACTTGCATTACGATGGATATTAAACTGACGGCGGAAATCTCGCTGAACAGCAGTTACGGATTCGTCATTTCGCACAAAACTGTCATACGCGTACAGGCGTTGGTCTAGCGTCCACGGCTCCATTTCAACGACTAAAATGTAAATGCTGTGAACAAAGGAAACGTCAAACACCAGCCATGTGCCCCTCCCACCATGAACGCCCGAGTACAACCCACTTCTCAAAACATGCCACTTTAAAAACAAACCGGTTCCCGTGAATGACCCTGTATAAGACAGTGGAATTACCAATAATCCTTTATGGATCATAATTGTGATCATAATGTCATTAACAGAGAAAGGTAAAATGATGTGCAAAAAGGGATTTTTACGGAATATGGCTAGGTATTCTTTTGCTTTTGTAGCATTTTTATTCTGCATCTTTTGATTGACATATTGCTTCTAATCCTTTAGTATTCACAAAGTTCATATTTACATAACTTTCAATTACTCTTCCTGAATAGATTCAGTTCTACATATGTCAAGTAAAGAATACCTAGCAACATTCCATAAAAATTCCATTATTACACATTCTATCCTTTTCATCAGTTGAATAATAATTAAATTGACCAATATTCTGATCCATCACTGATTTTCACTTCACTTCTTGGTTTGCATTCACTTTATTATAAAAGTACCCTTTGAAATTTACATCTTCTAATCTACAAAATTATTGTAATAATGGCAAATAATATCTATATACATTCAAGCAGTATGAATTTTAAAATACTAATTAAAAAAATAAATAAAACTTAAAAAGATATTTTTTAATTCATTAGCATTTCTCCTGAATGCCAATTGTTAGAACAAATCAGCTACCAGTTTTACAATAAAAATATTCTTCTATCCTCAAATCCTTTATAAAGGATTGAAAAGGGTCATAATAAAAAATTTTAAACATATAAATCCTACTGATTCTTTTTTAATTATTCCCGTGAACAGAATAAATACTCTTTTTATAATGTTTGAAAACATATACACTGAAAATTATAAATGAAAAATTTTTACCTAAACTAACAATGATCTTTTAAAAACAATTGTAGAATTTTATGTAGCAAAAATCTTTATCTAAAAAAACAAATTATTCTTTACCTTAGGCATCAGGTTGAAACATTCTAAAATGTTTCAAGATAATGGAATAAACAATACTTAACAATATTATTACTAAAATGCATTCAGAAAGTCACAGTGCAGTATTCTTTGGAATTATGTGATGCGTTCTGTTCTTTTAGCGTTAGGTCGGTTGCCGAGTAGGTTTGTTGGTTGTTGCTCAGTAATAAACACAGAGACGTCAATTGTTGAGTTATGACAACGTGCTGCAGTTTGTGTTGTTTAGTTTACCGATATCAATAGTTGCAGAAAACGTATTTGTTCTTTTGGTACAGGAATGCATTTTTCATGTTGAACACGTCTTTTGTGAAAGCGACAAGTATACTGATTCAGTGAAGCACAAGTATTCTAAAAAGTTTCTAAATACTCCTGTTCCTCACTGCAATACAGTTCCAACTCTTAATGAAAAATTTCAGGTGAAAGGCTTTGTTGAAGATGCTAATCAAAGTGAAGGACCACCTAAACTAAATGAACAGAAACTGCTCGATATTTCAGACACTATGGCCGACAGTCAATCAAAGTCAATGTATAAGTTGGCATAGCGGCAAGTTATCAGACTTGCTGCCACACAAAGATGTAAGAAAAAAAAATTAACAATTACCTTTACAAAGTATATATGTTCAAGAATTGAAATCTACAAATTATGCCAAAAGACTAAATTATTGTCAACGGTTTAAACGTTTTATTTACCAAAATTCTGTTGGTATCCTAGACATTACATATTTTACAGATGAAGCACGGTCTCATCTGAGAGGGTGTATTAATTCACAAAATACATCACTGTGATCAACAATTAACTACCATGAATTACACCAGTAATCTTTTACATGTGAAGTGAAAATTGGAGCCTGGGTCAGTACGAATAGAATGCACATCACGTGTCCAATATTTTTTGAAAATATAGTTAATCTTATTGTGTTGTTTAAACAAATTCATTAGTTAGTTAAAAGAAGTAGAAATCAATCACAGTTGGTTCCAACAGGATGGCACCACGGCTAACCAGTTAATGACTTTTACAAAATGTCAATAGCGAACAAATCATTTCAAAGGATTTGTGCCCTACACGATCACCTGATTTGACTCCCTTAGATTACTTTTTATGTGGGGGGGGGGGGCAGCAAAACAAGCAGTGTATCACAACAGACCACACACGATTAACAAACTAAAAATCACAATTACAGTATATATATGAAACATTCCAGTACATACGCTGGTTAAAGTGTTTAAAAACAAATTGAAATGTATGCAGTGTAGTACTGATGTTGGAGAAGGTGACTTTCACCAATCCTTGAGGTCATTTTTATAAACTACTCCAGTTGTTGTAATATCCATTTTTATAAAATAATGAAATAAAAATACAAAGTAATAATTAGGAAAATTTTGTCATTACACTTGCATAATTCCAGCGAGCTACAACTTTCTGAACACACGATACATAAAAAATTATTTTTAACATTTTCATACGTACATTATTTCATACGCTGTGATTCTTCTTAAGACACGGTTAGATGCATCACAACAAAGCATAATACCATCTTCATATAAATCTACAGCAGTTACTAATCCTGGCCAAATCTCTAACCTGAAAAAAGTTAATATGCATAATCATATTAAATTAATAGCATAAATAACTTTTAAAATCCACCTAAATAGTAATAATGCTTAAAATGCAGATGCAAATTTTTATAACCTCTGACTTTGCTGCTGGCGTTACAGAAGAACCTGATCTTGCAGTGATGAACGAATACACTAGAAACTTAACAAAATCAGTCAGCTAATTATTCTACACTTCAACATTTGTATCCTAAATCCGGACGCAAACTATTTTTATTTTCATTTTTTAAGGTTGTCCTTGATGCACAACCAAAACAGGAAACTTTAAAAAAGCCAAGAACACACTTAGAAACAGTAAAGCCACAGAGAATCATTTTGATAAATAAATAGTCAAAGTAAGCAATAAGAACTGAGAAGTCTGTATATAAATCTCACATGGCTATTAAAAATGTACATAACTAGGTACTTACTTGAAATCTACTTCATTTTTCAACATAATTTTCACCAACACTGATAACACAAGCCTGCAAAAAATTTGGGTTGTGGAATATTTTTTTAACTTTGATAATTGATTCTTATGTATTTTTTAGCACTGAATCTGAAAATAACCTTCATTATAAATTTCAAAATTTCTAAAAAGTTGAAAAATTTCAAAAATGTGATGCTAAAAAAATAAGACAAATTTTTATAATAAATTAATATAATATATTCTACTTTTTGGCTTATACTATTCATTCTTATAGCTACACAGCTGAGTGATCTGATGAGGAGGGAGGGGTTTTGGGCTGAAGTTGATGAGACGGTGGGAGAGCTTGGCCGACAGGTTGTGACAGGACTTAATAAGGTGTAACATGTTTAGTGGCAGCTATGCATGCCATTCATGCATCGTCCAACTACTATCAGTGCTGTTTCAACAATCAGCATGCATAAATACAGTTTATTTTCCATCCTGCATGATAAACTGGTTTTTGTCAGTGGAGAATATATTTTCAGGCCATAACACAAATTTTTCGTTTTCAAAATTGCTTTAAGAGGCTGCAAAAATTCTACAGATTTTTTTTTTGTTACATTTGTGGTGAGTTAATGGCAGAAAGGCAAAAAAGAAATACAACCAGTTTTGTTCAACAAGTGATACCTCACATATTTCACTGTGAAAATAGGAGATCAAGACAAAACTTGGGCAACCCACTACATCTGCTGCATGTGTTGGACAGATGGTGGTCAAAGGGTGAACAAGAAGTGTTCAGATTTGAAGATCCAATGGTGTGGCAAGAGCCACGAAATCACACCAATGATAGTTTACTTTTATTCTACTGATGTTCACATTAAAAAAAGAATTGTCTATCCAAATATGTCATGCACTTTACGCACGGTTTCTCATCTTCCAGACATACCAGTGCCAATTCCACCAGAAAATTTACCTGAAATAGGCAGTAAAGAGATAGCTGAGCACCACAGCTTTATTCACAGACTGAACTTAACGATTTGGTTCATGACTTACATCTGACAAAAGAAAATTCAGAATTACCTGGTTTGAGGCTTAAAGAGAAAAACCCGCTAGCAGCTGGCACCTCACTTTCCTGTTTCAGATACAGAGAAAAAGATTTTCTTACATATTTTTAGGAAGAAGGAGAATTAGTCTTCTGCACTGATCTACGTGTACTTTTGACTCAATTTAAAAATCCGTACGAAAGTACTGATTGAAGACTTAATCATAAATGGATTACGTGAAGCAATCTCAAAATAATTTGATGCTTCTAGAACAGCAAAAAGGGTACACAAAGTTTCCTTGTTTTTTGTCAGAATGGGATAGCAGACAGGGAAAATCATTGGATAAGGAAAGATTGACCAAAAAGTGCCACATTAGAACCTGCAACAAAAATGTGCTCCGAAAAATTCTCATAGATCTGAATAAATTTCTCCTTCCACCTTTGCACATCAAATTAGGCTCGATGAAGCAATTTATCAAAGCCTTATCAAAAGAAGGTAAATTTTTTAAATACATCTATGACAAATTTCTAGTCTTATTAACCCCCAAACTAAAAGAAGAGGGTGTCTTTACTGGTCCTGACATTAGAAAACTTCTCAAAGATGGTAATATTGAGAAATAAATGGCAGTTGCAGAAAGAGAAGCCTGGCGAGCCTTTAAAGAAATAGTAACCAAATATCTGGGCAATAAGAAGGATCCAAACTTCAAATTAATCGTCGAGTAAATGCTACAGAAGTATAAAAATTTAGGCTGTTCCCTGAGCTTCAAGGTTGATTCATTTCCTAAATTCACATGTAGACTATTTTCCTGAAAATCTGAGTGCCGTTAGTGAAGAGATAGGCAAGAGATTTCATCAGGATATCAAGGAAAATGGACTAATACGATGATGAGTAACTACTGCTGGATGTTGCACCGAGCTAAACCCTATAGAGAACATAGAAGGAAAGGCACAAAGCAGCTGCTTTGTGCCTTTCCTTCTATGTTCTATATGGCTTATATTCTATAAGCCATCCAAAGACACTTTGACACATGGAATAAAATCAAAGAATTTCATATACTTCGTCATTAAGAGTGGGCGAAGAAGGGAAGTGCTTCCTAAGTCATGACGTACCTCATAAAAATTAATTAAATTAATTTAAAAATGCACTATGATAAAAATAAGGCTTATTTTGTGGCAATTTTCATTAGAAATTAAGGTGTCACTGACTCCCCCTCACCATCCTATTCAGACCACTCCTCAACTATTTAGCTATAAGAATGCATAGTGTAAGTGAATATATTATATTAATTTATTATTAAAAAAATCACATTTTCGCAATTTTTAAATTTTTACAAATTTTGAAATTTGCAATTTGCGAAAAATCCTGACATTACAGTAAAAAAATGAAGGTTATTTTTGGATTCAGTGCTAAAAAATACATAAGAATCAATTATCAAAAATTAAAAAAAACATAACATTGCAGGCTTGTGTAACAGTCCAAAATCAGCTGCATAAAAATCTTTCTGTAACAGCAACATTTAGACCTCATAATTATCATCATTATCTGTAAAACATTTTATTGTGTTGGTGAGGTTTTAGCTAACTAACCAGATAACAGTTCTTTGAGGTACGTGTGGGATTGTAAGGCACACATTAAAGAGTTTCTGTTCTAATTCATTAATTCTTTCCTAAGCTAATCAAATTGTACGAGGTCTGCAATCACTGTGGTAAAGTACACACCTCTGATCAATAAACTTTATTATTTTCTTACAATTGTTGAATATAAACAGAACAGCCCCTTCAAAATATGACGCAGTATTTCAATACCTCAAAATGAGGTAACACGCTTCTTGTGAATCCTGAAATACCATAAGCATAGCCTTCTTATCAGCTGTGGGTGGCACTGAATTTCTTATATCAAGGTAAAGATGGATTTTTCCTTGCCTGAACATGTTTTGATTAGCTGGTTACACATAATTCACTCCCCACCATAGCAACAATCCTGTTAAACGTGTCTTCTTATATTTCATTGGTGCACAGAGACATTTCAAGCACATTCATTTCATATTCTTCAGGCAATTGTCTGGGTTCACACACTTTCAGATATTCAAAAAATTATGCGTATAGACTAAGCCACGAGAACACCTAATTAAAGATTTGATGCTATCCATCATTACTTGCCTATCAGAATGAATCGTGTCCACCAGAAGCTCTGTTGGTTTTGTTAAGTTGGTTTTGATCAGGATGTCCAGGTTAAGTTTTCAAAACTTTTAAATTCAACAGAATTTACTTAGTTGTGCATCACTTTATTTATATTACAAACATTTTTTAGTATCAACAGAAAACATTTTCCGGATATCCTTTGCAAGAAGTCCTTGTGTCCAAAATGTAAACAGTAAGCTGCTATTCTGATCTGCATTCCTTTGGCAG
Organism: Lycorma delicatula; assembly: GCF_047948215.1. Lineage (NCBI taxonomy): Eukaryota > Metazoa > Arthropoda > Insecta > Hemiptera > Fulgoridae > Lycorma > Lycorma delicatula. The sequence continues at coordinate 6,925,037 of NC_134455.1, read as the reverse complement.
AGTTGCCATTTAAAATTATCTGTACACATAAGCATCTTCTACTGGCAACAGCTAACTGAATATCATCAAGACAGATTGCACAATTACCACCAAAAGAACCTTTAGAATCTTCTCACTTCTGTTACTACTACCTTCAACTATCATACAACAATTTACAACCTATTACTGATTTTCCCCACATACAAGTCAAATTAATAGAAGTCAGTACATAACAAACCTCCATGAATAAGCATAACACCTACAGTGTTTCAAACAAACGCTTAATGAAGTGAAAGATGAAAGGATTGAAAGTGAATGAGAAGAACACAACATCCAAGAACAAATTGATTAAACAAAAAAATAAAAAAGATTTATTGAAAATTAATAAACATTGCCATCTATGTTATAAGACAGAATACTGCAAGTTTCTGGACCTACCAGAGAAATCAGTAACTTATAATGAAACATGTGTATTAATTAACACAAACTTGTAAATTAGAAGAACTATAAAAATCACTGGAAATAACTACAAAACCAAAAAACCCAAACAAATAATTTAAATAAGATAATTAATAGATTAAAACACATGTTTCAAGTAAATCAATATTACTCTAACATTAAAGCAATATTTTATATTTATTACTTGAATTAATCTACCAATGTTTTGGAAATGAAAAATTTACTCTAAATTTTTCACTAACGAGCATTGGCACAATTATACAGCAAGTGATTCACAAATTAGTTGACACATAACATGATACCAAAACAAAATATACATTACTTACCAAAATATAGTTACTTTTTAAAAAATGCAAAACAGAAAACATATTTTTACTTTTATTAACATTTTTGTTATATGAAAAATTATAGAAATTAAAAAACATAAAATCACATTACACACCTACTTTCTATTTTTGTTATTTTACTAAAATAGCAAAGCTACAGCAAAATTATTTTAAGTTAATTTATTTCTTTAATTAACTTTACATTAACCTTACCAGCTGTTTATGTTGTTGAAGTTGCCACTATAGTAAACACAATTTAGATGTAAGCGTTACATAAAAATAGTGAGCATTTTTACTGAATGAGAAATAAATTTCATGTTACAATAAAGCTGAAACCAGAAAATGTAATAAACTTACAGGAATTACTTCTACCATAAATAAAAAATGGAAGCTTAGTTTTTGAAAAAAAAAAAAAAAAACAAACTGGATGAATAACACAGGTCTGTTTTTTAATGACCAAAAAATTGTTTTCAGATGATTCTTAGGTAATTCTGGTGCTGAATCCAAATATGACTTTTCTCCATCACATAAGCAACTTTTCACTAAAAGGCTTCACATTTTTTTTTTTAAAGATATAAAAATTAATTTTTAGTTAAATTTAGAATTTATCACAAGTGTTATGAAAAACAAGATTACTTTAAAATATCATTAAAACTAATGAAAACACAAAAAAATACTTTTTTTTCCTGTTTAGCCTCTGGTAACTACCGTTAAGATAATTCTTCAGAGGATGAATGAGGATGATATGTATGAGTGTAAATGAAGTGTAGTCTTGTACATTCTCAGTTCGACCATTCCTGAGATGTGTGGTTAATTGAAACCCAACCATCAAAGAACACCGGTATCCACGAACTATATTCAAATCCGTGTAAAAATATCTGGCTTTACAAGGACTTGAACGCTGGAACTCTCGACTTCCAAATCAGCTGATTTGGGAAGACGCGTTCACCACTAGACCAACCCGGTGGGTTACAGTAAAATTCTTATGTCCTTAGAACCACACTCCTTACAAAATATTTTTCTTCATTTCAATGCTCTTTTTGTTGCTTATTCTTTTGTGGTCTTGCAGCAGGTCCCTTTTTAAGATCCATTCTTGATCACGTTCTATCTCCCTTGTATCACCTCTCCATCTCTTTTATGTCTTGGAGGAATCTTTTCCCCTGCTACTCACTTACTGCACAATTTTCAGAAAAGTAGTCGAGGTAAAAATGTATAAAATGTACTTTTAGAGTCATTTTACAGCCAAATGTTTGAATCTTTCTAATATATTTTGTAACAATATTTTTATAATCTTCATCTTTTTTTATAACTGTATCCTTGAAGGCTTTACAAACTTGTTTTTCTGCTTCCTCCATATTACATTCAAATATTTCATCTTTCATAAACCTTTCTTATAATATGGCCCAGCAGAAACAACCTATTTATCTTTGTTTCTGATAAACTTGGAAACTGATTGCAAAATACTTTAATGACTCCCCATCTTGCTACAATGCCTTCACAATTTGCTTCATTAATCCTAATTTAAAAAGTAATGGAGGAAGCAAAATTTTGCTTGGCTCTACTAAACTTCCTCTTTCAATGTTTTTTATGACAACTTTTAAAGGTTTTTCTTTGTGGCCATTCCTTTTTTAGTATAGTGCTGCTTTCTATCACAACTATCCCACTAGCACAAAAAAACATGGATATTTGGTCTAACCACTTTTGATCAAGTAACAAAGAAAGTACAATTTTATCGGTATAGACTGTCTAATGTTGATCCTTATACCAAAAATTAATTTAAAGTAACTCAAAATTTTTATAACACTTTCAAATGAACAGAATTCCCTACTGGTAAAGAAGTCTCCATTAAGAAACCTTGTAGTCAATATGGACCTGTTCAATGAGTCCAGATACATCACTATAGTAGACTAATGCACCTTCTTTAGAAAAATATTGAACAAGTCTTTTTTTCCTTCCTAAACCAGTAAAAGGTGGTGTCACTAGCTAACAAATCTTTTCCTAAAAAAAGATTTGAAGATCTTCAGCCTAAAAGTTCAGCAGAATCCTTAGGAAGGTATAAGTCCCTCACCAAATCATTTTATTTGGATTGCTTCAACAGTTTTGGTTCATCACTTCCAAATCATAATCAAAATTTTCATCATCCAATTCATTGGCACAGGCCTGTGAAACCATTTCTTCACCATATATCATCTAATTCATCTGGTAGTGAAGGAACAGGTATATCTGGTCCATGAGGTACAGGACATATCACTGAACGAAAGATAAAGTGTCCATTATGTTTTTTAAATTGAATCCCTGTACTGTACATGAACAAAAGTAGCAATTATGGCTATGATTGGTTGGTTCTTTCCAAACCGTAGGCACTCCTAATGGCAATACTGTTGTATTTCTGTTTGTGACCACTGTATAGTGGCGAAACTCTTAAACACACATTGAACAAACCTTATAAGGAGCCCAAGATAGTCTTGGTCTTCTAATTTCACACCCAGATATGCAAAATATACCTTTTTACAAATTCCGTAATTTTTTTTGTTGTTCTTTGACAGTAGAGTTTCCAAAAATCTAGCAAAGCAAGTAGAGACATGTTGATACAGCCTCTTGATGCCTTTGAAATTTAATTTAATAAAAACATGGTACAAAAAAGATATAAATATATTTTTTCACGTGTTCACAGGTCAATCAGGATATTGAGAGACTGACACAATTGAAAATATTTATATAACAATTAATTCAGGAGCAAAAATAAAATAAGACAAATCAATAATAATAAACAATGATTACCTACAAAATATGATTTCAAGTAAGGGCAAGATTCATTTACTAATAGTTAAACAAAAAAACCAGAATTCAGTCCTGTTGATAAAAGACATTATAATGACCACTAATATTTACACCTTTAACAACTGGTATTGTATTACTATGAAGATAAGATTAGTCTAAGGGTCTTTCACTGCAAATACCTTTCCTATTTAACACTTCCTTTCTCTAATTGTCAATCAGTAACTTACCAAACAACTTCTTGTAGTTACCCACTGTCTACACTGGAAACACACACACTGTCACTTCAATCGCGTGTCGAACTTATACTCGTTTCTTTACTGACTCAATCTCCTGGCCTAAACTGATCTAAACTCATCGGTCCTGGAGTATTTATACTCATATCCTCTTGACCTGCAGAACCAGACCCAAATTTCTTAAATGTTGAGGTGTGAGACTTATTATCAAGTCCTTACATTTTTCCATAACTCCTACTCTCGTCCGGTAATTCTTCTCACTGAACATCTGTTGACCATGTACTAGGGAGCAGTATTACAAAGAACGATTGTTAAATGGACTTATTAGAAACAGAAATCCTTTTAGTCCCCTTCTGGATTCCTTCCATTACTACTTTCTTCTTAATTGGCAGGAATTCGTTACTCAGGTCTGTTATATCAGTCTTGTTAAAATATATAAAGAAAGTTATAGAATATATTTAAAAAAATTATAAGTTAAATGAATGAAGATGTCATATACTAATAGCACAAATGCACACAATTGTAAAAAAGGTACTGAATTTAATTTTTTGTCTAGAATAGCAGATGGTGGTAGTGGTGAGGAGGCACACATGCAGTAACAGGAAAATGATCAAAGAGTAACAAGAATGTAGTAGCTGTATGTATCTTATATATTATTACTTTCAACTTCTTTATCATAAATCCACTACATTTTTATTCAGAATATCAGCTTTTTCCATTTTCATTCATAAAAAAAATTATGATTTTACAAAATGAACTTCATTTTACAAATGAAGTTTTAGAAAATGAACCTTTACAATAGGTTAATATCTATAGTTAGAAAATGAAATGACAAATTGTGAAGAAACCTTACATGATGGAATTTTTTTAAACGTTTTCCCATTTCAGCGCCAATAAAATCTATTGAAATCACTAGACAGATTCTAGGCAATTTTACTATCACAGACCTGTGTAATTTATTGTTTCAACTTTTTTTATCAGTCACCAACTTGTACGGAAGTCAGCTACAGTTTCATATAGCTGTTACATATTAAGCTACTTATTTTATTTTTTAATAAACAAATTTGTCTAAGTATTTTGAATATTTTTATATTTAAAAAAAAATATTGGTATGATTTTGGTTGCATAATACAGTCTATGTTTGAAACTGAATGTTTTAATTTTTATATAAGACTTAAATTTTAGTAATTTATTGCAGTAATCAATTATACTTTGTAAATTGATAAAATTAAGTAAATAATTATACATCAATATCAAATATTTTTAACTACACTAATAAAACCCTACAAAGTATATAGGTAATTTTCATTATTGTTTTCAAGAAATTCAAGCATTTAAACAAAATTTTTACATGGCATTTTATAATGTTTTTTTTAATTCTGAGGTCTTTTTGCATACATTTAAAAAAAACAAATTTCATTAGTTAAAAACTAATCCAGGAGACTGCATTTTCCAGGAACATAGAAATACAACACAAATGACACATATTAATGCTAAATCTTAAATAATGGTCTATAAGATGATGCAAGAGTTAATTTTCACTTAAGATAATTTTTTTTTTGCAAAATTAAAGTAATATTACACAGCTGAAAGAGTAATTCCATATTTATAAAGATAAAAATAATCATAACAACCTATCTTCAACTTTTTTTTTGTCTTCAGTCATTTGATTAGTTTGATGCAGCTCTCCAAGATTCCCTATCTAGTGCTAGTTGTTTCTTTTTGGTATATCACCTACATCCTACATCCCTAACAATTTGTTTTACATATTCCAAACGATGCCTGCCTGCAAAATTTTTTCCTTCTACAATATTTTTTCTACTTTTTTTTCAATGAATGAGAATAATGTGGACTTCATAAAAAAATTTGAGGACGGATCACAAGCCTACTTCATTGTAACTCTGGATTTGACGTCCTCCCACTGCCTCCAACAGCACTAACAGAAATCACATAGGATAAATCTGAATTGTTGAGGGGATGTTCTAAGTTTTACATCTAAAGTTACCCACTGAGTAAAATCAGGCCTTCTATATTAACAATCTATTCACTCATAACCTCTAAAAATTACACAAATTTTTATCATGAGACGGCATAAACTTTTTTTTAAATTCAGAATTAAAAACGTTTTATCAAATTATAAATAGCACAAAAAATATCAGTGGCATTCTGACTTAATCTCTGAAAAAAATTAAGAATATATAAAGAGGCCTCATGTTTTTCTTAAAGCAAATGAAATGAGCAAATTCCAAAATCTACCGGCAAGATTATAATAATTAAACTTGATAAATGAATTTTTTTGAAGTTTATTAATCAAATAAATTATAGTATCTTTATTTAATAAAACATGTTCATTGCTAGTGACTTTCTGCAGTGCAGAAATGCTAACTGTAGTGAATTAACGGTATCTTAACTAAACTTATCAGTTCAAATTATTTTTACCTGGGAAAAATATTTACTGGATGGGTAATTAACCTATGAAATATAAGTAATCTATATAAATTATTGCATAACTCTCTGGTTTTAATTGACATTCACATAATTCTAATTATAGTAAATAATTTACTGCAAATCCACCTCAGCATTCACAAACATAATGTTCTGAGACAGTGAATACGTGAATTAAAGTATTAAGACAAATTACACAATAAATCAACATGCTTCTACTATAAAATATACGTTTAAAAAACAGTAACTTACTTATACTGATGTATAGAGACAGCTTCAGCAGGGTTAAAGAAACTTCTATTAAATCTCACTAAATTCAGCATAATCATAATTCGTTTAAAAAGTATATTATAAAAATGAATACATTCACCCAATGTTCGCTTTTTTTGAAATATTATAGATACATTAACTGCTGATCCATCCAGCTTGTTTGTCGATAGCAAATTCATTTCCTGCACAAATAAAATCAACATTATTTATCTGTATGGGAAGTTGTAATGGATGTATAAATGACAATATTAAAAAAAATAAATTATTACAATGATTACAGAAACTTATATTTTGTACTACAAAACTATTGATCCTACAAATGGTCTTTGAGCAAAACAAGCTTAATTTTGTCAACAGTTCTGAATAGAATAGCAAAACAAGCACATAATTAACAAAATTTTACATTTTTCCTCACAGAGAACACATTATGTTCATACAGGTATATATACAATCGATGTAAGAGGAAATTTCTTACTGACTGTGTGTGCACACAGTCAGTCATGGTGTTATTTGTAACACCAGGACATCCATCAGCTTTTCTAATACTGACATTGTAAAACAACAAACAAATATCGCTACTATAGAAAGTAAAGAATAAAATGAAAGAAAACGTAACATATGAATGATATACAAAATATTAACCAAAAATTTCAATTAGCTCAGTTGTTTCATCACATTAAAAAAAAATCTCATAATAAATTTTAATGTTATTGATTAAAAAAATGTTTATTTTACTAAATATAAATTTACATTCTATATTTAAATCTTTTAATTTTAATCTTTGAAGCAATGATCAAAAAATGTGTTTTTGACAAGAAAATTTGGGGCTCATACATCAGGAGATTATTTTAATGATTAAATTCACTAAAATATTATTTTAAATAAATTCAAATAGAAATTTTAAAAAAGATTTGATTTTTTTTTTTAATTTGGTAGCTCTCCCATCGGAAGAGGGGTATTAAGATTTTTAGTGACTTGTTTACAAAATGTTTTCAGCATAAAAAATTTGAAATTGCAAAAAAATATTATTTTGGAGGCTCCCATACTTAAGGGAAGCATTCTAGACAAATTAATTTTTTTTTAAATAATCCTTATTGGTGACAAATTTAAAATACAAACCTTTAAAATTGTTTAAAAGATACAGTAAAATTATTCTAAATAAACTAAGTTGTAATTTTCTAGGAAGGGGTACTGGTTAACTGACATTTCTCCTGCAACCACCCCATTCAGTCGCCATGCAGCATATGACCAAATGTCCGTGCCAAAAACGGCTACTGTGCCTCAAAAACAGTTTAGCGACCAATAATCTAATAGCTCCTAGTAAGCTTACCTAACAGCGTGAGCGGACTAAGCGAGGTGCCATACACCACCTGCTTATGTGTCCCAACCGCTCACTTATCATACAATAAAACTAAACTGGGGAGGCGCACCCCTTGTATTAGAAATATTAAAAAGAAAGTAATTTCCTGACCCGCCTCGGTCACTGAATGCTAGCTAGTACCTGTCCACTATTTAAAGCACTTGGAACTTTGGCTGGTGGCCAGCCATTATCTCTGGATTAGCTTCCCACAGTAGCAGTCATTATACTTTACCCTTAACTAATCTACCGATGTCGGTTGAACAACACAACCTCATCGAGGAACTCCCACATGGTCTGACAATGCGGCTCTCACCACACTGCCTTGCAGTTTATGAGCGGCCAATTTTCCCCTTGACCTCTAAGTTCTAGGGTGGCTTGGTCTCTGCCCCCCCGCCCCAAGAGCAGGGCAGTCAAACATCATATGTTCATTTGACTAGACCTCCCCACAGACACACAGCTCATCAGCAGCCAGGTGGAACTGAAACAAATATTGGTTTAAATTTACATGGTTGGAGAGCACTCAGGCTCCCATTGCCCTTAAAAATGATGGAGAGGCATACCATCCCCCCAGATCCTGTATAAATCTATACAAGGACCTTCCCTTAGTCGTGGTGTGCCATTCTTGCTGCCATGCTTCCATCGCAAGGCTGTAAAGCCTCCTTCGAAGGCGGGAGATGGGCAACTGTTCAAAATTTAGAACAGGTGCATTAACTGTTCAGCTCCAGTACTGGCCCGACTCGAAACCGCATCCCAAATACCTTGGCCTCCCTGCCTCTTCGCAATTTCCACATGGCCGCCCAAACTTTCACCACTAAACCGATTGGGAGAGCCTTTCCCAATACAGTAGTATCCTCATAGGAGGTTTTTTAAAAACACCAGTACATACAATTAAGGCTCTGTGCTGAGCACTCCTTAAATTTTGAATAAGTGCTCAATTTCTATAGAACCTATGCGCCCAAACAGACACCGCGTAAGAGGTCATACTTTCAAAGACCTCTGTATACCGTGTATATAGACAGACGGCCAGACAGTCTGTAATCCTTTTGAGCAATTCTCCTAAGCTTGCAAATCACAGACTGCATCCGCCGCTACTTGCCTAATGTGGTTGCTAAACAGCAACTTCTCATCAAACAAAACACCTAGTTACTTATAAACTCAAACTCGACTGATTACACAGCCTTTATACTTAATATGGGGGTTGCAACTGTATGATAATTTGTCTCCACCTTTGAGAAGCATAAACTTCGTCTTTGGCACAAATCCTTAAATTTTGAATGTCTATCCAGCCCTCTGCGGCTGACAAAGCCATCTACACTCGGTCTTCTAGTTGCGGTCGTGAATTACCACGAACTAACAGGAGACAATCATCAGCGAAAGCCTGGGCCGTGACCCCTTCCAGGAATGTCAGTCCCAAATATCCGTTGAATACCAGGTTCCACAGCAAGGGACCGAGAACGGAGCCCTGCGGGCTCCCCTGTTGACAGATTTTTCCACAACTAGGTGCGCATCCCTAAACAGAGCCGTGCGATCTGACACATAGTCACACACTACGGCCTGCAGGGCTGTGGGAACATTGTGGTGATCCAACTCATAGATGACAGAACAACATGACCAACACAAGGAAGGAAATGCTGCCTCTATGTCAATAAAAATTGCCAAAACATAGTTACAGCCAGTGATTTCAACCTCAGCAAGAGCATTTAAGATGCAATCCTCGGTGCCAACCCCTTTCATGAAGCCATACTGGCCTCAAATTAGAAATGAGTTCATATTGATGCTTTCCCAGAGCCATTCCACAACCAGCCTTTTAAGCAACTTGCCAATTACTGGCAAGAGGCTGATGGGTCGATAACTGCTGACCTCACTCGGATCCTTTCCTAATTTTAAGAGCACCTTCACCAAAGCCACCTTCCAACAAGTTGAAAAGCAACCCCAGTTTATGTATCCCGAGAACAGTCTGCCAAGCGGCTCTCTTATAACAGGCAGCAGATGATAAAAATATCCGGGTCAAGTTGGTCAATATGGTCATTTTTTTCTAGGAATGGGTGAAAACATGTCTATTTCTTTTTTTAAAGAAATACTAAAGAGCAAAGGCTATCAAAAAATTAAAATTTTTACTTTTTAAATGCAATAGGTAATTGCAGATTAATTTAAATTTAAAATACTGTTATAAAAATCTTTTAAAATTAAAAAAAAATATTTCTTGTTACCACAGCCATTGGAGTGGGATGGAAAAAATACCGCCATAACTCCTTTTCTGAAGCAAGATGTCGCTAATAAAAAAAAGATAAATTTATATAGTCATTTTTTGGGGAGGGGTGAATATTAAATAAAGATTTTAAGTAATTTATGTCTTTATAAAAAATTCTACTTCTGCAAGTAAAAACACATTTTGCTAAACTGGCCCAGTAATAATTTAAATTTTATTTCTGCCTAGATACTCCACCCTTTTTTCCAATTTTTGCAATATTTAATACATTCTTTCTCTCCAAAGGTAGTAGTACCCTTCAGTCTACCCTAGTCAACAAAGTTTGAAGAAAATCGGTCTACAGGGTCCAGACTTATGAGACCAAATACAGGCAAATATATACACAATATGTACAAACATCTGACAAAAATTGATTTTTTGGACTTTGGAACATTGTAAGAAAAATTTTTTTTTGCAGATTATTTACAATTTATTTAAAATCTGAAAATTTAAATATTAACAAATTTTTTTACAACTTTTTTTGTCTTCAAGACACAAAATGTTTTTTTTAGATTTATTTTTTTACTGATCTATATATTTTCCTATATAACTACTGTAGCAGCATATATCACTATAGCCAGGAAAGTAAAAATTAAAAAAAAGATTACATCACTAGAAAATATTGCTGTTGAAGATCAGAAGCTACAATTTCCACGCACTAGTATAATATCAAAAAATTTTGATGATTCGATTATAACTTGTAAATTCAAATTGTTTGAACAAGTTTTCACTTTATATCAATTTAATAAAATGAATTTTCTGATACCCACAAAAATAGACCAACCAATAATAATAACAACAGACATTTCACAGAATATGAGCCCACACAGTTCAATAACTCTGATTATGTGCATTTTTCCAGAAGTTGTATCGACATGAATAAAATAAAAAATAAAGTAGTCTTTGAACAGGTAAGTATTGTACTTGTAGTTGCACTATTACAGGTGAATTTGAATTACTTAAAGCTTGATCATTTTTCTTCATAATATTCCCTTTATCCCTAAAATCAGTTGCAATCAAATGCAATTTCATTTAATTACTGAAATATTTCTTCCAAAAACTTAAGACAATTAATTACCCCTTTTTGATTATTTTTTAAACTAACATGGTTATCTGCTTTTATAAAAAGCATAAAAAATTATAAAAACATGCTCTACCAACTCCTAATAGCTAATATTTTCCCACTGTCCTCACTCCACTTGAGCATTCTTCATTTGATGGGTCTTCAGTATCAGTTTTTTCTAAAGCTAAATAGTACCTCTCAGATATAATTACTTTTAATACTTTAAGACCTGATACATTCTTTTGATAAGCTGAATGGAGAAATACATGAAAAGTAAAAAAGAATAACCATTATTACAACCGATATGATCTAAGTATTTAAATAACCATTACTATTAAATTAACTGCTGCAGATGAAAACTTATTGTCAACGTGAAAGTTATTACTTAATAACATTCACTGAAAGAATTGTTTTGTTGAATGCTGCTCATAAGATAATGTGCCCAGTTAAACATTTTCAAGCAAAAGTTGGTGATCATCCATACTAGTCAAAACATTTAAATGCATTCTTAATTTACAATTATCAATTCATCTATTACTAACAGTAGTTGTTTTTCATCATATACTAATTTTCTTATTCAGCTCATCAAAACAAATATATACATTTTTTTAATTCTTAAAAGCAACATCCCTGATTAAAACAGATATTATTTGGGAAATGGTGGTAACTGGAAAGGTCATAGAAAATATCTAAATCGGGTAAGTACAATGAAAAAAGTTAGATACTTTAAAATAAGCTGTAAAATATGAATTCAAGTTTTTGTAAAATTCTCAAGGGATATACCAAATTAAAAAAAAATAATTTCATGCAATTTTAAATAGTGAAATGAAACTACACATCGACCAAGTAAACAGACTAGTGAATAATTTAATATTGCTCAGAAGTCTTGATCATTATAAGTGAATTATTAAGTTTCATTAGGAAATTATAAATTAGTACGGTCAGAATCAAGTTATATATATGAGGGCATTCAAAGATGAAAATGATAAAAAAAATTGAATAGTAACAAACACTAATGTTAGCAAGAACAAACAGAATGGTGTTAATCTCTAGAACCCTCAGAGAGATCATACGTTACACATTATAATTATTAATTGATGATGTTAATAACAAACACTAAATTACACTTTCACTTCACATAAACTATCACAAATTACTGGAACATAAAAAAATAATCAGAAAATCAATACTCATGTATCAAGTAAATAAACACTATTTTAATTTAAAAGTAGCATGCACTTATTACTTGAATTAATTTACCAATGTTTTGGAGATGAAAAATTCACTAAAAATCTTTCACTAACGAGCATTGGCTAGTTACTAGTAAATTATTCAATAAATTAGTTGGGGTAATGATAACATCGCAATAAATGTAAAATAATTTTAAACTGAATGCAAAACAATACTTTAATTTTTGTTAATATTTTTATGCTGAACTTCTAGAATTTCAACAAACATTGTTTATAGTTACTGAATTATTAAATCTTCAATTTGATACTTCAAACTGTGAACACTGACAGGCACTAACACAAACACAACCCATGTTAAGTGATATTCTCTCTAGCAGTACGTTTTTGTAACAAAGTATTTAATTTTTTGATAACACGATCCCCATTAAGAAAACCCTTCTTCAAAAGATATTTTGAAAGAAAGATTTAGAAGGGTTTTATCACCCTTTCAACTAAGACATTGTGTAAACGATCATATCTTTTTAAACAAAAATTTATTTATTCTCAGGGACAGTACCTTTAAGACACACGTTTGTAGAACATTTATATTCTGAATAAATGGAAAAAGTAAGTTTCCAAAATGTAATAAAACTGTTTTACACATTTTTTTTCTAATTTTGTTAAATAATAATCATTCAAAGGAAAAAACTAATCAGTCATTAAATGATAAATTTAATAAAGAAATATTAACTAAATAAAATGTGTAAATTCTATTATTTAGTTTTTTAAATCCTGATATATATATAAAGTAAGCAAACAAAAATGAAGAGGTGTGTTCATCAGACAATTTGATGTTACTCTTTTATTATCTGCTTTTGTAGAATATTATGTAAATAATTTATAGTGTTCAAAGTTAAGAAAGTGCAAACAAACAAGTGAATGAGCAGAATGGAGATGGATTGGTATACACCAGTGGAATGGAAGATCGGCCACACTCACAAACATGCGACTATGTATTATGTGGGTGTGTATCTTAACAGTATGCTGCATACTGTCAGATAAATAGCATCTGACTGTTTCTCTTTTGTTATATTTATTGTTTGTTTAATCAGCTAATTGTTTTTGTTTAATCTTGTTAGTTCTTTTTTTTTAATTTTACAATTACAATTTTTATTGCTTTTTGAAATTTCATTTATTTTTTACAATTTTTATTTTTATTTAATTAACAAGAGATAATAAATTAGATTCGACAATGTTTTTTAATCAAGCAGCTCAATCCAATCCATATCAACAGATTTAGCATCATCTGTGTCAGCCTTGTTTGATGATTCTGATTCATCAGTGCTCTTATCACTACTTTCGCTACCATTAACGCAAACTGTAAAACTTTCAGTTTGCAGGCCAACAACTGAAATCTGTTTTATAATATTTGTTTTTCTATTAATGCATATTTGCAACATTGCTTCCAATATTCTGCTGGCAGTTTTCTTTTATATTATTTACATTTTTCTGACTAGAGACATTTTCATCTGCTACCTGAATTTTTATTTTTGCTCAAATCAACTCAATCAGATTCATTTCAGAATGGTAGGGTGGCAATCTCATTACATTGTGACCATGATTCTGCAATATTTCATCGAAGTAGTACTCTTTTCACATCATCAGGGTTTATTAATTCATACAGTTCTGTTTTTAACATATCTGCTGAGCACAGAATATTTCTGTCTCGAAGCCACTCTAACCGTTCATGTTTTTTACAGTCTGAATCTGCACCTTGTAGTACAGAGCATTATCGATTACCAAAACCAATCGACATGGAAGATTTGGGATTAGTTTAGTTCTTTGGATATAGGTGTTTTATGGCCTTTACTTGAGCCATCAGTCCAACCATAACTTTTCCCATGTGACAAGTGAATATAAGATTCATCTGAAAAAATTAATGTAATGGTCTTCCTTCCCATCTTTAAATGCTCATTTTCTTTAGATAATTTACTCATTTAGTATATATATATATATATATCTTGTTATATAAAGTTTTCCTGTTATTTTCAGTTTTCTTTCATCTAAAACCCATAACTCTTAAGAATTTTCCTTACAGTATCATGACCAATTCATCTGGGTGTTCAGTTTTTAAAACAATAACTTTTTCAATGTTGGCAGGGCTTTGTTGTATATGGAAACTGTATATGATATTTCATAATACGCATTTTTGGAAGTTGTCGATAATAACTTTCATTTTCATTCTATTATGAATTTTTCCTGAGGTAATAAAATTCTCATTTTCCCCCAGTTTATTTGATTCTGTTATCACTTAACACCTAATATGAATAGATACTCCACAAAGGTCGGCTATGCAAGCTTGAATTTCTGCACGTACCACTCCTGCCTTATCTTTGACTAGTTTGCTGTAGAATTTTATTTTTATATATTTGCTTTGGCTTTTTAGAGGTATTCCTCTTCCTAATCTAAGATTGCATCTTGAATGAGGCATTAGGAAGATTAAGTACTTAAAAATTCTGTTATTAGAACAAAATTAGTTTTGAAAAAACTGTTTATAAAAAAATAGTATTAAAAAATACTGATTATAAATGCCGGTAACAACATATGGATCAACTACACAAATGCAAGAAGGCAACTGAATTCCCTCTTCTTTCCTTTAACGCACTCCACTATTCTCCATACCGTACTTAGCATTACCCACATCACTTCACATGCCACTCCCAATTGAGTTTCTGTGCCTCCGTATGTTTATGCTCTCTTAACTTTGAACAGTTATAATTATTTATTAAATTTTTATCAATGCAGTTAGTTGCTTGCTAAATTAGTGTAAGCCATCATATGATATTACAATGAAATAAGATTAAACTGAAAAGCAGCCTTTTGATATAAATTATTTATATATGGGAAATATCTTGTACATAAATAATCTGTTTATTAAAGCATATTACTAAACATATTTAGCAGCAACTGCAATGATAAAAATGTAATAAATAATTACAATAACTTATAGCCATAAATTTACATAATCTTCTACAAAAGGCAGATGACAACAAGTCACATCAAATTGACCAACAAACAAACACTCTTCATTTTGGTTTACTTACTTTATATATCAGAATTTAAAAAACTAAATTATAGAATTTATATAGTTAATTTAGTTTAAATTCCTCTATTAAATTCAACATTTAACAACTGATTAATTACTTTGAATGATAATTATGTAACAAAATTTGAGAAAAAAATATTTTAAAACAATTTTATTACATTTTGGCAACTTATTTATTCCATTCATTCAATAAATAATTTTATGTTAAACAAAGATTATACTGTAACTGAATAAATAAAAATAAAATTTACTTACTTTTCCTAAAATTTACATTCAGTTCTGTATAAATATTAAAATTTAAACAATCTTTCAAGCTTCTTTTAAAAGCTTTGTTAAAAGGGCATCACTTTAAAATAGTGATACTAAAAATGAATTCAAAAAAAACTAATTTAATTTACAATTTGTGACCAAGATTTTATTTTTATTAAATAATATTAATAAGCTGAAGAAAATTATTTCTTACAAAGTTTTTTAAGAACTAAAAGATGAAAGTTTAAAGAAGTGAGCATAAATCAGGCATGAATGAGACATGAAACAGGACCTATTAAGACATGAATATCATATTAATACAAAAAGACGTTCTGCAAATAATCATTTTAGCTCTAAGAAACATTACTTGATTTTGTATTTTTTTAAATACTAGTCTTAGCAATCTTTATCTAAAAAAAATGTTACGAAGACCCAAACTATAGTCTGATAATACTTTAAACTATCACATTCGTTTATAACATTCATTACACGGGTCATTCAAATCTAATTGGAATTTTGCTGCGCAGAACGAGGAAGAACTGTGAATGGTGATGCAGTTAATTAGTTGGATACATGTGGAAAGGAGTAACTGGCCAGCAATGCCCATAGGTTATGCACCCACATCAATAGCAGAATGTCTGAACAGGAGGTATCACTGTTCATTCTGCAACGAATTATAATCAGATTTCTCGCCAATGAAGGGGTCAAATCTTCTGAAATTTTGACTCTATTCCAGCAGTTCTGAGATGCTACCATGTCAAAAACTCAAGTATTTGATTGGGCCAAAAAATTTTGAAGCAGCCATGATGCAGTGGATGAATTTCATCCACGAACTAGTGTTAATGATGACAACATTTAAGCTGTTAGTAACCTTGCAGAAGATGACTACCGCGTAACCGTAGCTGAAATTCCATCACAGATGAGGATAAATATTAGGAGCATGGAGTGTTGCTGGAAAAACATCAGTCAGCAAAATCGCTTTGAGGAAGAAGGAGAGGCATTTTTGGACCATATTCTAACCTGCGAAGAAATGTGAATTCACCGCTACACGAAAGCAAAAGAACTAGTATGGAGTGGTGGAAAAGTAGGAGGGGGCATCAATCAAGGCCAAGAAGTGCTCATCAGCTGGAAAAGTTCTGGTAACTGTGTTTTGGGACTAAAAAAGGGTTCTGCTGATTTATTTACTGCATGAAAGAAGAGCGGTAAATGCAGCATACTAGTTGTTAGATGTAATCAGGGCCCTTATCACAAAAGCAATGCCAGTAACTGATTTGCAACAACACACAGCCCAAGTAGCAGCTCAGACTTTTTGATAAACTTGCTAAAATTCAATGGATATCTCTTGAACACAGTCAGACTTGTCATCGTGTGATTTTCCCATGTTTGGTTTGCTAAACGAAGCTTTAGGAGGAGAATATTCAAAGACGGATGCTGTAGTTGCGCATTATGTGCACAATTGAATGTTGGGGCACCCTGCTTTTTGATAAGAGGATCAAGACCCAACCCTACCTATCGGGTGGAGGAAATTTATTTCTGTTGAAGAAAATTGTGTAGAAAGATAAGGTAATTTATTTGTATTTTATCTAATATCAATAAAGCTATGTAAACAAATTCCGGTTAATATTTGAATGACCCTAGTACACAAAAGAAAAAAAAAATATGTTACTAAACATAAGTATCTTCACTAGTGATTGTTGCACTCACATTCTGGGGTAGTTTTTCAGGCAAATATAATACAGATCCATCAAACGTTCTTGTTTCCCCAATAACATTTCTATGTTCATTTAATAGATCGTACTTCATTTTCATAGCATCAACCTCTGGAGTGAAACGTACAAAATATTCAAACATCCCTTTGTTCGGTTCACAAATTAATCTAACATAATTTGCAGTAATACAAGTTCTGTTTAAAAAAAAAAAAAGTATGCCTCTATTATATAATGTTTATTTCACAATAGAACAATATTTTATGAATGATCTACAAGCTACAAACAAACTAATCATAATCAGTAATATTTTACAAAAAATAAACAATATTTTCTTATCATATTACCTGACCTTAAATTGAAGCACCTTAAGATATAGTACAATAAATATAAACCACTACCACATACACGCAATTACAACAAATATCTTATCTAGCTACTAATTTAAATAAGATTTAAATTTTGGAATGCTCAACACATACTTCAGCTAGTAATTAGATTTTTTGTACATACGGCAAAAAAGCTAATTCCCAAAAAATTCCACACATAGTAACTACCTCACTGAGCCCTAAGATTATAATTGTTCTGCCAGTCAGTAGAAGGTGGTACCAATCACAGGAAGAAGGTACGAAGGATAAGGAAAAGAAGAGAAAGGGCGATCACTCTACAGGGAGACTGTTTATGATAAGAATTTATTCAGGGTGGAGATTAGCCTAGAAGCAACCAAGATTTAATATGTTGTAAAACTTCACTTATTCAGTATCCATTTATCTGGAACTATTCAGACAGACTATATTGAAGTTTTTTCAATGAGATTATAAGTTCATTAATTTATGTAACTGAAGTAACTTATTTGCTGTAAATAATTTTAGCTGTAATTTAGATACAGAAAACTTGTTTTTAGGTTACTGTGCTTGGTTCTTCATAAACAGAGGTTGTTCAGCAAGTTGGGTTTAAAATAACAAAGATGTGCAATAGCATAAAACTTTGTTTAATAGTTTAAAACAAGGAAATAATTATGTCTCATACTAGTCACAATATTTTATAAGTGTTTAACAGTGTTAAGTTTTATTATTTTATATCATTTGCAATCATTATTACTGGGTAGTATTGCAGTTGCTAACCATAATAATAAAAAAAATATAGTATATAAGATGCAACATATTTCAGAAGCATAATACATTATGACAATTTTCCAAAGTTACATTTCAGTACAGATTATCTGATTCAATTGTAGTCTTTTGCCACAATTGGGGAAAAAAGAATCCACTTTTAAACAAAATATAAAAGTGCAGGTTATTTAAACTAAACCATCAAACTTCCATTTATTTCACTTATCAATAGAATTATAATGCTACTAGACTGTTCAGAACTATAACCACCAGAGTAGTCAAAATAGTTGCAGGTGCATTCAATGCAGTTTAACAAGACATCGACTAAATAAAAAGATTTATGTGCTAGTTATTAATGGAATATCTTGTCCATTTATATCATTCAATAAATGATATAAATCTGAGCCTGTTTATTAACTGTAAATTTAACTGTATAAGTACAGCAGTTTTTAGATGGGGCTACAATAAGTATTACAAGTATTACAATAAGTATTACAAGTATTACAACTGGCATATATATCCTGCACAAAGATTCTCAATGGCATTAATATGTGACAATTAATTCCCTGACCTGGTATCTACTTTGCAAATTACAAGGTCCTATATTTCATTACTGGATATGAAACATTTCTTGAGATATTGTATCTTATGTGTGTCTATCCCAGTGACCCAGACACCTGATTAATGGGTCATATCCAGGGTACTATGCCCTCAGAAACTAAAAATCACTTAATTTTTGATGCAAGGCCCTGGATAGAAGCGTCATTGACTACTAAGCTCCTTTCCATAATAAAATACATTCAAAACACCAGTTATCTCAATTAAATGCATAAATTATTACATCAGAATTAGTTTCAGAAATGAATTAACTAAAACCTTTTTTCTGTAAAAAAACAGTGACACGTAATTATTATTACAAGTCATATATATGTAAAAGTAAATACATGCAACTTTCAAACATGTTTATTTTCATTTATTATGAAATTCACAAAAAAAGTGAATTTATTTTTTATTTATGTAATTTTTTATTTAAATATTAATAATTAACATTTTAGCACAACCTTTTTTTAAATATCTTGCATTAACAGAATAGAACTTTCTTAACATCTATTTCCACGTCTCAATTAAAAATAAAATTTTCAAATAATCTTGTTTCACCTCTCATAAAAATTTCAATTATATGATTTTATTATATAATTTTGCATTATATAATTTCATTAATTCAATTTATATGAAACACTTATCTGAACAGTTTGTTTTTTGGCTAAGCCAGTTTTTTTAATTTTTGTTACATACATTTTTCAATGTTGAATTCTTCTCTAGTTTCTGATAGCAAACAAATTAATAAATTAAGTTGAAATTAGGAAATTTTCCAAAAAAATAATATAACAACCCAGTTTTTGGAAACAATGCAGAAAAGTTAGCAAATACCAACAGCACTACTTATAAAAATACGTGCATATCAAATACATTATTATCACAACAGGAAAAAATCAACAATTCATTATATTTAATTACTTCTCTTATAACTTCGAATACAATTAATTTAAAAATGTATTGGTACATTTAGAAAATGAAGTGTATTGAAATGTATTCAAACTTACTTTCTACCACTCTCTCCTTTGTGTATTTCTGGAGGTCTGTCCGCTATTGACATTCTTTTTAAATGTGTAGTAGGTGGTTCTGCTGCAGTTTGTGGTGTTTTAGATGCAACATTTTCAGCATCTAATTTTAATCTAATAAAAGGAAAAAATTCATAAATATTAGATTATGAATCTATTTTTACCAAATTTTAGATGAACATACGCTGAAAAATAATCATAAAATATTAATAACTAAATACCTTTCAAAAATATTAACTTTCTATTTTTAAATAAACAATATTGGAAGGATATAACAGAGCATATTGCTAAACATCATACCTATATATAATTAAAACACACATCTA
This sequence comes from Lycorma delicatula, assembly GCF_047948215.1. Lineage (NCBI taxonomy): Eukaryota > Metazoa > Arthropoda > Insecta > Hemiptera > Fulgoridae > Lycorma > Lycorma delicatula. The sequence goes on along the minus strand of NC_134455.1, from coordinate 6,904,583 downwards.
AAAATAATATATAATGAAAATTGATTTAACATGAAAATAATTAATGAAAATTTTTAATTTTTTTTTAATGAAAATTGATTTATTTAAAATTGATTTTTGATGAAAATTGATTTACGAATAAGGATAAATAAAAAATATGTATATTGATCTGATATTAATATTAAATAATTTTTTTCACTTAAAAATACAAACTATTCGTCACAAATTCCTTTTGATACCACTGTAAAAAAATTCCATTAAGTCGACCTAGGTTGTCATAATAATCTGAAGTGACATTAAATGAGTTAAAACATAAAATTAGTTTATTTTTAACTTCTTTTTAATAGATTAATAGCAATGAATTTCAGCGCAAAATGAATTTGTAGGGCGATTTTAGTACCCGATGTAAATCACATAATTTTATAACAATTTTTTATTTACAGCACAATCTGGTTGTAAGTCTAGGATGTCACCGATTTTTGCCAATACAAAATTAGTTTTTACCTGGCAATTAAAGATAATTTTTTACTACCATGTATGAAGTAAAGGAAGTATTGTGATCGCAAAAGATTTCGGTTTTCACATTTCAACAGAAATATCCATTTTGACTAGTTTCAGCATGACGTCTATACGTACATACTCTATATGGATGGATGTATATATGTACTTACATAACTCAAAAGTCGTAGGATATTGTACCACTTATGATATTGTTGAAAAGCTCTCCTACAAGTGGTACTTATTTTCAATGGTTTCAGAGTAGAGCCAAATGAAATTTTAATTAAAACAATTTTTGAATCTTAGAAGAGGAAGGGCACATCAATTCGAATCAGACTTCATCTCCTTTTTTTATATATATATATATTTTTTTTTTTAATTTAAATATATTGATTTATTAATAATTATTAACCTCTGATTATAATTTTTTTTACGATAAGTAATAATTCAATAACAATAAAAAAAAAAATATGAAAAAATATCAGAAGTTATTAATGAAATAAAATTTTATGTGTATATGCAATTTAAAAGGCATACCAGGAAGTCATGTGATGCCCACATCAGATTTTTTTTTTAATAATACTCCATCATAGCCAGCTGTGAGACCAACTGTATGTAGTTAGGCAGTTGGAAACCTCACATTGATATTAAAAACATTAATTGTACTCAGTCAATACACTGATACAACTGACAATCAATCCAGTTAAAAGTAACTATGCCTTAAATAAACAATATTCGTATGCTACCAACAGAGAATACTGCGCTAAACATCATACTTATGTTTATCTATATTTAATTATCTAAAAATAATATATACTGAAAATAGTTAGATCCTCCTTTAGATTTTGAAGAGCTGAGGGTAATCACCTACTGTTTATGAACAATAACCTAAACAAAAGTATAAATTTTTATATTTTTATATATATATATATATATCAAGTAGCCAAGTTAAGGCAGGAAATTAATGTTGTAATTTTGTATTTTCATGTCCTCCACTTTACATTCAATTCAATTAAATATTGCTTTTATTTATTTTTAATTCTAAAATTGTAAATCAGTCAAATTAAGTAATAATTTTCTCACAATAACAGACCTAATAATTAGAAAAATAAAACTACCTGTGATAATCTTACATTAATTGTTGTAGAATGTTTAGTATATATATATATAAAATATATATTATAATATATATTATATATATATAATAGTAAACAATTGTTAGAAGTTACAAGAGATGTTCAAAGTGCCCACCATTAGAAATTACACACACAAGTCTTCAGTCTTTTTCAGACAGATTGTCTTAACCATTCAAAAATTCCAGGAATATTCCTAATTTCTTGAAATCAATTTTGGATCCTTTGTTGAAGACTGACAGTGTTGAGTATTACATTCAATACAAATTATGTTTCAAATGAACCCACAGGTAGAAGTCAATGGGTTTAAGGCAAGTGATTGGGCAGGCCAGGGTACTGGCCCTCCACGGCCTATCTATTTTTCATGGAAAGTTTCATGCAGGAAATCTAATACCAACTGACTAAAATGTGCTGAAGCTCTGAGATGAAACCACATATTTCCTCTTAATTGTAGAGGTAGGTCTTCCAACAAATGTGGAAGATCTTCGGTCAAATGAGCAAGATAATTTTCTCCATTTAAATGATTTGTTAGAATGACAGGACCCAAAAGATAGTCATTAAAAATACCTGCCCAAGGCAAATTTTTGTTGATGGCTACTATGGAAGCTACCATGAGGATTCTCGTCGCTCCAGATATGCTGGTTGTGATACTTTTTAACACCAATCCTGTTGAAAGAAGCTTCATCTGTGAAAAAAATCCTTGTTGTAAATAAAGGGTCTTCAATTAATGTTTTTCAAAACCAGTTACAGAAAGTCAATCTATGTGGAAAATCATCGGCAGTCTACCATTTAATATCTGCCACACAGTCACATAGCCCACACCTTCTTGTATTGCCAGAGAATGTGTACTTTTATCAGGGGATTCTGCCACACAATTTTGAACACTTTCTTCTAACTCAATAATCCTAGTACTCGTTGGTCTACCACCAGTCGTGATTCCCTGGTGTAAATGAATCTGTTTCCCTAAGCTGTATGTGAAGTCTTCCAAAAGGTTTTTCATTTGGCACACGCCTATTAGGAAATCTTTTTTCATAGTCTTTTTGCTTCTGCCCTGTTGCAGTTTGCTAAACCAAACATTAAATGCATGTCACACATTTCTGCAAAAGAATATTCAAACTCCATGATGATAAATACTTTTAAAAAAATAAATCAATGACACAATGTTAAACACTCGCAAATAAACAACGAGTTTAAATTACTTTAAGATCATATGGTTTTATTTTTAAATAATCTGCATTGCATTTTTACATTGTTAACATGATCAGCAGTAATAGTCGCCGAGTAAAATTATTCAAAAGTGAAAAATTAATATAAATTGTTTTATTATTTTTTAATATTAAATTTTATTGTGAGAAAATTTATTATTTAATTTGATATTAATTTACAATACTAGAATTAACAATAGATAAAAACAATTAATATTTAATCGAATTTAACATCAAGTAGAGGACATTTAAAGACTCAAAATTACATCAATTTTCTGCCATAACTCGACTATTTGTAAATGATTTTAAAAAATAAATTATTTTGTTAAAAAAAAATGGCTTAATGTTTTAAAAAACAACATGCATTTAGATAAAATTATTATTTATGGAGACATAATGAATTGAAAAATAAACATGATCTTCATTTTGTAATTTGTGAAGGTATTTAAGTACTGATTTTTGCTAATTTTAAAACTTTATTACAAAGACGCTTACCACATATTAATGCAATTCCTCTATCCAAACCTGTTATAAATTTTTATATAAAAACAACAAAATGGTAGATAGAGGGAGAACAAAGGAAAAATTGCCATTTTTCCTAAGGATATTTTTTGTTTAGTTTTACATGTAGTATTTGAAAAAGTGTAGCCAGCTCGCCATTTTAGAAACACCTGTATAGTAATACATGAAATTACCTGTATATTATTATTATTATTATTATACCTGTATAGAAACACCTTGTATAATAAATAATAAGAGAACCATTATGCATCTACGGTTAATGTCAGTCATAAATGTTTGTCTGCAAGACATCAGATTAATAATGAAAAAAAAAATTTTTTTTCACTAATATCAGTTTTAAAACTATTACAAGAACAGATGTTTTTCTGCTTAACACCAATTTTCAGTTGAAGGCCTTAATCAATTAATTCAAAACAGATTTTTATAGTTTACATTCTTACTATATCATTCACATTCATAAATGAATATCTGCATCCAGGAATAAATTGTTATACACAAGATAATACAGAATAATTGCAGTAAGTAAATAATTCACTTTTATTTTATATATAAATAATTTACTTAAATTCTATTAAATAAACCACCTTTAGCAACAGTAGCGACAGAACTTTTAAGCGAGGGATATTATAACCTCTCGTAGCAGAAACAGCATTAGTAACATAACTTTTTGTCAAGACAGTCAAACTATTATGCAATTTAAGTCCACATAAGAAGAAATAAATCCTGGACACAAATGTGAAACAAAAGAATGTGTGTGTTGTGTTTGAGTTTGGAGGAAAACCACAATCTTTCATTAAGAGCACTTCAATAATTTTAAGACGTAACAGCAAATTTTGAAATATAAGATCTTTTTATAAATAAAAAAAAAATACAATTATTACTGATACACACAATAATCTGTAAATAGTAAAAATAAATAATAATTTAAGAATAATTATAATATAGAATTATTATAATTATAATTTATATTCTTGAAAGATATCAATAAATTTAAAAATAAAGTAATAAATAAGCAAACAGAATACAATGACTCATTACATAACTTGGTAGAACTGATACGATAGTACCATATTTTAATAAGAACTATCACTCTCAATTTCATGCCGTTTCTGAAAAAGAGATGTTAATAGTAGATGACAAAGCACTATATGCATATATTTTTTATGTGTAATAATTATAATTTCAACTGTTTTCAATGAAATATTAACTTTGAAAGACTACAGTTGGTAATCTTTTTAATGTATTGTATTTGGTGGTTTTAATTTTATAATTTTAACAAAACCTCATTGTCACCTCATTTCCCCCTTCCCATCATCTTGTTATTGTAATATGATTTTTCCTTCACTAAATATGAAGTCCATTCTCTCAACACTTGGGAACTCATTTTATTATAATTAAAAGTAGATTGACAATGAAAACCAGATTTAGGATTAAGAGTGGTAATGCAATGTTGGTTGTAATAACAGAATGAAGAAAAAAAAGGCAAAGGCTCTCCAAGTCATTCCATATCCCCAGTAATCTCTATGAAATCATGAAAATTTCTCTAGTTTCCCCCAAAAATATGTAGTTTCAATCTTCAACATTTTGTGTTGACAATTAAGATTTTTGAGATATCTCTTTCAGTATCAACCAAAGTATAATGTTTAGTGCAGATTAGACTTATTGCACCACAGAAAACTTCCAAAAGCAGAGATTCAATTATGTAGAAATATTGAGGCTATATCAATTCTAAATTAAACAAAGTATATCAAGAAAGCAAGCATTAAAAATTAGTATAATAAACACAAAAAAACTCTACATTATGGAAACTGAATTGAATAAAACGTTATTTTTACTTTGATAATAGGTTAATTCCTCGACCCACAGGTACGGGAGCAGCAACAGCACCAGTAACTGGAGAGATTTTAGATGGTGAAGGATCATTTGCAACACTTGGTACCACAACATCAGGTCTAAGTTGTGTATAACCTCTACCCAAAACCTGATTTAAATTTACCTGAAAAATATATACAATTTAACACTGAAGACCAATAAAATTGGCAAATTAATTAGCAAATGATTGCATATGAATAAATCATATTAAAAAAATTATATACTATTATTGGACTCACCTCCAATCATGAAATTTGAAATGTATCTTAATTAGGACCTAGGTTATTTGTTACAACTGGAATTATTCATCAGAAATGCTTTTCAACGAAGTTACATTCCTTGTAAGTTACACAGTACCCTCACATAAAAATTCTGTAATGCAGCACTGTACAAGTGTAATACACATTATTTTCATACTAAATAATTTTGTTTCAGTGAAATTAAGTTAAGAATAACATTAGATTCACTTCGACTAATTTTATAAGTTTAAGTATTGGGGGGGGGGGGGGATTTTGGTAAATGTGCAATATACATTATTTTTAACTTGTTTAAGTAAAATTTGAGTTTAGTTATGTCAAGGTTAGGTTAAGTAACCTAACCTCTTAAGTAACAATTCCATTTACTACACTTCACATATCAACATAACCTAACCAAATAACCCAACACTCGCTTCGCTCGCTAACCTTATCTAATTAATATTAAATTGGCTGATTGTATAATTGGCTGATTCCGATGAATAATTTCAAATGTAATGAATAACATGGGTCCTAATTATGGAATATTCCAAATTTCAACAAACTTGAGGCAAATCCATAATTGTATTTAATTAGCCATGCTACACATTAATTCTAACAAAAATTAATTTTTTCTAATTAATAAACAAATTTTACTTAAATTAAGATCTTATTTACTTCTATACAGACAATATCATTACTTATTTGAAATCTGTTCAAAAACTTTTCACTTCCTAGAGTAACATCTTATATTAATAATGCCGTAAAAGATTCATTGAACAATTCCAAATACCTGGTATCACATAAGGAAGGGATAGTACATGACCATTTCTTACCATAAAAAATCTACAAAATAAACTGTAAACAAGTAAAGACAGTCGTATATGAATTATCCTCTGAGAAAATGCTATTACCTGATCTCAAACTGGATCAAGTGGACAATAGAAATCCAGGAACTCTTAACTTTTGAAGAATATTTTTTTGTCATCCCTCACTTTAGTAGTTACATTATTTTTGAATTCAAGTTAATTGTAAAGAAAAGATTAAATCTGTCAATTTTTATCTTTTCATAATTTCTAACCATCTCAACTGTAAAATGAAGTAAATATTGAAAACAAGATTTAAAACATTTGTCGTTCATAAAAGCTGAACAAACATTTTGTAGTATAAAAGAAGCTATCACTGATTATTCAATGGTAACAAATGAAGGGCAACCATATGTTTCTCCTACTCTAAAAACCAGTGAAACATTTTACTTCAAGAAAATGGCATAATTTCTTCCCTTTAATGTTCATGAAATCAACCGTCTGTAACTATTCATTAGAATGTTTTTTTTGTTTTTTTAATAGTGTATTTAAAAATAATAGCAATAAAATAAAAATATCAAAGAATTAAAATTAAATATTCAATGCATTTGAATTTTCCATTGTTAGTATACAAGCATCATTTTCCTCTTTAAAGACTGTCTTCATATGTATCACATGATCATCATTTCCACTAAAGTAAACCTACTGTTCTTTTTGTCAAGAAAGTAGTATTTCCTCTAGTAAATCAAATAAAGTCTTCTATATCTTCATTTCAACCCATTACCAATGTATTCTACATATGGCATGACGACCCAACAAATCATACACATATCTTGAATCATTCAAAAACTGTTGGTCAGCACAATTCTATACTTCTCAATGACATCAAATCAGGTACCATTCTCCTTTGACACAGTTCAGTGCAAACTGAGCGAAATACTTTTTCCAGAATTTCTTTTAAAGAACAACATTAGTTGCAATATCCTGTTGGTCCTTCTCATGTTGGTCTCTTAGGTTCTTTGTTCTTGTTTCACTTTGTACCTCTCTTTTTCAGCTTTTATTCCTTAGCTAGTCTTTGTTCAACATCTAAAAATATTCATCATCTAGATTGGTTTTTACAATCTATTTCAAAGATTTTAATAATTTATCTTTTCCAAAAGTTGATTTTTTTTTTGTAACAATTCTGCAGGATGGCATTCATATATTTTATATTCACAATTCTTTGTAACATAAGTTTCATTAAGGGGAAACATAATTCTCTTTATTCTCTTTATTTCCAAGATTTTAAAGAATACATATTTGCATCACCAACACTCCAAAGCCCAATCCATCCAGCACATAATATATTTCTTAAAACGTCACTTTCTTCCAAAAATTATCTATCAGGTATTGTGTGGACTCTTCTTCAGCAATTTGGAAATCAACTGTTTTTTTAATATTTAATTTATCTTTTCATAATTTCTAACCATCTCAACTGTAAAATGAAGTAAATATTGAAAACAAGATTTAAAACATTTGTCGTTCATAAAAGCAGAACAAACATTTTGTAGTATAAAAGAAGCTATCACTGATTATTCAATGGTAACAAAAGATGGACGAAGCAGGAGCGATAGAAAATGCCGAATAGCACAAGCTAAACGAGCCTTCAGTAAGAAATATAATTTGTTTACATCAAAAATTAATTTAAATGTTGGGAAAAGATTTTTGAAAGTGTATGTTTGGAGTGTCGCTTTATATGGAAGTGAAACTTGGACGATCGGAGTATCTGAGAAGAAAAGATTAGAAGCTTTTGAAATGCAGTGCTATAGGAGAATGTTAAAAATCAGATGGGTGGATAAAGCGACAAATGAAGAGGTATTGCGGCAAATAGATGAAGAAAGAAGCATTTGGAAAAATATAGTTAAAAGAAGAGACAGACTTATAGGCCACATACTAAGGCATACTGGAATAGTCGCTTTAATATTGGAAGGACAGGTAGAAGGAAACAATTGTGTAGGCAGGCCATGTTTGGAATATGTAAAACAAATTGTTAGGGATGTAGGATGTAGAGGGTATACTGAAATGAAACGACTAGCACTAGATAGGGAATCTTGGAGAGCTGCATCAAACCAGTCAAATGACTGAAGACAAAAAAAAAATTATCATATCCTAACCAATCTAATAACTCTTCAGTTATTATCCCTCTTTTATTAAATTAATATATTCCAAAAAAAAATTTTTTATCATCTGTAATATCCACTCTGTATTCTGAATATAGTCCATTAACATTAACTGAATCAATAGACCAAACTGTTGCATCAGCTTCATAAACAGCTATACTTTTTTAAAAGATAATTTTCTGGGCCATTTTTAAAAATCTTTGCGTCGTTAACTTTATAATAGCAATACAATTTTAATCCACCAACTTCATTCTCATAAATGGCACTAACTCATTAGTATTCCAGTGTTCTGATAAGAATTTGATCAGCTCTTTTTAAAAATATTTTATTTTTTTTTAGAAAAATTTGCTGGGGAAACTTGATGAGCTCTAGAAATGATGTAACTCTGATTTTCTAAACTATCACAACATTGATATTCATTGTCTTTATTAGACAGATTCAATTAAATCGAAAATGAGCCAGTATAAAGTATTCAGTGTCATATTTACTGATTATTTGTAAAAACTTCTCAGCTATTTATCTTGCGTACCTTTATTTGGTGTAGTAACAAAAAATCAAAATTTTGTATTTATGATTACGAAATCTGTTCTGCTATCAAGTTATTCTTCAAGATGTTTTATTAATGTTCTACAAGTAGTTTCATCAACCATGACACACTAACAAAAATAGACATATGATCAGGTAACATGAGACTGGCAATGTCAATTTTTTTTCAACTAAAATATTAAGAAGTCGTCTAAACAGGCCTCTTTGCATCCTAACTTATTATAATTATTTCAAAACCTTTTTACCTTCTGCTTTTTAACCCATCAAAAATTTTATTTTTCTTTACTGATTTTTCAAATCATCCATGTCTTCAAAAAATACTGAAATAAATGTTTGAAGCAATTCATGACCTTTTTTTTCATTATTAAGATATTTGTGATTCTGACACTACTTGACTGTAGCAATATTATACAATAAATCCTGCCCTGTCTGATTTAAAAGAATCTATTTTTTCCTAACTGAACATTTCCATTTGCATTTAAATAGATTTATGCAAAATATGTTCAGGTTCCAGTAAATCACTAACTTTGATTCTCTACATCTAATCATGGGTTCATTTCTTTTTTTTGGAATTCTTTGTGCAGATATCCTAAAAACAGGCAAAAAATCAATTTCTCAAACACTTTTGTAACCAGTGTTTGAAAATTTATATTAATAAATCATTCATTTTAATGAAATAAACTTTTAGTGGCATAATGTGCAATTAAAAATGATTAACTGAAGCAGTTTTTTGCTAAAACCATAAGATTTAGTTGATTTGCAATAATATAAAAATAATTGAAAGAGAATTTTATATAAGTTTAAAATTTATATAAGTTATTTATCATATAAATAGTATCAGGGAAGATATATTCACTCAGTAGGGGTTATCTGCCGTTTCTGTTTAGATCATTGTTGACAACGTAAGCTAACATGCTTTTAATCTGTTAAATATCAGTCGTACAGAAAATTCCAAACTATGTACGAGGTCTGTAAATAAAATAATGAGACTGGTTCAGAAAAACTTTTTATTTACAATCCAATTATACATGGATTCTATCACCTTTGAAATACAAGGATAAGTCAAACATAAACGGGATTTTTTTTTTTAATTTATTGAAAAATAAAAGGCAAATATAACTTATTTTTTCTATATAGTTTCCTGCTTTAGAAATACATTTTTTCCAGCAGGAAGGAAAGTTTTTATTGCAGCATCATAGAATGAAGATGGTTGCGTCAAGAGCCAATTGTGCATGAATCCCTCAATGCCCTCATCATCTTCAAATCGTTGCCCTCCTAGAGCTTCTTTAAGCAGCCCAAACAAATAAAAATCACAGGGCGATAGGTCTGGGCTGTAGGGAGAATGATCAGGTGGAGTCCAGTAAATTTCTTCTAGTTTTGAGACCGTTATAGAGCTGCCAGTATGGGGCCTGGAGTTGTCGTGAAGGAGGACAGCCTCTCAAATCGGTTGGTCTCATCTTCTGCGGCGATATACAGCCCTCACATCATTCAACAACTCACAGTAGTGAGTAGCATTGACTGTGCGTCACTCTGCAAAAAATCAATAAGCAAAATGCATCACCGATCGAAAAAAACAGTTAAAAGAACCTTGTCAACTTACAGTCAAGTCTTGTCTTTCACTGGGGCTGCCTCCCCTTTCCTCCGCCACTCCGTACTGGCTTGTTTCGACTTGGGAGTGTAGTGGTGGACCGACGTTTCATTACTGATGACGATCCGACTCAAAAATGCATCACCTTCTTTTGCAAACCTTGCTGTAAGCCTGTGGCAGACCTCCAAAAGTCTCAACTTCTGATCTGTGATGAAAAGGCCCATCTGGCACACACTTAACGGAACTGTAGGTCGTTTGTGATCGCTTGACAGCTCACATAACTTATTCTGACTAGTTCTGCAATTTCAGATACTCTTACCTGTCGATTGTCTTCTGGAATGTCTCAAAAACCATGCAAATGTTTTCATCTGCAATGCTGGTCCAAGGGCAGCAATCGTGTTCCTGATTTTCCACCCGTTCTCATCCTTCCTTGAACTCTTTATGCCAGGCAAAACACAAGAGTCCTTGACAATGTTTGGTCCCCGAACTGTGTAGTCAATCTCCAGAAAATTTCTGTCACTTGAACCTGTTGTTCAGACATTGTAAGTGTTACTGAAACATTAATTGAGAGTGTGGAACGGCCGGCTCTCCAACTCCTAATGACCCCACCCAAGTATACTAGAAGTGCAGGCCCAGTCCTACCAATCACAGATGCTCAGGAACAAAAATCCCATTTATAAATTGATTTTTCCTCATAGTTTCCTTGGGAAGCCACACAATGCTTCAAACAGTTTTTAAATTTTTCATAGCAGTGTTGGAACTCAGAAACCGGAATATCCTTCAGATGGTCAATTACATTTTTTTAATGTTTTCTGCTGTTCCAAAATGGTGTCTTGAAGTTGTTTTTTAATGTCAGGAACAGTAAAAAGTTGCATGGACTCAAATCAGGTGAATAAGGTGGTTGAGAAACTACAGGAATGTTTTTCTTGCCAAAAACTCTTAACTGAGACTGCAGAGTGACACAGTGCATTGTCATGATGCAGCATTCAGTTGTCTTTGAAGGCTGGGCTCACAAGGACAACTCTTTTGTAGTGTTTCAAGAATTTCTTGGTAAACATATTGATATACGGACAGTCTGTCCTGTAGGCAAAAACTCCTTATGGACAGTGCCATTACTATCAAAGAAATAAATTAGCATAGTTTTGATTTGCTCATTTTTGCTTTTTTGGGACATGGTGAGTTTGCAGTGTGCCACTCCTTGCTCTAGCGTTTTGTTTCTGGTTCATACTCAAATACTCGTATGCAAGATTCATCACCAGTAATAACATTTATTTAGAAAATCAGAATCAGTTTCAATTCACCCTAGATTATCACAGCACACTTCCACCCTGTTGTTTTCTGTTCAACCGTGAGGTTTTCTTAGGGTTTTTCAACAGTTAGGTTTGCACAAACTTTTTTCATGTTTAATTCATTTGTCAAATTTTGATGGACTGTGGTATTGTTCAAATTCAACGCCAGTCATATCGTATCAAGTCTCTGATTTGCTCAACACTGTTGTCAATTTTTTATGTAAATGGTCTTCCAGAGCACGGTTCGTTTGCAACTGATTCCTGGCCATCTGAAAATGCTTTAAACCACCTAAAAACTTGGGCTCATGACAGAACGTCATCTCTATATGCACTTTTCATAAACTTTTGATAAAGTTTCAGTAGCATTTTCATAGAGTTTAACACAAAAATTGATTGCACAACATTGCTCATAATTAGTATCACCCATTTTTGTAACGCACAACAAAAACTTGTTTCACAAAAACTTTATTTACATCTCATGTGGCAACAATAGACTAAAAATATTAATACCTAATATAAATCAGCTGTTCATATAACCATATGTTTACTAGTAACTTGCCACTCTGGCTGCCAAAAAAAAAAAAAACTAATCTCATTACTTTATTTACAAACCTCGTATTCCAACTGGGTAGTACAGAAAGAAATCTGAAGAGTTTTCAAAGCTGTAAAACTAACCCTAGATTTATACTCACATGAGACATTATTCAGTTAGAGCTATCTCTCCACTTGTTTACTTTTTTATAAGAGCTGATAATAATCCTAACACAATAAAGAATGTTACAAGACACAAATTAACAAAAATCTACAAAAGTTTAGATATAATATATAAACCTTACTTCTTTTACAACAGGAACAGGTGAAATAGCAGTAGATGAAGATGGCCCTGGCTGGATCACCTCTTGGTTTTCTATTTTTGCCAACAACTTCCGTAACATATCACCCCTCCCGCCTCTTCCTGCCATCTTGGTTGTCCTCAAAATATAAAAAAGATATGCTATAACAATCGATGGCAGTTTGATTTTAATTTAAACATTTTATATGCAATGACATTATAAATATAATGTTACATTAATCTAATTATTCTCATCAGGTACTATACCAGTGTCATAAAGAAATGCCAAGATACGAGTACAAATATACCGTATATTGATTCATACACCAATGAAATACTATAGTAATTTAAATTCACCAACATCAATTATCAGGTGACCTGATGTTTCCTGTCCACCCAACACTTGTTTCACCTAGAATGCATATAAGGATAGAATTTCCTGTTCTACAGATTAAACAAGTTTCCTTTTTCATGCATACATTTACAAATAGTTCTTCATGTATACATATTCAAAACACAAAGCCTGTTAAAAATAAATAACAGTTTTTCTAAATTATATTCAAAAAAAAAAACACATTTTCCTTATTTTAGCTTTTTTTAAAATTAATCCATCAGTATGCACAAAAATAAATAAACAATAATAAGTAAAACATGATAGCTTAAAAGTATAAAAATTCAAGAGAGTTTAACTAAAGAAAAAATTTCTTACAAAACATATAATACAAGATACAGAGAAATTGTTACACAGTGCAACATGATTACTGTGATTATCCAACACAGAATATAAAATATTCAAAATTTATAAAAATTTTAAAATATAAGAAAATATTTTAAAAATAAGTTTGTTTTGGCTAATAATAATAATTCAAAACACCAGTCAACATGGTGTAAAATAAAAACCCTATGTGGTCCTAAATTTAACCCTCTATCGGTCGCTAAGCAGAGGTTTCCTACAGGTAAAATTGTTTGGGTAAATGTGTTAGGAGTTGGCAGCACTGTCCATTAGTAACATTGGCAACTCTCTTCCCAGGAATAGCTGACAGGCCCCTCCACTCCCAATCATCGTTCAAAGTCAGTATCACAAGTGAAGTAGTAGAAGGCTGGACGAAACCTCCACGAGCGTCTGTTTGTGTTTTAGAAATGTGGATGAAACTTCCGCAAGCGTCTATTTGTGTTTTGCAAACCTAAATGAAACCTCGGTGTGCGAGAGTTTTTTTTTTAGGTCACTTATATTTTCAAGTTATGTAGTGAATTTTTGTTAGTTTTTGTTTTTGAAAATGGAAAAAGAGGAAGAAAGACTTGCCAGACTTTTAGCTAGCGTAGAAAGAGAGGAACATTTTGCAATTGTATCTAGGCCCACTGGGAGTTTTACTCGTGAATTATTTCCTGAAGAACATGTAGAAGATACGGCTTTGGACTCCAGTTATGAAAATGAAGAGGTAAACGAAGAAGTACATGAATTACCAGGTGAGCAAGACGACTTTGTCAATATCAATAATGGTATTACATATGAAGATGATTTTGATGACATAGAATGTATTCCGTTAAAAGAACGGCAATCTGCAATTATTGTAACTAGGCAAAACGGTAATGCAGCTTACATGAAAAAGTAGGAAAATGCTCTGGGATTTACACCCAAATCAAAGTGCGCAGGCTCAAACGCCCAATAGAAATATTTTGCGGATGAGGATGGGATGTGTGGCCCAAAGTGCAAAAGAAGCCAAGTCTCCTGTTGAGGCGTGGAACCTTTTTTCCCTGATGAAACAATCAAAGACATAATGGGCTACACAAATATTTATATAAACGCAAACAAACAAAAGTTTACTAGAGAACGAGACTGGCAAAACAACTAATCCAATTGAGATATTATGAGAGCTGTTATTGGTATCCTGTATATGGCAGGGGTAATGCGTAGCAGGAATCTAATTCTAGAAGACCTATGGGCCACTGATGGGACTGGACTGGTGTAGAATTTTTCAGATGCATCACGTCACTAAGCCGATTCAAATTTTTATTGAGATGTATCAGGTTTGACGACATCACGACGCGAGAAAATAGAAAGTCAATCGATAAATTGGCTCGATGACTTTGTCGAGTTATGTAAGAAACATTTCATTGTAAGTGAATTTGTAACTGTCGATGAAATGCTGGAATCGTTCCACGGTTGATGCTCTTTCAGGCAGTATATGAGAAACAAGCCCGCCAAGTACGGGATCAAAGTTTATGCAATGGCTTGTGCAAAAACATTTTATACCGCCAATTTAGAGGTATATGTAGGGAAACAACCTGAAGGACCTTTTGTGACTGAACCGGTTTCTGGTTCGGGTAGAAATGTGACTGTTGACAACTTTTTCACATCCATACCTCTTTGTGAAGGACTTTTGAAAGATCATCGATACCAAACAACATTCTGTAGGAAGTTCATGTTTTGTTTTTAAGAAAGACTACACAATGGTTTCATTTAAAGCAAAGAAGAACAAAGATGTAATCCTGCTGTCATCAATGCATAACACCGATACTGTAGACACAACTGAGAATTCTTGCTCTTATGGAAAGCCAGAAATTAATTTGTTCTACAATTCAAGCAAAGGAGTAGTGGACACAGTTGAAAAATATAAGGAAAGCTATTCAACTGCCAGAGTCTGTAATCGATGGTCGATGAGGCTGTTTTACACCCTTCTATATATTGGATGTTTGAACAGTTACATCATTCTGAAAAATAATGTAAACCAGACTATCTTTAGAAGAAAGTTTATTCAAGAGCTAGCTTTCACCTTGTGCAAAGATTACGGTGAACAGAGAATTTCTTACAGAAATATACCTAAGCCAATGAAACTACGGATGTGTGAGATTCTGGGTTATCAGCAAACAAGTAGATCAACAACATGAACCACCACCAGAAGTAGTCACTTCGGGGCGATGCTTCCTTTGCAGCTATAAGAAAAATCAGCCGTCGAAGACAAGGTGTGTTTAGTGCAAACTTTTGATATGCAGAGAGCATTCTGCAGTACAGTAGTGTGCGCTAATTCCAGTGATGAAGATGAAGAAATACTGGTAGACAGTGATTCATCTGTCTAAGCCTTTGTAAGGCTTTGCTTTTGGTCAACCTAGCCATGAATGACAATCAAAACAATTAATTGATGGCTGGCTTTATACATGTTTTTAAGTATTTTCCTTTTACAATTTGTATTTCCTGATTTTTGAATAATTGTGCTAAAACATATATATTTTACACTTGTATTTGTAATAAATAAGATTTTTTATACTATTTTCATACATAGTTTTTACATACTTTTGTATAAAATACGTTTATTTCGTATAATAATTGTAAATGTAATTTTTCACAATAACTAAATAATATATACATTTTATAATATAAAAAACCTTTTTTTATATTATACTATTTGTGTTAAACATATATCTGGATTTTTATAAAAGTTTGATTATAGAAATAAACATTTTCTTTACATTTTGTACATAATTGCGTAACCCTCTGCTGAGCGAGAGTCGGCGATTCAAATTTTAAGTGACCGATGGAGGGTTAAGGGTGTTATGTGAAAAGAAAATGACAACAGTTGATGCAATGAATCAGCTTCCATACAACCTAAGTTAAACAAAAATGGATAAAAGTTAAGTTAGACAAAAGTGCATTCAGGGTTAAGCAAGGAATGTGAAGTAAGAGAGTAATGCTAAATGCAGTTTCAGTGCACTACATAACATTATTAGATGAGTATGATTGTAAAAGTATAAAATCATGCCACTACATATGAAATTTGATGTTGACAGTTGATGTTGATTTTTCCAGTTTTTAAATATAAGAAATTTCATCCTGGAAATTAATCAGCAAAAAAGATAATAATAAATGGTAAACTGGTTAATAGACACGTATGAGAGTACGGTGGGTGCATCATTATAACTAATTAGGGTAGATCCAATGTTCATGACAAAGACAATTCTGGACAATACTCTAATGAGATTGAAGAATGAAACAAAAATCAACAATGAAAATTATAAAGATAGAATGATGATTACAAAGATAAGTAAGTGGTAGACTAGTGGATGTAGCTTATTTTCTCAATTTCACATTTTCTTACATAAAAATTTCAGTGAATAACTTCAATGAAAAAAAAATTTGCTACCTTGATTCGTTGACCACCATCTGAAGATAAGAAAAAATGAACAGAGTGTTTTTGACAATCCATTAATAAAAATGTAAGCCATTAATTTCTTATTCATATTACTGATGATGAAACAGGGCTATCATAGATCTACTTAAAAGTTAACGCCCGGTTCAAAGGAGCAGTGTTATTCAGCAACTTCTTCAAAATTGAAGGAAGTCAAGTGAACTTTGCGTTCAACTTCAAAAATCTTTTGTTGAAACTTATTCTATAATACAGCAAGCATTCGGTGATGAGGCCGCATCTCGTACTACAACATACAAGTGGTGGAAGCAGTTTAAAGACGGTAGAGAGTTGCTGGATGACAATGAATGAAGTGGTGGCCATCAACAACTGTTCACGATGAAAACTTTGCAGAAGTGCATGCACAACTGGTCAAACTGTCCGAACTAATCACACCGTGAATTCTAAATTCTATTTGGAAGTAATGAAATGTCTGATGCATCACATTCGTCAAATCCGGCTTGAGTACTGAGATTTGGGCAGCTGGACTTTTTTGCATGACAATGCCTCGGCACACATGGCAACAGTTTTATAACACGTTATTATGCAGCAAATCAAATTACCGTCTTATCCCACCCGACTTGGCTCCAGCAGACTATTTTTTGTTCCCCAAACTCGAGTTGAGGATGAAAGACCTCTTTTTCGATGACATTCCGCCCATCCAAAGGGCTTGTGCAGAGCAGCTGAAGGTGATCCCACAAGTTGATTTCTCCAGAGCAATTGACAGGCTCTACTGGCGCTGCAACAAGTGCATAACTAGAGAAGGGTTCTACCTAGAGGACTGATGCGAGTAAATTCGTTTACCTTTAAATCTGTATTTTTATTTTATTTAGTTTGGGAACTTTTCAGATATACTGTGTGTTTGTGTGTATGTATATATATATATATATATATATATATATATATATATAAACAATCTGATTAAAACGGATTGTGGTTGGATTTGAACTATGTGTTCAGTTCTCTGGTTTGTTATTTCCCTAAATCTATCATTTAGAACAAAAACATGTACACAGGTATCAATAATATACTTGACACTCAAGACATAGAATAAATTAAGAGGGTTTTTTTTTCAAGGTCCGATCGGTCACGAAATAAAAACCCGTGCAAAAATCAGATGAACCTTTGCACAGCGTCATGGCCTTCAATCATGCCACGTCACTTCGTTTAGTTCTGAACACGCAGCTAGCACGTAAACACGTCTACAATAGCATCTCCCGCCAAGTGTGAAGTGCGTGCGGTAATTTGATTTCTTCAGGCTGAGGAGTGCAATGCAGCTGAAATTCATAGACGAATAAGTAATGTGTACGGTGAAACTTCAATGAGTGACAGCAAAGTGCGACAATGGTGCAGGAACTTTAAAGCAGGACGTACACATGTTCACGATGCAGGTGGTCAGGGAAGGAAGCGAGTGTCAATCAATGATCTCGTTGAGCGAGTGGATGAGGCAATTCGAGAAAATCATCGGTTCACAATTTCTGTATTGTGATTCGTTTCCTGAAATTTCAAGATCAGCTCTCTACACCATTGTGAGCGAGACTTCAGTACCACAAAGTATGCGAGATGGGTTCACAAGATGCTGTCCGACCATCACAAAACAATGAGAATGGACGCCTCCCCAACATTTCTCCAGCGCTATCACAATGAAGGAGAAGATTGTTTGAACAAAACTGTCACAGGACGAAACACGGGTCCATTTTGAAACTGAAGAAACAAAAGAACAATCCAAACAGTGGATGCATTCTCATTCTCCCAGTAAACCAAAGAAGTTCAAGCGAACCTTCTCCAACAGAAAGTGTATGGCTACTGTGTTCTGGGTCCGGAATGGAGTTCTCTTGGTGGAATTCATGGAACGTGGCACGACCATCACTGCAGCCTCATACTGCGTGACTCTTCAACGTCTACAAAGGGCAATTCAGAATAAACGGAGAGGGATGTTGTAATCAAGCATTGTCTTTCTCCATGACAATGCTCGGCCGCGCACTTCAGCTGTAACAAAGAAGCTCCTGCAGCATTTTCGTTGGGAAGTGTTTGATCACCCTCCATACAGCCCAGGACTTGGCTCCATCCGATTTTCATCTCTTTGCTTACATGAAACGCTGGCTAAAAGGACAACATTTTGGCACTGACATCGAGCTGCAGACCAGCGTAGAAACATGGCTGAAAACAGGTGCCTCCGTTCTATGACAAGGGTATTGGAAAGTTGGTACCACACTACGACAAATGTCTAAATTGGAGTGGCGACAATGTAGAGAAATAGCGTAACTATGTAAGTACTTGTTACAAATACAAAATTTTTTATTTTGACTGTGGTTTTAATTTCGTGACCGATCGGACCTTGAAAAAAAATAACCCCTGTAAAATAAAACAAAAAAAAAAATAGATAAAAATAACATACATAATCACAGAAAATAACTCTCAAATTTGAATAATCTGGATGCAACATAGCTTTCAGAAAAACAAACAAATCATTACACAATCATGAAACTATCACAATGATCCACGAATACATAAACAGAAATATTCCAATTGTACATTCTGAACTGATAAAACAGGATGTAGTGTTAAAGATGTAATGAACACCTAAAAGTCATCCACCACACCATAAGAGTCAATATTCGTCAACTATCTTACAGTACAAATAAAATATCAACAAACACTGAAATGTAAAAAATCTGAACATAATGAAACATTTCTGAAATATAATAATACAAAAACAAGTAAAAACATAACAACCAATGAAGGTATTAATTCAAATCTAGCACACCTTTCGTCTACATTCTTAATACACAAAATCTTAATTTAAAAAAAAAAAATATCAGTTGATTCCAGGGTGAGAACAGTAGTCAGGGAAGATGCTCACAAAGAAGACTTAACATATTTTGGCAATAACTATTAAAAATGTTTTATTTTATTTGTTCTATTATTTATTTTACAAAATCTGATTTGCTTAGTCTTTAGAGTTAATATAAAATAATTATCACTGCCACCCATGAAGGGCAAATACTAACAAATATATAAATACTGCAACAAGAGCAGACCTGGGTAACGATTCCTTCCCATTAAGAAGAAAGTATGAGAAAATAATAAATGCAAGGAATCCAGAAGGGAACTAAAAGGCATTCTCAGGCTACCGGGTCCGTTTAACAATTTGTTCTTTGTAATACTGTCACTGGCATACCACACCTTCAACAGCTGTTTGATGAAAAGAGTTACTGGACCAGAGTAGGAATTTATGTGAAAATGTAAAATCATGAACGATAATTCTCACACTTCAGCCATTAAAGACTGATGCAGTTCTGTAGGTCAGGGTATGTATATGAATATATATATATATACTGTTCGGATGAGTGGGACATTTGAGTATTAGGCAAGTAGTTCAGAAAAGACATGTTCAATGCAACTGTGAGATGGCAGTGTGTAATAAAGAATGAAGTGTACGTTCATAAAGTGTAGCGTTTATTGTAAACAGCCAAGGTATGTGTAGAGAATGGAATTAAGTGATTTTGTTGTTAATGCAATATTGGGTGTTAATAATTGCAAACATTATGTCTAATCAACTGGACTGTATTCTGGTTTTTATGATTTAACTACTTTTAAACAAATCCTATCCATATTTGAAATGCTATTTTTTTACACAATTTATTCATTGTTATTATTGTCGTTTATTATGATTATTAATACTGTTGTTGTTTTTTATTATTATTTATTTATCTTATTTTCCATGTTCTTTGAGTAATAAATCATATTTATAAACATTTTTAGTTATTAGTCTCTCAATATCCTGGTCGAGCCACGAACACGCAACAATAATAATTTAGTAAGATAAAAATGAAAATTAAAGTTCTAGAGTAATAAAAAAGGCATTTGTTGACAATATGATGATTGTTGGCAGTTAGTAGGGGCAAATAAAAAGCAATAATTTAAGAAACAATAAACTCATCTAAAATATAAAATCAATAAATGATTGACAATAAGGTGCCTTTAATGATAACGGCTACAAATTCGATATTCACTATATTTTTCAAATGTTACAGCAAATAGATAAATCACATTCTTCAATTTAAGTGACTTTTTCAGATGCCTGGTAGAGAAAAGTTAAGTTTAAAGTACTAGCAGGTCATAAAAAGGGTTAAATGTGTAATACACATCATGTAGTCTTCAATGTGTCATCCTTCTGCTCTTACATGTTTGTGGCAGCACTTTTACCACATATTTTTTTCAGAATTTTTATCCTGATTTATAAATTCCACTATGTTTACCATCGAAAACTTTAGATGCTTCCAGGTCATTTGAATTTCAAGAATACCACGTCTATAATTCTATAGAACAAAGTGCAAATCCACTTTCTTCCATAGAACAAGGCATCAAATCACACAAACTCTTGTGAGAATTAAATTGTTTACCATCCTATTTTTGTAAAATTTTATGTTAAAGAAAGTCCAAACATTAATGTGTCAGCAGTGAAAAATTAGAAAATCTTGAATAGAATGCTTCACGGATGGCAGCAGTATCCTTATTATTTTTCTACCAACATTGAAGCATAAAAACTCAATCTTGTTTTCTATACTTATGACACTAATCACAATAAATAAAAATAAACTTAACTCAATAGTAATAATTTCAGCTGATTACTACAAACCGCAAAGAAAATTTCTCATGTTACAATGTTACAGAATGTAAAATTATAATCTTACCATTTTTAATTTTTAGTCTTTGACTATTATTACATTAAACATAGCTTCTAGTTAATAAGATTTGGAAAATTTGTATTAGGTCTCATTCATGTACATTAAAGTGAAAAATGGATAATTGGAAAGGCAGAAAGAACAAAGAATAGAGGCTTTTTATATAGTGTTGCATAAGAATTTGTAAATTAAATAAGTTGACAGAGAACAGAAAAAAGTAATTTTATGATGGGCTGGTAGAGAGAAGTTTGCAGCAAAAATCATCAATAAGGATAATTTTTGGATGAATTTATTAAGGTATCTGGGATAAATGAATCGAGTATGCAAAGATAAAAACTAAAATAGATAAGTTAAGTTTCAAGAGGAAACTTAATATGTATATTAAGACCGGCACAAAAAAAATCTTTTAATGAATATATTGCAATAATTAAGATTTTCACGTGAAAATCAAGACTGTATATTAATGAAGAATTCAGCTGAAAGGACTTCAGCTATTAAGCTGAATGAATAAATACTTATTTAGACTATATATTATTCATGTATGATTATATACAAGTATATAAATGCAATATAGCTTCAGTAAATCATACGTTTTGATACTAATACAGAAATTAATGAATAACCTTAAGAAATGGATGTTACTGATTTCTTACAAATTTTACCGTTATGAAAACCTTTAGGGAATGAAAATAGAATAACCAAAAGAAATCTTAGTATCTGTCTATTAGTAAAAATCAAGTCATTAATTCTATGCATAACTCAAACATTACAACAATGCAAGTTATATTAATAAATAGAAAAGTTTTAAAAGCATATATAATAGCATATTTAATAAAATAAGTAAATGCATATCACAAATAAAATATACAGTTTAAAATAAGTAAACAATTTAAAACAAAGTTTTATAAAATATATACTGAATTAAAATTGCTTACCCATTTTATATTGTGGCAAGTTTTATTTATTTTTACTGTAATGGGAATATTCTCATGGAAAATTACACAAATTGTTAAACAATGGTTTTTTCAATTTTGTTTTAATAAAAAACACAATTTTAGTATTTTCTAATGGCTTTGACTGTACCATTATTCTGGTGCAGATGGAAGAAACATTCACTGTTCTGTCTGTCATGACATCATTTATTGTCTTTATCTCCCTTTCAAGAGTCTAAGTTAATTATGGACTCCAGCTAAGCGCACACAAAATTACATAATCAGTAAACTACTCCTTTAGCAGCAATGTAATTCATGGATGCATTGATAGCATAATCGTTTTTACTACTCCTTTACATTCTACCTAAATGTATGACAACCAATTCTCAAAATCACTTCCTTTTTTTTTAGATAACTAATTTATCACAATATTTGTGCAAGAGAATATGGAAAGGATATTTTTTAATATATGAAAATCCCCATATCTGAATATCTGAACTCAGGACCTCCCAGATGAAAAACTACCATACTACCACGTAGGTCAGGCATTAATATTAAGTCTCTTTCTCCTTTTAAAGAAAACTTTTCACTTTTTTCTCAAACTACTTATCTTCTTATTTTACAAATCATTCTTTCACCTTTTAAACAAATATCTTCAGAATATTTCCCTCTAGTTTATCCTTTCTTTCTTTTTCCTGTTTAGCCACCAGGAATTACCTTTCAGCTAATACTTCAGAGGTTGAACAAGGATGATATGTATGAATGTAAATGCAAGTGCAGTCTTGTATAGTCTCAGTTCGACCATTCCTGATGTGCGGTTAATTGATACCCAACCATCAAAGAACACCGGTACCCACGATCTAGTATTCAAATCTGTGTAAAAATAAGACTTTACTAGGATTTGAACGCTGGAACTCTCGACTTCTAAATCAACTGTTTTGGGAAGACGTGTTCACCACTAGACCAACCCAGTGGGTTTCTAGTTTATCCTAACTGTACTTCATTTTCCTTCAGTAGATTCTTCCTTTCTTTATGAACCCATCCTGAATTTATCCTAATACTAATGATGGTAAGTTTCTTCTGCCATTTTTCTTTATATCAAACTCTGGCATATTTTAATGAAATATAATCTAAAATTGCTGAAGGAGTGTAAACAAACGGGATGAATAATCAACTTTTATAATGAACAACCCTATATAGAAGCTACACACAAAAACACATCAGATTGTAAAAAATTTTTGCCTAAAAATGGAAAATATGTTAATACACAGAGATTGCAGCAACACAAAACTCTTCATGGATTGTTAAATTCATAATTTTCTAAAAATTATAAGATTTATTGTTTGTGGCTTTAGAATCAAGCCTTTAATTTTAAAGGCTTAAAAACATAAATATCAACTATTGCACTGAGTATGATTACTCTTATGTAAGCAGAATTTGGCGCATTGTAATAAGCAATTATAAAAAATTAATAATGGTGATACTTCATACCCTGATATTTATATCAAAATTTAAAAAAACAGATGAAGACTCGACACAGATGTGTTTTGTTTTAAAGAGTTCGTTTCCTGGTAGTACACCAATGTGAATGCATGTGATATGCCCATTAGTGGCATCCTCCTTACAGAGGCAAGAACAAACCTGAGATGCCTTTTGCCAGGATTCTGAAGACAACCTCCTCAATTTTATGAAATAATTGCTACTTTTGATTATACAAACTACTTTCACAGCTGGATACCTACTTATTAGTCATTATGGTATTATGAATCATGAGGTCAATTCATCTGAAGTGTCCCAAAAAACAAAAGCTGGTTGCTTGACCAATTTAAAAAAACTGACTTACCCACTTGTTTCCTACACATTTCAGGACTTTTAAACTATTATTTTTATTTTTATTTTTTATTTCACCAGTTTACCTGTGGTGGCCATTTTTGTTATGGTGTGCACACCTATTTTTGTGATTGTAGGGTTTAAAGAAAAAAAATCACTAAAAAATTATTAGTCCTGGAAGGATGAAACAAAAAGTAATTTATTCATTTTGAAAAAGGTAAAAGATTGGTCCAGTGGTTTATTTACCTACCTCTCTTCTTTCTATGGTAAAATTACCAATAAATTTGAACAAGAAAAACTGTGAAAATTCACTTTTGGTAATTTTTTTTCTAGAGGTAGGGATGGCAAACAGTTTGAATTATTTTTTTATATGTTTGTGTATGCTAGTAATTTTACCATAAATAATATTAATGGTGATACACTTCCCCTGAATTTTTATGAATTTTTGAAAACTATTTTTTGTTTTTTTTTAAATTCAAATTTTGGCTTCAAATAACTCTGATGGGACTGGTGATAAAATCTCAAATTTGCACAACTTATAGTATTTTTGTACATGTTTACGGCAAATAAAAATGTTTCTTGTGTATTGTACTAATAAAAAAATTATAACGTCTCAAAAATCATTAAAAACCTGTTAAAAACGGATACCATTTTGAATCGCTAAATAAGAACTCCAAGGGGGGTTGTTTCTTGTCTTCTTTGCACTTATCATTTTTTATATTTAGCCCCATGTTGTAAAAGATGGCGTTTTCAATATTTTTAAAACATTTTTTTTAAATTATTAATGATAGGTCGTATTTTAATGATAACTTAACCAATACCAGTAATCTAAAAATTTTGATTCAAAAATGCTTGTAAAACCTACCCAAACTGAGATTTCAATGAGTAGCCTACATCTTTTTACAAGAATTCATTTTTATTTTTATATTGGTTGTAAACACTATCAAAGAAAAAATAAATTGTAGCAAAATTTTAATTATTCTTCAATGAAATAGCCTGTTTTTGTAGCAATGAAAGTTTATTATTTAGTGTGGTTATTAAATGGCTGTCATATCTCTTCTGATAATTCTCTGTAAATTGTATGAGAACGACCCGTCACTGTAGTTAGTTCTCATGATGTCAACCTTCTCAGGGCTTTGCAGATGAATATCCACCCTCTGTCTTGTTGAGAATTTTGAAATGATGTACACAGTCCAGTTGAGTGGAAAAAATGAACCTGCAGATTGATATAGAGACTATCACATTTTCCATAGTATTAGTTAGGAGTACAATGGTTAATATAATACCTTATGAGAGCACCATCAGCTATAAACGACTGACTCAGATTCCATACTGACTATTAATGGTTTACTTTTCTTACTCTTTCACTCTAGTATCCTAACCTTAATCTTAATTCGGTACTTACGTATTAACACCACTGCAGCTACAGATTTATTTAAAATTTAGTATTTATTTTATTGTCTCTTTATTAATTTTAAGAAATGGTTATTTATATTTATTTATTTTATAACCAAACTTAACTTACGCAATTATTTATTATTTAAATAACAATAATTACTGAATTTATTAAATACTCAAAAAATTACAATGTTGATTAGTCAAGGTTAGCGAGCAAAGCGAGCGTAGGTTTAGTTTGGTTAAATTAAATAAAAATAACCATTTATTAAAATTCATAAAGAGACTGTTTTGAATCTATGCTAAACTCTATATCGGCCCATTTTCCACCAAAATCCGATTGACTAATTTGTTTTTAAAAAAAGCTGTAGCTGCGGTGGCGTTAATACGTAAGTACCCTTAATTCTAATTCTTTTCTTATGTCTCCACAGAACAGATCAGCATCTGTGCAGGTCATCATAACTCAAAAAATGATTGCTAATTGACTAGAAGATTTATAACACAACACAGACTTTGACCTTGCTTGAGTCATCCAATATCCAAAACTCCTTTCTGACATTCAGATCTTGTGTTTTCCTGACCCTAAGCATATCAAGTATGATAAAATAATGTTGAAATATTTAAGTTGATAAATTGCTAAAAATTACTGTGACATGTTCTGTCAATAATAATTCTGTCAGCAATATAACACTGATACTGAATGGTAAATTACAACTGGGATTGAGGCTTGTAAAATAATATAGCACAGTGCTTGAGTTAATCAGTTGCCCTTTATGACTTTTTATTATCATTTATTAACTGTCCTAACTTTTAATTTATAATAATATATCTCCATAAGTTAATTAACAAAATAATATGTAAGAATAAATAAAATATTATAGTTTAAGATCCGGCAGCTGATTTCTGCAGGTATCTGTTTTTTTTAATGAAACTTGATTTAAATGAATGATTGATTAATGATAATTTAATACACTACTGCCGGGTTGCCATGCAAAAATTAGCTGTAATTACCTTTAATTAAAAACATTGTAATTAATTTATTTGAATGAATTGCAACTACATTTTTTAAGTGAATTAAATGTCATTTGAAAGAAATGATGCGAAGAATGTAAAAAAATGGTTGCCAGCTCTCAGTCAGCTCCAACCTCAATATTGCCAGGTGTAAACAGGTATGTTATTGTTAATTATTTACGCTCAACGTGTTTTCAAAAAAATTTGAAGTTTAGTTGTTCCATACACGATAGTCGCGCTATGTTCTTGTTTATAACATGAAACAATATGTGCATTCCTTCTCTTTCGTTCACATTCATCCAAAGAAATTAGTTCAAATAATGGCAACCACTACTTGCAGCCATTTTTTAAAGGCAACCACGTGTTATTGTTTAAAAAATTAAATCAGAAAAAATTAAACTTCAATTTAGTAAATAATTTTTTTGACAAACACAATGAATGTAGATAATTAACAATAACATACCTGTTTACACCTGGCAACTTGTGAGGTTGCAGCTGACAAGAGCTGGCAACCATTTTTTTTACATTCTTCACATCATTTTCTTTCAAATGACATTTAATTCACTTAAAAAAAATATAGTTGCAATTCATTAAAATAGGTTAATTACAATATATTTAATTAAAGGTAATTGTGGCTAATTTTTGCTAGAGAATCCAGCAGTATGTATTAATTATCATTAATCATTCATTTAAATCTAGTTCATTAAAAAACACGATACCTGCAGAAAAAAGCTGCTGGATATTGTACTATTACTACTTAGTATGAACATATGAGCATTGAAGGAAGTACTCCAAGTTTCTGTAGCATATAACGACTGCTTCCTCATAATAAACCTCAAATTTAATTTTTTTAAATTCACTCAAAAATCATTAGCAGATATTTTGCTATTACATGTGTGGCATGTAATCGACCAACTAAATATGATAATTGTTATTATAAATTCTAAGTTAGGTCAATCAATAATCATAGAATCAAAATGATTTAACTCAAACACTGTAATGCTGAATTATTATAAAAAACATGCTTCAATAACAGTTGTAATTTAGCATTCAATATTTAAATTATATTGATACAGAACATACCACAACTGATGACTCAACCAGTAGGTATTCAGCTGTGAAAATAGTTTGTGTAATGTATAATCAAAACTAGCAACAATTGCATAAGTTTATAAAAGAACCAAGCGCTACCAAAACTTTTGATTAATGAAATCTTAAAAATTGCAAATAATTAAAAACATTATCCTCCTTTTTTTCTAGCTTAAGATTAAATTGTAGTTCTGTACATTTGTACATCATGTATATGTTTATAAATTTTAAAAAATTCATATACTTCCATACCATCACTTATAAATACAAAAAGTAATTTCTAATTAATTCCTTAATTAAGCCTGTAAAATTATGTAATTCTTGTTCCAAATTGAGCCTTACAAAATATTTGCAAAATATTAGTCTGGAGCAACTGACATGAGAAGTGATAATTTAAAAAGTTCTGATTATTGAGTGTATTCAAACATTTTTAAGTTTTTTAAAATTGGATATTATAACTGGACGAGCATGTTGGAAAAAATTTACAATAAGCTTTTCAGTTGGTCTGGATACACTAAATACATTCAAACACATCATCCTCTGAAATAATACCTTCCAGTGATTCCAGAGGCTAATCAGAAAAAGAAAAGGTTACACTAAATAACTTTCGTCACCGGTTCACTTCATATAAAGTGATTACTGTAGGGACAAACATAGTAATTGACCAAACTCGTAACACATGGCTGGACAAAAAATGCAAATATAATAGATAATGAAAATTTCATTTTTCAACTACGGCTAAAAAAACAAAGTTAACAAAATCAAAATACAACACATGGCTTTTACGAAAACAATTTTTCGAACGATTCAAAATTTAAGTGAATTTATAACCCATCCATTCGACTGAATGCAAACATGCAATTTAACTACAAAACAAAATTAAAGCCTATCATGTAAATTACATTTAATACTTCAGATTATATTTAAGATTTTTACCTGCACTGGACAAAAATCCAGGTATCATCCAACAAATTGTAGTCTTATTGAAAATTAGTTCTTGTAATATAAGTTGCAATAAGATACCCGTTACATACCATGAATGAACGGAAACAAAATTCTTTCTACCAACCCGTGGACTCGAAATAGTCCCTCGTGAGAAAGAAACTATTAATGCACCATAGCTAATGTGATTTGATAATTTACACGCTTGTAAAGAAATATTCGCCAGTAAGTCGTATTCCAAACTTAATTTTGTTTTTATTTGGAACAACACACAGTTTTTAAATGATTGTATACTTAGGCTACAATTAATATATAATATAATTATTAAGATAATTAAAAAAACACCTATTAGATATTAATTTATTATATTTTCTAAAACTGGAAATGTTATCAGCTTATCTTCTTAAGCGTGCGGGAATTTTGTCTTTTGCTCAATTTTTTCCTGAATTTCCCCAAAAAATACTACGTAAAGTTTTTTTTTTTTGTATTATATATATATAATTTTTAGGTATAGGCATTTTGAATTCGATTATACATTGTTTTGGTTAACCTGACTATTAAAAACACTTTATTCAAGTTTAAGTCGCAAAGGAATGTACGATTCGTCAGTTGTAATTAAACACAATATTCTTAAATTTAAGTAATGCATCTAGCATCCGTCCAAGAACCCTGTATCTCATTTTAAGGTACAATAAAATGTGCTGTAATAAAATTAAGTTATATAAAGATAAAATTGTGTATTGCAATGATGTAACTTATATATTATAATTACTAGGAAAGCATCACAATGCTACGCATGGTGATTGTTTAACAGAGTGGATATTGTTCTCTAAGAACAGTTTGAAGACCATCCTCTACTTTGGAAATCAGAAACCATCACTTCCAGTTGCTAATGCAGAACAAATGAAGGAGGTGTATGTAGGGTTAACATATGTCTGCATTTTGAAGTAAAAATTTCAGTCTATACATTTTCCTTAATTCTCTGATTTATCCACATTTTCTAAGTTCAAATCTATTGTCTTCCTAATTTGGTCTACAGCATTGGTAACAGCCCTCAATGAGAAATGTAGTGGTTGGGTATCTTGGCATGACAATTGCTCTCGTAGTCCTGCATCATGATGGCTTCTTTTCCTTCCTTCCGTATTTATACTTCCGATTCTTTCTGCCAAGCTTTGCTATGCTAGTCTATTGTGAGCATATATAAATGGTTAAATCTATGTGCAACGTGATACTATTTCTCATTATACGATATGCTTTCTTCATATTAACCAGCCAAGAAGGTCAATACATTCTAAATAGAAAGCATTATATAAATCCAGGGTAAAATTAATTATTCAACTATTGTAGTGTTTCATGATCATGTTACTTAGCCTAAAATTTTATTTGGATTACAATTATAATTTTCAGTTTTGATATTTATTTCAGATAATCTGGAAAATGAGTAAAGGAATTGTTAATTTTTAGTGACAAATATAAGGAAAGATTCCCATGCTTTTTCAAGAATGCCATCAAGGGAGGTTGAATGCACCATATCTAGTTCAGGAACATATGTTTCAGTTGCACAGTATGAAATATCAGACTTAGAACACAGATCATATGGACACAGAGAAACATTTAAAGTGCGTTAGGGGAGCAAGTTCATTACAAGAAGTTACAAACTATTTTATAAAGCTAAATATAAAATTAGAACCGAGTGTTACTGCTACTGAAGGTGCCCTGCATTCCACTTAGTTATACATCACAATAGTTGTACTTCCATGGACTTTGTACCAGGATTGTTGAAAAAAAGTTTCCTGGTTCTAAAATTGCAGCCAAAGTGTCATATTGCAAAACAGAAGCTGTCGTACATTCTGTTTCAGCTCCACATTCCATAGAAACTACAATAAAATCTCTAGCAGACATACCCTTTATATGTGTTTAAACTGATGCTGGTAACTATGGAAGTGTAAAAGTGCTCTAGTCATGATTTACTATTTTGATTACAAAAATGATGGTTTGCAGATTAAAGTGGTCAGTGTGGAAAGTAAACAGAATGAAATTGCAGAAACTATTTCTACATATGTCAGTGAAACACTAACCACTCTGCGGCTTTAAAGTAAATGTATTGCCTTTAATAACTACAATACAATGTTTGGGGGTCTTGCAAGAGGTAATGGAAATTTCTAACTTAAAGAAGTCTAACAATTAGTCGCTGGTTAGAGTAGGGTGTCCTGCAGTCATTTTTAATAATTGGTTTCTCAAAGAGTTATTTCACTTTATGGACAAAGAATAACAGCAACTATTGAATCACAGCAAAACACAATGGTTATTCTCATACCCTCCAGTTCAAAGACTACTTAAAATGTATCCTGCTCTGAAGTCTTTCTTTTTATCACAAAACAAACCTCCAAAGTAATTAATTTTTTAATGACCCCTTAAGTAAAATCTACCAATCAATTAGTTTGTTTCATTTAAATATCAGCAGGCTTGAAAAAAGACAGTTCTATTTACATTGATAGACAAAAAAAGGATATTTTTAATGTTTCTCTAAGTGTGATATTTCTTGAATTGCGTTTTTGCATACATTATAGATATTTAAATACAATTTTTCTATTACCCTTAGTTTTAAATAAATTACGCTTCAAAAAAAATTAAGGTAAAATATAGGTAAAATCTGTAAAATTTATAATTTTGCATGGCCATACCTGTGTTAGAATGATTTCGCTGATGCTTTTCTTTTATAAATAGCCTCAGGCACATCCCAAATCAATGTCCAACAGTAACTGGCTAGCATGTTAGTATTCCATTTCCCTATATTTTGGCTTTCCATCACTGGATTGTCTTGGTGGAAATGTCACCGTGTGCATCACTTACATCTCTGAGGTTGTCGGGGGAAAAAACAAGATGTGAGTGGAGGAAATGTATTTTCAAAGACTTATTACATCCCATAGCTCTGTATGAAGTAAGAAGTTGATTAACAATGTCATGGTAATTGTCATATTTTTGTTTGCTGAAAAAAATTCTGTAAACATCTTTAAATGAAGTCCAAGCTGCACTTTCTACATTATTTAACATTGAGTTAAAATACATCATCTTTGACCAACTCTCTTTTTTGAGGACCACAAATATTCCTTCTTTAAATTTTTCCTTCACTTACATTCAGAAATTTCTGCCTGATGTACAAAAATTTGGAACGATACTTCTTCATTGCTTTTACAAAATTTTTCATTAGTCCTAGCTTGATATAGAGAGTGGGTAAAAATATTTTTTTGGTTTCAACTAAGGGCTCATGAATAATATTTTTTTCCGCTTGGAATTAAGTTGTCTCGTTTCTTTTACTTTTTGGTAACATAATGTTTATCCCTAACTCGGCTGTCCCATTCGCAAAGAAAACACATGTACTTAGTACAGCTTAACTGCATACCTAACAAAATAGCTATACTTTCAAATCACCACAGATGTTCCAGTTATGTTTTTTATAATTTATTTTTTCAAGAAGTCTTTCATCACATCGTATGTCACTTTCAAATTAATACCATAAGCGATTGGTATCAAAGGATATTTATTACTGTTGTACAGTAGAACCACTTTTAAACTATACTTCGACAAATTTATGAAAAGGAGCCAGTCCTCAGGTTTATGAACTTGTCCTTAGTCCAACATAAGCTCATCAATATTTATGCAATAAACCAAATTATTTTCATCAATAAAGTACTGAGAAAGTTCTTTTTGTCAGCTTCAAAAGCCCAAAATTTTTGTATTATTTTAAGTAAATTCCAATCTTGCAGTCTTGATCCTAACAGTTCAGCTTGTTTTTTTGATAAATTTAAATCCCAAACCAAGTCATTTAATTCACCTTATGATATAAGGTGTGGCTTATTTGAAGATAATCCAAAATCAAAATCATTGTTGTCTTCTTCAGTACTGCCTGATTCTTCATTGCTGCTTTCAAAACATACATTCACATTGACAGGTTCAGGAACTTGAATAATTTCACTGTGAGATACAGGCCTGATTGCAGATTGCAATGAAGGATATTTTACAGTATGTTTAGAACTTTTAGAAATAACAGACACATTTAAACAAAAGTAATAATTGGCTGCATAATCCTTTGGTTCACGCCAAACCATAGGTTTACCAAATGGCAAAATCTTCTGTGAACCTTTCAGCCATCCTCTTAACTAAACAGAACAATTAATGCATACTATATGAGGAGCCCATGTCTTATCCTGATCATCAATTTTACACTGAAAGTACAGATGATATGTTTTTTTAATTAAAGGTGTAATGTTTTTCTATTTGATTTTATGGTAAACTCACAACATACATAACAAAAGGCATCCACATCATTTACACAATTTTGAGGCATTATGACACTGCACTGTTAACAAACTTAAGACAGCAATAAGACTGAATAATATTAATTCATTCCTAAATCCAGTGCTTAATAAAAACAACACAACTGTGTTTTCAGTTACATGTTTTGACTTGCACAAACATAATTAATCTTGTCCATGAAGGCTCAATCTTCAGTATTAGATATGTCATAATATGTGACTATGATATGATTTACTTCTTTGTCTAGTATTGTTTATTTGTAACTTACAAATTATGTTAACAAAGTTAAACAATAAAAAATGAGATAACAAAATACAATTAAAAGCTTTAAAATGCTAAGTATACGTTGAAACATACAAAAAAATTCTTTAATTAAAAATTAAAATTTTTCCAAAAATGGTGGTGAGAGATATTCTGAGTTCATATTCATTTTCAGCATCAAAAAAACAGATTAAAATCATGTATTGCTATGTAAGAGAAATTATGTTTATCAGTGGTATTGATGTGATGAAAATACTGTCGTCATCTTTGCATAACCTCCTTTAAGAAAAAAAACCAAAATTTCATCCCATAAAGAGTGAAGGATATTTTAAAGGAAATGGAAAATGATGGTTAAATATCCAAAATTTAAAAGTTTGAATCCAATGAGGAAACAATCACTATATCAGGGTTGTTAGACTATTTAAACATGTGGATGCAATCATTTTACAAAATTTCCTGTTTTAAATGGTTAAGTGTTCAAGAATTTTCTTCAGGCAGTGTAGAGAAATGCATAGCTTTTTTGATGGAGGGTGGTATAAAATTGATATGTTTTGTTCAGTTTTCTAATTTGTAAAATTTGTTGCTTCATATGATGGAAAAGCAGTGTCAAGTCAAAAAAATGGTATGACAATATTCAATTTTGTAAAAGTGAAGAACAGTATACAGAGATTGTGAAGATTGCCTTAGTTCCTATTTGTTATACCAGCTCACAATGTAAATGTTGAAAGACTCTTTTCTCTTAAAAAATTGCAATGAACCAAGGAAAGAAACATGCTAAATATACAATCTGTGAAAAGACTTGCTCTTGTTAAATTCAATTTTAGACATTTCATATGTAAAGATATTTGTATTCAGGCTATTTGTATTCAAAGAAAGAATTATTAAAAAGTATCAGATCAACTGAAAAATATAAATGAATTCAACATGATACTGTATGAGTACTCTCGCTTAAAATCACATTTAATGCAATTTAGTACATTTCTTATAATGTTTTAAGAGCAAACTTTAAAGTTACAGGTAAAACTTAACATTCTTGTGGCAAAAATTATGTTTATAATGAGCTAGTCGGCTGAAAGTGAGTCAGTATTTTGGCATTTCAGAATATGGTAACCCTAGACATATGACAATATGAAATTTTTACTGATTATGTTAACTATGAAAAGTATTCTTGCCACATATGTAGAGACCAAAAGATGATAGCCATTTTATTAGTACTCTAGCAAACTACTTCAATTGGACTGTCACTAGAGAGCCCTCTCCTGTTTGTAATATGCAGGCTGAGCAACTAATATGACCACTGACACTTCTCAAAATGAAATAAAATAGTACCTTTTCCAGTTACCAAACTTTAATAGTAAACATATAACCTTCCTTTTTTCCTGTTTAGCCTCCAGGTATTACCATCAGGTATTACTTCAGAGTTTGAATGAGGATGATATGTATGAGTATAAATGAAGTGTAGTCTTGTACAGTCTCAGGTCCATTTCTGAGATGTGTGGTTAATTAAAACCCAACCACCAAAGAACACCAGTATCCACGATCTAGTATTCAAATCTGTATAAAAGTAACTGCCTTTACTAGGATTTGACTTCTAAATCAGCTGATTTGCGAAGACGCATTTGCCACTAGACCAACCCAGTGGGTTGTCACTTTCACTCCTAATTATAAATAGCTCAATGAATGGCTGATTGTTTTCAATCATTGTCCAAAATGGAATACTCATTTTGCTCTTTTCACTCGTTTGTTACTAAACACTTTTATGATCTCTTTTATCGCACATTGTACCAAACTTGAACTTGAAAAAACTGTCACTTCACTGATCTCAAGCAGTATTTATATCTCCTGACCAGTAGTGTCAATCCTTTATTTGTTCCAGTGTAGTAATTTTCATTGTCCACACCTTCTATGCTTTTCTGTAAGTCCTTCTTAGAAAGAATCTCTTCTTCGTTTCTTCTAGATTGTTTTTTCATCTTTTCTCTCTTATTCTTTCTGGAAGTTTCTCTAACCGTCACAGTGTATTATTCTTTTATTACATACTTTTATAATCCTTTTTCTTCACATCTTATTTTACCTGATTACCTAATTTAACTGATTAACAATTAACTAAAATCCCCAACCCTGCCTTTAGTTCTATACTTACAACCATTGTCAACCTTAAATATCATAAAACTGTTATAGATTTGATTAAATAAATTCACATGTTTGAAAAACTCATGATGACAATGAATTTGAATACTTCAAGCAATTTTTCATCAAACTGGAAGAAAGATATCTCCTATTAAAAAAGAATGAGTATCCAATACAAATGTCATCTAGAATTTAAACACAAACGAAAATTGACTCCTCTTCCGTTACTTCACAGTAGCCGAAATATTTAATATATAAGTAATAGAGAATTTAATTGATGATTGTGAGTGTCTGATAGGCATTAACTGGTTTTGATTGCTATTTCACCTCCACCCCCCGCAACATTCTTCATGGAACCGATAGTCCCCTCTTTCAGTTTTCACATTCTGTTGGCTTACCTGCAGAACATTTTTCTTTTTCTTATTTTTTATAGAACATTTATACTCGGAACCTATTTTTTGTTTTGCACGGGTGTTCGAAATGGTTAAGTGTTTTTTCTTAATACCCCTGAAGTTTGTTAAAAATAATACTTTATTTCTCATAAAGTTATACAATTATTTTTAATTGATAATCAGTTATTTTATATTTTATTTCAATATTTACCTTTATGTTTATAAAATGGACTTAAATTTTCACTTTATAAGATTTACACAATATCGGAAAATCTGAGTTTTCCATATTAATGTTTAATATTTTGAATAACACAATGTTTATTTTGCCTGTGTGAAAGACTGTATGAAATTTTCAATGCCATTTTTTATTATTTTTTTTTAACGCACTTTTACTTAACTACATCTTAACTTTTAACGTTTTAACATCTTAAAATTAAACTATTATTTAATAAAGTCTCCATTATCAAGCAATTTGTCGGAAAACTTGTAACTTTTGAGGGTCAAAGGCAAATTAAGTTTCGTAGTTGTTAATTAGTTTATTACATGGTGACCACTTCACATCAGGGTGTGGTGTGGTTTTGATTGTACATGTATAGAGGAATGAGTTTTATTTAATATTTTTATCATATAAATTACTCTTTTTTTATTTCCTTGTGCGAAGTAAAGGAAGTATTGTGATTGCAAAAAATTTCGCTTTTTAGATTTCAACAGAAATATCCACTTGACCACCCCTGAATCCATTTCGACTAGTTTCAGCATGAAGTCTGTATGTACTATGTATGTGTCTCACATAACTCAAAAACGATTAGCCGTAGGATGTTAAAATTTTGGATTTAGGACAGTTGTAACATCTAGTTGTGCACCTTCCCTTTCATTGCAATCGACTGAATCAAAAAAACCCAAAATCCAAATCTTTTGGATTTTGGGCTTTTTCTTAACTGCAGTAATAAACCCTCATTAAGAGCTTTTTAACAATATAAGTGGTATTTATTTTCATTGGTTCCAAAGCTATAGCAGAATAAAAGTTTAATTAATGAAATATTTGGATCTTACAAGGGGAAGGTAGATCGGTTCGAATCTGACTTCATTTTTTTTTTTTAATTTAAATATATTGATTTATTAATAATTATTAACCTATAATTGTAAAACAAGTTTACAATAAATAATAATTCAATAATAATATATATATATATATGAAATAAAAAATATAAAAAATTATTTTTAAAGAATTGGAGGATCGTATCTCACTTTCAAATGAAATAAGTTTAAATGAAGTGCAGCATAAAATGTGTATGTATAATTTAATAGGCGAACAAGGAAGTTATGTGGTGTCCACATCAGATTTTTTAAAAATAAAACCAATTTCTTAATTTAAATATTATGACTAGATTAATTATTTAAGCTAGTTAATGTCTCTTTTTTTGTTGGTAAAATAAAAGACAGTTTTATTTTTATGGTAATATGAAACGCGTACTTGTGTAGACTCTAAACCATCGGAAATTAGTCTAAGTGATTCGTTTTAATACAGACTCTATTTTCTTGCAAAAATATCAAAATGTATTATTTTTTTAAAATAAATTTAAAAAAAAGTTTTCGATCTTTTTATTTATTTATTTTTTGGATCTATGTTAGTTTTTTAAATAGAAGTAACTTTGAAAAAACTATAAAAAGTTAATAAAAAGCTTTTTAAAAAATATCTAAAATTACATTCCCGTTTCAATTGTTAAATAATCATCTTTAGCAGATAATAAAATAATACGTACTAGTGGCCCCTAGCTGCTACCGTTATTATTACAGAGTAATGTTATATATTTTTTTTTTAAATCGGCTAAAAATCTATTCCATTTTACAATACGTCTCACCCCCAACCCCCTTTGTTTTTTTCTTTATTTCCTACCACAGGTAAAATGCATGCTCAAAACCTGTTTCCAGCCCATCCAGACATTTTACTTGATGGATAGGGCTGATTTATTTTTATTCTGCTTAGAATGGCCCGCAGATATGTCAGAAAGCATCGATAGACCTTCAAAGTGATTTTTCTGTGACTAATAACCTCGAAAAGTTCCTCAATTAAGAAATAAATGAGGGTTTTTTGATGAATTTATCAGAGATGACTCAAGTTAGGTGTCTGATGACGCTTGATGACAAATCTGTGGGTCATCCCGAGCACAATAAAAAAAATCAGCCCGATCCCTCCAGTAGAACGCCCACATGGATTGAAAATAGACTTTCATCCTTGTTTTTTTAATACATGAGCTAAGAAAATAAATAAAAGAAAAATAAATAATTTACAGATAAACATATCTAACAAAATATAACAAAATCGAGTATTTTAATCATTATTTTTATAATAAAAGTCAATAATGCAAACAATAATTGTGGCTTTTGGCAATCTAAGAAAGTGTAAATTTAGGTTAAAACATCTATAATTCAGATTACATGCCTCTTATATCAATTGAATATATAAAACCTATCTCAAGAAAAACAAAGATGGCATGAACATTAAATTAAACAAATACATTTTTTCTCACATGAACAAAATGTAATACTGTTTGTAATAACAATTTAATGTTTTCTGCCTTTCATCCGGAGATTCTGGGTTCGAGTCCCAGTCACATATTGTATTTTTTCCACGCTACGAAGTGTTTATTTCGTTATAATCCAACAACAGATGTTTGGTTTGCTTGGCATTTCTCTCGCCACCACCCCATTCGGTCGCCCTAAAGCGTAAGACCGAATGTCTGTGCCATAAACGACTACTGAGCCACGAAACAGTTTAGCGATCAGTGTCCTAACTAGCTCCTAGAGCTAACCTAAAAGCGTGAGCGGAAAAAGCGTGATACCATACACCAATCGATTGCGTGTCCCATCGCCCACTTGTCATATATCACTAAAATGGATAGGCGCACCCCGTCAACTACTAAAACATATATGCCAATTAATAACCAAATTTATCTTGTCAAAGACAGCAATTCGCTTCCACGCCTAGGCC
Organism: Lycorma delicatula; assembly: GCF_047948215.1. Classification (NCBI taxonomy): domain Eukaryota; kingdom Metazoa; phylum Arthropoda; class Insecta; order Hemiptera; family Fulgoridae; genus Lycorma; species Lycorma delicatula. The sequence continues at coordinate 6,865,764 of NC_134455.1, read as the reverse complement.
GCTGAATGCCAGCAAGTACCTGTCCACTATTAAAGCGCTTGGAGCCTTATCTGACTGGTAGCCAGCCATATCTCTCGGATAGCAAATTCCACATGGCCGCCCGAATTTTCACCACTAAATCGATTGGAAGAGCCTTTCCAAATACAGTGGTAGCCGTAGCCTCGTAGGAGGTTGTATTAAAAACACCAGTGCATACAATTAAGGCTCTACGCTGGGCATTCCTTAAATTTTGAATAAGTGCTTGATTTCTTTCCAACTTATGCGCCCAAACGGACGCCGCATAAGAGGTCATACTTCCGAAGATACCTTGGTTCACCATGTACAAATGACGGCCTTACAGTCCGTAATCCTTTCGAGCAATCCTCCTAAGCTTGTGAATCACAGAGACGGGGTCCGCCGCTACTTGCCTATTGTGGTTGCTAAACAGCAACTTCTCATCAAACAAAACACCTAGTTACTTATGAACTCAAACTCGGCTGATTACACAGCCTTTATACTTAATATGGGGGTTACGACTGTGTGATAATTTGTCTGCACCCTTGAGAAACATAAACTTCGTATTGGGCACAGAAATCTTTAAATTTTGAGTGTCCATCCAGCCCTCTGCGGTTGACAAAGCCGCCTGCGCTCAATCTTCTAGCTGCGGTGTGAATTATCCCGAACTAACAGGAGACAGTCATCGGTGAAAGCCTGGGCCGTGACCCCTTCCGGAATGTCAGTCACAAAAATCCGTCGAATAACAGGTTCCACAGCAAGAGACCGAGAACGGAGCCCTGCGAGCTTCCCCTGGTGACGGATTTTTCACAACTAGATGCGCATCCTTAAACAAAGCCGTGAGATCCGAAAAGTAGAAGTAGTCACGTACTACGGCCTGCAGGGCTACGGGAACATTGCGGCTTTCCAACTCATAGAGGACAGAACTCCAACACAAGGAAGGAAATGCTGCCTCTATGTCAATAAAAATTACCAAAACATATTTACAATCGGCGCTATCCACCTCGGCAAGAGCATTTAAGATGAAATCCTCGGTGCCAACCCCTTTCATGAAACCATACTGGCCTCGATTTAGAAATGAGTTCATATCGATAAACCGTCCCAGAGCCGTTCCACAACCACCCTTTCAAGCAACTTGCCGATTACCGGCAAGAGGCTGACGAGTCGATAACTGCTGACGTTACGCGGATCCTTTCCTAATTTTAAGAGCACCCTCACCAAAGCCACCTTGCAAGCCGGAAAGCAACCCCAGTTTAGACACCCCAGGAACAGTCTACCAAGCGGCTCTCTTATGACAGGCAGCAGATGTTAGAAAATATCCGAGTCAAATTAGTGAATCCCCGGTGCCTTTCACAGTGCCATTCGAGAAACCACTCGGTCTATATCTACGGGTTCCTCAGCCCATACCCCAGAGAATGGTGTTTCTTACCCGCCCTAACATCGACTTCTGCTTCACCCTCCGGAGCATCTAGAAAAATGTATCCAAGAACGCCTGAAGTCACCACAAAAAGTGTGGTCACAACCACCAAACCCGCATCGAACACTGGACAGCACGTGTAATGGCTTTGGCCGGCAACATGACTTCGCGAACTGCCAGGGATTGCGCTGTAACTCACGCATGGAGTCTTGCCAAAACTTGAGTTTGGTTTCCTTGATGGCATAAACGTACTCATTACGGGCGCGCCGGTAGATCCGCAGATCCTCAGCGTGCACGTCATCAACGATAATCCCCGTTAGGGGGCGACGCTGGTATCTTCTTCTAGCAGAACTAGCTCTTGCGTGCAGCACGCTAAGGTTGGAGGACCACCACTTTTTCCCGGGTTTCCGCCTGCGTTTAACAGACGGCTCCCCGGAAACAGCGATCATGATGGCTCCAGGCACTCTCCGATCAGGGTCCGTCCATTGGCTGAGGCCGCCGTAAGACCCTATCGCAGCCAGTCTTGATGGCCCGGGCTAATTGTTCAGCCATCAAATTCCACCTCCTCCCAGTGCTCCATGCGCCATTCCAACTCTTGGAAGGCAGCCGCAGCCTGTACTGATCCAGGCCCCTTAGGTTATAGCGATCCGAATCTGGAGCTCTTGGACCGCCATCGTAAGCGATCTCATAGGTTATAAGTCTATGATCACTCACACTGGCCTCGGGCCAAACAGTCCAACTACTTGTTCACCTAAGCAGATCGCCCGTCACCAAGGTGACGTCGGTGTAATTTTCCCCCAGTTCGGAAGAGAAAGTAGGCGGTTGTTCTGCCTCATTAAGCGAGTAGAGGCTCCTGGCTTCAACGAACTGTGCGAGACCAGCGCTTCTGGGGTCAGTGATTGGTGAACCCCAGACAGGCCAACAAGTCATCGATACTCTATCCAAGCTGGAAGTATCCTGACACCAGTACGACATCGACCGTACCCCTCGTGACTTGCACAACGGTGAACCGCTCATCAGAAAACTGGGGCATCCAGAAGATACCCAACGAGACCGAGCCGGCCACGATCGCAGAGAGTGGCCGTCCCCCACGAGATTGAATAACATCAACCCCGTGGAAGCCGACCACCCTATCCCCGACCGCGTACGGCTCCTAGACCAAGAGAACCTCGAGATCGTACTCCTCAAGGATCCTCATGGCTTAATTGGTGGCTGCTCGGGAATGATGCATGTTTAACTGCCCTAGGCGCAAGCATTCAACATGGAGATGACCGTCCTCAAAAGCTTTCCCCAATTCAGGCGTCGCCATACTCCGTATTGTTTACCATTTTCGCCCGGGTTATATCATGCGATCTTCATTGTTTGCCCCCGACCCGGTGCCCGGCATCAAAGCCTCTCACCAAGGCACAGGGAGCGCACTTTGCTGGCGCGGTCTTATTAGGGCAGTTAACTGCCCTGTGCCCAGCAAGGGAGCAATTACCACATATCTCCGACTGTGTTCTACAGCGGAGAGAATTGTGCCCAAAGCCTTGATATTTGAAGCACCAGGGTACTTCTGTATGGTCGACAACCCTGCAAGAGGTCTACCCAAGGAACAGCCGACCACCGGCCACCAAGACCTGCCGGATCTTTGGCAAGATTTCAATTAACCAGTGGCTCTTTGCGGTCTCTTTCCAACCCAACTGCCGAACCACCTTGGTCTTCTTGAGGAACTCCTCGACAGCGAAATCCAACACAGGATTTTGGCTGTGTATAGCCCTGAGGATTTCGGGCTCCTCTACCTTCGTTGCCCTTGGCAAATCGTAGACCAATTTTTGCGGCCTCCACTCGGCCAGCAACTGAGCCTTCAGCCCGTTCTTCCTAAGAACGTCGGCTTCCTGCAGCCGCTTCGCCTGCTGCTCATTAACAACCTCTAAGGTGACTCTATGGTCCCTTGTTTTTGTGACCCGGGAAATCTGGTACCTTTCCTTCCGCGGGTACAGAACCTTCTTCAGGGTCAGCTCCGTCATCGCAGACGAAGCTCCCGGACCAGGCGTCACAGGGACCACCTTGACGTGGCCCGCTTAAATTTGATAGCCGGCGCCTGAACTGGCGGCGGGGAACTAACCCGCTTAGGCCCCGGTGCAGCTGTTACCGCAGCGAAGGAGACAGGTTTTTTACCTTCTCTTCCACCCGTTTCAGAGAAATGTGGATCTCGTCAAAGACCCTCCTCGTTTCTGATTTGAAGGCCTTAATTCTTTCTACCACCTGATCCACCTTGCCCGACAGTCGAGAAATGACTAAATCAAGGGCTCGGTTTGTGCCCTGGAGGTTTGTTTTCGTTTTTCAACGCCAGTTCAGCAATCATCAAGGAACATTCCGAAAGGTACTAGTCCACAGCTGTCTTAACTCGACCGAAATCCTTGACTTCTTTTTTGAGGATATTTTGGCCCATGCGTACCGTATACCCTGGATCCGCCCTATCCCTTCGGATCCCGAGCTAGACCGCTTCAAGTGAGGCTTCGCCCCGGAGTACTCCGGGACAGAGCCGAACACCGCACCGTTGTACTCCACCATCCTCGACTTCGCAAGGAGCTACCTCTCAGCCTTGGCTTGCCCTCCACTGCCTTGTCCTCCTGCGCGGTTCCTACCGAAGTATTTCCCGCACAGCTTGTCACAGAGGTTTGGTCGGATTTTTCCTGCAATCCGCAGGTACACAAGAGGGTAGGGCTTCCCCTCTCGTGGAGAACTACGTAACCTCCTTAACAGAGGACCGTGGCCTCGGCGGAGACCTGCCTAGTGACTTTCTTGGCAGGAAGGGGTCACCGGTAACTAAGTCCTTGACTAAACCAACCAAATCCTTGAGGCAATCTCCCCCCGGATTGCTTCATCGCAGCTTATTAAAACAATAGAACTACTGCACTGCCAGGCACTACAGCTGCAGTTTGAATGAAACCTAACACCTACTACAAGACAGTTGAGCGTTCGGCTTATTATTCTGAGGAAGACAGCCTGTTCTCACGCAACCCCACTCGAAAAAGTCAAAGCTTAGAAGTTCCTAATATAGACCACCGGTGAGGTCGGAGTCAAATCGCTTCCCAAACGTTCCAGATGATCAGAAAATTTTACTGGCCTCACGAACCTATTCAAATGGGGACACGATCCAAACAAAGGAAACGTCCTTATTTAACCGACAGTGGCACTTCTGCGACACACTACTCAACTGTGTTGCCTAAACCCCACAGCAGCGCAGGTTGACTGACAGCCGCTGATCGTTGTCAGCCCCGACGACGTGAACGTAGGCACGCTGTACTTGTTGAAGCAATATATCGCTACCGATAGCAGTAAATACAAGTTTTACAGCACGGGGAAGCGATCCAAAACAAACTGTAACAACAAATGTTACAAGGTGCCAGTCAGAATAAACGGAATAAAGTGGAGTTAATTGCTGATGAATTTTCACTCCTTTAAATCATTGTTCCTTCGGAACAGATTCACTATTCCGAAGGAACAACTTCAACATCATCATTATCATCTGGTGTTCTGCTTGTTCGCAGGTCCCTCGCACAACTATTACCTTCATTTCACTCTTCGTTCCCTTATAGTTTCCAGTTTTCATTTCATCTGTTAACTTCATCTTTCCCCTTGAATTGACTATTTCAGTGCAGTTATCAAAATTATACTTTGTCTAATCATATATCCTAATCGGTTTTCTTTTCTTTTGTTTACATCCCGCATTAGTGTCTTTTTCTTTCATCTTGTTTATTACTTTCTCATTCCTCACTTCTATTTTACTTTATCTATCCTTCTTCTCCATACCCACATCTCTAAAACTTCAATTCAGTCCTTCTCTAACTTTCTCATTGTTCATGCTTCTCTTCTGTAGAACAAGACATTCCATACATGGTATTTGGCTAACTTCTTCGGGAAGAGATTGTAAATATTTAATTGCGTCAAAAAAAGAAATTTTTTGACGATTGAAAATTTCTCCAATCAGATTTTTATAGCTACAAAATTTGAAAAGTTTATTAAATATTGGCTTCCTATCGTTTTGAAATAAGACATTCTGTAATACGAAGTAAAATAAGATTATAATAGATTATAAAATAAGATTACTTTTTTTTAAAACCATTATTTCCATAAATTAATTTTAATTTTGCGAATTATTTATTTAAATTAATTAATTTTAATCGATTAATTTATTTAAGTTTATTTTGTGATTAATTTTAAGGAAAATGCAGAATTAGATATATTTGTCTAGTCTTTTTCGTTTATAATGAGCCAAACCCTTTTATATTGCTGTATCAGTCTTACATATCCTTAATTGAATTTCTATTTTTACATATTATTTTATAAATACGAATTCCTTCCACGGGTTTAATTTTATTTTTATTGTTTCCAAAAACAGAGGTTAATTTCCTAGACGCAGTCACAGTTACATTAAAGTTATATATTTTTAAAACTTTTAAACTTTTTTTAACTTCGTACTATCGAAGTAGAACACCTATTTCGTTTCATTCTTTTCCAGATGCTGCTCTTCTTTTGTGTTGAAAAGATTATTTTGCTGAATTTGACAAAATCTTTAGTAGTGTAGAAATGCCAGTTCTGGGACAAGGTCACAAAAGTCACTGACGTCACCAATTTTTTTTTGATCACGTGATAACCGCGTGATAGTCACGTGATATTTTTTTGGATCACGTGATAACCGCGTGACAGTCACGTGATATTTTTTTGGATCACTTGATAACCGCGTGATAGTCACGTGACAGTCACGTGATTTTTTTTATCACGTGATAACCGCGTGATAGTCACGTGATATTTTTTATGTACACGTGCTTGCTGACTTTGCATTAACCTTGTTTACTAGTTTGAAAGTCAACTGATAATGCATTTGCGTCAATGCATTGTTATTTTCAAAGTTATCGCAATGATAATGATAACCGATGCATATAAATACCGCTAAAATTTTAACGGATTCATACCAAGTTTTTCTATATTGTGACTGTGTTACGTTATTCGCTATTATATTTTTATCATCATCTATCTTCATTTAAAGAGGTAACTAAAACTTATTTAAAATTAATTAAATATTTAATTATATAATTAAAAAATAAGCTTTCAGCACTTTAAATATTAAATTATAAAATTAAAATAATAAGCTTCCAGTACTTTAAATATTTTTGTATGTTAGATTATTTTTTCAGACAATATTTAAATGAAAAATAATTCTGTTCCAGTCTATGTATTTTAAATAAATTGTTATTTTACATTCCAGTTTAAAATAAATAGTAATGTAATTGTTTTCTTTGCAGATTAAATAAAATTATTAATTCAAATTGAAATATAATAAACAGTAATATATTACATATTACAATAACTTGTTCTATATTGGAGAAAATATTATATTTGAACGGTGAGTTTATTTTAAATAGTTATTTTAAAATATTTTTAGTACTAGTTATTTTAAATGAAAAATAATTCTGTTCTAATTCATATATTTTAAACAGAATTTATTTATCCTTTTTTCAGATAAATCTATTTTATTGTAAATAAAGGTAAGTTTAGGAATGTGTTTACTGAAAAAAAGAAGAATTTATCGTTAAAGATATGTTTCAAATTGACGAAGAGGTTGATGAAAGTGATGAAGACGAGGTTGATTAAAGTGATGAAAACGTGTGTAGTGAATGTGAGGATATCGTATCCGAATCTAAAACCAAATGGCACATTGTTCCGATTGAATTTCTTGAAATAGGGGACATATTTGATGATTGTCAAAGACTTTTTCCTGACTATTCTGTATATGTAGTTGGGGAATCATTAGATCTTAGTGATGATGAAGAGAAAGAGAATACCCCTAATGCAGTAATAGTAGAAGCGGAAAATTCCATTCCATTCATTACATTATATCATCTTCTGCATTGTGAAGGCTGGAATGGAATTGCTTATTTTTAATATGTAATATACAATCAAATTTAAATTAACTTTTTTCAGCATTATTTTTTAATATGTAATCAAATTTAAATTCAATCATAATTAAAATATTCATGATATAACTTTTTATTTTCAGCAACATGCTATTTTGTCTAGAGTCATGTCAGGATGAAGTCTTAGCAATGTGTGATAAAAATTTAACATCAAATAGGGTATTTTCAATATTAATTAAAAACCAATTGCTATATACCACAAGAATTGATCAAAATTTAGATATAGACAGTGTAGTTAATATCAAAAATTGGATAAGAGATCTTTGTTATAAGAAAAATTCATATTTCAGTGTAGCTACTAATGCAATTATTTATTTAAATGAGTTTTTATCGAAAGAAAAAGTTGAAAGTGCGAAACTAAAGTTAATAGCTTGTGTTTGCTTATTTATTAGTTCGAAATATATTGAAGCATACAATTATTTTTCAGTAAGCGAATTAATTAGTTTAACTTTTGGATTATATAGTAAAAATGATATTTTTAATTATGAATTAAAAATTTTGAAGTGTTTACAATGGAAAATTGCAATTGTTACTCCACATAGTTTTGTACTTCAAATTGTGATTAAGAGTAAGATCATAAGTGAATATAATATAAGAAATATGATGTATTTATCACATGCTATTATAAATGAATTGATATGTGTTGAGTTTGATAATATTCTACCCAGCGAACTTGCTGCAGTATCAGTTTGCATTTCTCTTAGTTTTTGTATTTCTTCAAAAAATATTTTTAATTTTCTTATTGATGAGATTGAACAAATTATAAATTCGAAAAATATACGAAATTTTATTTAAAAAATTTTTAAACAATGAATTCGTTTTTAAACAGATGAGTCGAGCAAGAAGGGTGATTATTACGGATGATGAAGAGGATATTCAATTAGTAAACGACGGCGTAGAAGCTACCCAAGTTGCAGAAAATGAAGCTAGACCGGGCCCATCCGGTTTGCAACATTTTTCAGCTGGTTTGCAGATTAACCCAGAACCGAATGAACTATCAATAACATTAATTGATGTTATTATGCTATTTTATTCATACGATTTGATTTCTGTCACCTTATGGCAAGAAGCTTTACGTAGGGCGGAAGAGAAAGTGACGACACATCCATCAATAAAAATAAAATCCTTATTTCAAATTTTAAAAATTTATATACAAGGACTCAGAACTAGGGTAATGTTACCATGTGCTTATGACGATAACCAAATTGGTATCTTAGATGTATTACAAAAAACATTACCCTGTAGTGAGATTCTTGTAGGGGCGAGAGGATTGAATGATTCCGAAAAGCCACAATTTTTAAAATCTGATGTGGATGAAATCTGGAATTATATGAAAGTTTGTAATAGAAAAAGAACAATCGAAGACACTTTTAACGAGGAGGCCATACCGCAACGTGAACCTTTTACTTATTCTCAATCAATTGAGATAAAATTAAATGACAAACAATTTTTAGCATGGACTCTAGCAAAAAAAGGTAAATATTTGGTGAGGCTAGAGTTGTTTGAGACGGATGATATTGAAGGTTTATCGTTTAAGGATAGGTACAAAAGAATCAAAACTAAATTGGAAATGGTTATTAATGAAAATAATGAATGTTTTGAATTAATTAATGATATTATTTCGGAGGCATGTGATAATTTTAAAGCTGAAAACGGGTATAAAAAAGTAGTTAGACCGGTTGTAAAGGTTTCTTCTCATACGCAACAAAAAAATTAAATGTTTATTTGATTATAATTAATTTTTTATTAAAAAAATTTCTTTTTTTTGCAGGATTGAAACAGGAAAATTGATAATAGATATAAAAGAGTTAGGTTGGAAGCAGTTCAGCATATGGGACAGTTTACTCTAATTGAAAATGCATTTGCATGCAATCTTTTAACCTATTATTATAAAAATGATAATGATGTGTGTTCAGATGTATGGTTAGCATTGCAGAATGCTAGTGAAGATATTGTTTTAATATTAATAGAATCATTAACTCGTTATGGTTCTGTAAAATTTAATATATTGATAGAATTAACGTACAAAAAGCCGATGACAGGTGATATAAAAGATGTAGGATTTAAAACTAGTAATTTCGACATATACAGTATAAATGATATAGATAATGCTATTCAGGACGCGACCAAACAGTTGCTTGAGGAGGAAGCTAGTTTTGAAGGAAAACAGAGTGGATGGACTCTTATTACTTTAGATGGAATATTAGTAAGAGTAAATAAATTTCGTCCTTTAAGAGGCTCATGTTACATTCCATTACCAAACAAACTGCAACAAAATCATGCGGTTATTAATATTAAGAATAATGATGAATTTTGTTTTAAATGGTCTATTCTTTGTCGTTTTGTAAAAGGTACTCATCGAGAGCGAGTAGATACGCGATATAAGGCTCTTTTAGGTAAATTCGATTTTCACGGAATAAATTTTCCTACACCATTAGGAGAAATAAAAATTTTTGAAGAGAAAAATAATGTTTCTATAAATGTATATTCATTTAATAAGAAAGGAATAATATTTCCATTAAAAGTGTGTTTAAAAGAACGCAATGAACATTTTGATTTGCTACTTTTAACCAACAATGAAGTTTTTCATTATTGTTATATAACCAATTTTGAAAGATTGATCGGTTTCCAATTAACCAAGAATAACCATAGGATTACTATTTGCAAAAGATGTTTTACATTTTATAAAACTGATAAATATTCAACTATAAAAATGAACGAACATATAGAAAAATGTAAAGTAAATGCACCAGCAAAAATTATTCTCCCCGAGGTTGAACGTAACGGCTGCCCTCCTATGTTAAAATTCAAAAATTTTCATCATAAGTTTGCAGTGCCAATTGTTTGTTATCCTGATTTTGAATGTATATTAAAACCTGTTTCAACATGTTATCCCAGCAATGAAAAATCTTTTACTGTATCTACAGAACACCATATTCCAATGAGTTTCTGTTTGTATTTTGTTTCAAATCCATCAGTTCCAGATTTTATTCGAAATTTTTTACCTTCGACTCCTTTCTTATATAGAGGAAAAGATGCCACTAAAAAATTTATGATGGTGCTTAGAGATATTTGTTTAAAAATTGATAAATATTTAAAAATTAATAAAAAAATTATATTTACTGACGAAGATAAAATCGCATTCGATTCTGCAGTTTCTTGTCAGATGTGTGAAATTAAATTCAGTTCGCAGGTTATTCCAGTTCGCGATCATTGCCATTTAACAGGTCAATATAGAGCTGCTCTTTGTAACAAATGCAATTTACAAAGACGTAATCAAACATCTCTTCCTGTTTTTCTTCATAACAGCTCAAATTATGATTCGCATTTTATTGTTAAAGAGTTAGGATATGATGAAAAAAGAATAAATCTAATCCCGAATACTACTGAGAAGTATATTTCATTTACAAAAACTATCGGTAACCATATGTCTATTCGTTTCGTTGATTCAATCCGATTTATGTCATTTAGTTTAGATTATTTAGTTAAAACATTTAACTAAAAACCCGAAAAGTTTTTTCATTTAAAAAAATCATTTAAACCAGATGAACTCCATCTTGTAACTCGAAAAGGAGTTTATCCTTATGAGTATACTAGCTCTTGGGAAGTTTTAGAAGATACTCAGCTACCACCTAAAGAGAAATTTTTTAGTTCGCTTACAGGAGAAAATATTGATGAAGACGATTATATTCATGCTAAAACTGTTTGGAGTCATTTCAATATAAAAAATTTAGGTGAATATAGTGATCTTTATTTAAAATGTGATGTTCTTCTTTTAGCTGATGTATTTTAAAATTTTCGTTTACTTTGTTTAAGAGAATATGGTATTAAGAGAAAAAAGTGTTAGAACAAATAATAAACAATAAACGGTGTGTAGTAAAAGACCTTGACGGTTACGATTGCCCTCCTATAGATTTATTTGGTTCTTCAATAAATAAAGTGTGTCCTTTCGGTGAAAAACATGATTGCGCTATGAAAAAAGCTATATGGTTACACATGTGGTGGAGTGAGCAAAGTAAATTTTATTATATGCTGGAAACGGTGGGAAATTCTATGGAAAAAGCGAAAGAGTGTTATTTAAACAGTCCCGGACGTGACGTTCTCCGTCACCTTCCTAAACAGTTTATTATTGACTATTACGGAAAATACGTTCCGCCTAAAATTTATGAAGATTTACCCAACTACATGCAACAAGATCCGGACATCAAGATTCTTCAAATGTTTCCTGAAGATGAAAAAGACTGGAGTGAAGAATAATAAATTTTAATTTGAAATAAAATTGTATTTAGAATTTAACGTCAAATAAAATATGTATTTGTATTTTGTTTATTAAAGATCAATAAATAACTTTTAAAAGAAATACTTGTTTTTATTTTAGGTTTAATTATCCCTTCTCCTCTAAGCAATAAGATTTAGGAACGTATTTAAATGAAACGTTCCATTTGCAACGTTTATTCTTTAAACCAGTTCAGTAAGATGAACATCATTCACTTCATAACGTTCTTCGTCACAAACATTTTTGTAATTGCGGATGAATTTGATTCTAATAAATTTCTATTAGACTATGGATACCTCAAAGGAGATAATGTTAGCCTAACTGATGAAAAAGCAGTAAAAGATGCCGTAAGATTGTTTCAAGAATCTTTCCGTCTTCCGGTTAATGGAGAGTTAAACAGTAAGACCATCGCTTTCATGCGTGAGCCTCGATGTGGTGTACCAGACATACTACCGTATGCAGTTTCAAGAATCATATGGAGAAAACAAGAACTGAAATGGCACTATCATAGATGGGGTTGCTCGTTTTAACAACGGGCTACTTTATTTTTTTAAGAGTATAAATAACAGAATTAATGTGCACGATGAAGAAAATTTGGGGAGGCCCTCGATAATCACAGAGGACTTGTTGAAACGCGGCGATGATGAAATAAGAAAAAAATTCGTCGCTCAACGATTTCCGACCTGGCCCTTCCTCTTCCTGATGTTTCAAGAGCTGTTACCGATCGCACAGGCTTCAGAAAGGTTTGTGTACCTAACGTGCACAAACCTTCCTCTTAAAGGAACGTCACAAAAAAATGCGAATGGGATCTGCTTTGGAATTTTTTATGCGATTCACAGAAAAAGGTGATGAGTTCCTTAATTCAATTGTTACCGGCGATGAAATGTGGATTTCGTATTACACGCCAAAGAGAAAACAGCAGTCAAGTGAATGCCACTTCGATGCAATTGAATGGCCGCAGTCGGGTTGGCATACTTTTTTTCTCTCAGCTCCCCTGGGCCAAACCGACTTGTTAGTATTACGCCGCCCAGGGGAGTGTCTTTAAGCTCAAATAGGCCTCCCCACCTAACCCACCGGGTTGGTCTAGTGGTGAACGCGTCTTCCCAAATCAGCTGATTTGGAAGTCGAGTGTTCCAGCGTTCAAGTCCTAGTAAAGCCAGCTATTTTTACACGGATTTGAATACTAGATCGTTGATACCGGTGTTCTTTGGTGGTTGGGTTTCAATTAACCACACATCTCAGGATTGGTCGAACTGAGAATGTACAAGACTACACTTCATTTACACTCATACATATCATCCTCATTCATCCTCTGAAGTATTATCTAAAACGGTAGTTACCGGAGGCTAAACAGGAAAAAGAAAGGCCTCCCCACCTACCGGCTATATACCGTCAAGGCAGGTCGGCCTACCGGTTAGCTCTTTTTGAGAGTTCTTTATCAATATTGCCCCTTTGGGGACCCAAAAGGGCAATTAATACACCACATTATTACACCACGCCAGACCCAGTTCGCCGCGACGCGGCGCCGGGTCCCTTCAGTATTCAGTGTGCTGTTGCCTGACTGTTACCCGTGGAGTCCTTGGTGGCTCATCAGTGCCAACACACCGCAGCATGCTGGACCTCACCAGCAAGGCTGTCCACCCAGTCCTATTCTAGCCAACACCTTGTCTTCTCTCATCGGAGTATTTCTGTAGAACAACTTGTCTAACAAAACTAGCAAAATTATTCCAGTTTGACTCGCTTCTTAGCATGTAGTCTATTGTTGTCTCTGGAGTTATACCTGTGAGTGCCTAAGTGTGTCCCACCTATTGTACTCAAAAAAGGTGTGCTCAGCATCATCTATCTCGTTGCAGTAGTTGCAAATTGGCTCTTCTCTCTTGCCTATTTTGTGCAGGTAGTTATTGAAGGAACCATGTCCTGTAAAAAACTTCGATAGGTGATGATCAACCTCACCAAATCTTCTCGACAACCGTGGCTTGATGTTGGGGATGAGGGTTCTCGTCCATCGACCCACAGCTTCCTGCGACCATCTTTCCTGCCAGATATTATAAACGGCATCCCTGACCTCTTGTTCTGGCTTGCCTTGTGCCCTCTCCACCCTCTTTTTTGCGATTAGGTCAATAGGAGGTGTACCCGATAACACGCACAGGGCGGCATAGGACACTGTCCTGTATGCGGACACAACACCTAGGAGCACACACCTGTGCGTCCTCGCCAGTCTCTTTGTTGCGCCTGATGGCGATAGAGCGCCACCAGGCCGGAACGGCATACATAAGCGAAGACACGACGGTGGTCGCCAGTAAACGGCGCTTTGAGGCCCGAGGGGCATTCTGCGATGACATAATGATGTTTAAACTTTTTATCATCCTTTCTGCCTTGTTGCATACATTGACTATGTGCTCGGTGTATCTACCGTTTTTCTGGAGGATAACTCCTAAGTACTTGATGTTATTCGCTTCTTCTATAGCATGACCGTTGATGGAAATATTGAACGGTTCTAGCACTCTTCTACCCGTAAAGGCAATACACCGGCATTTATCCGTAGACAGTTGCAGACCCCTGGACCTCAACCACTCCTGTATACTGTCGATGGCCGCATACACCCTCTCCTGCACCTCCAACCGTCCTTCCCTCTACGAGGACTGCAAGGTCATCTGCATAAGCCAGGACCTGGACGCCGACAGGAAACTCCTTCTGAAGGAGTTCATCTATAATCACCAGCCACAACGGCCCCAGAACAGAGCCCTGCGGAACTCCACCGTGCATTTGAAAATGTACTGTCTCTTCCTGTGCTTCCACCAGACATCCTCTGTTGGACAAGTAACATTCAATTTGCCTACGCAGGTACGGGCTGAGGCCCCTAGCCGCAATTGCGTCACTAACATGACCCCAACCAATAACCCCGAACGCGTTTTTTATGTCTAGTGACAGCATCAGTGGAATTCTCCTGGTTCGCCAAGTGCCTCTCTTCACCTCGTCGGCCCATCCCGAAATTCGGCAGATAGCCTGCACGGTGGATCGCCCCCGCATAAACCCGTACTGGATAGGACTGATTCCGGCTCCCTCTTCTAGTTCTTTGATGATGCGGCGAGCCAGCATCTTTTCTACTAGCTTCCCCATCATGTTAAGGAGGCTCAGGGGGTCTATAGGTTATATCTTCCTCCGAAGAGGTGCCTTTAGGTAGGAATACCACTCTGGCCTCCTTCCAGCAGTCGGGGAAGTCTCCGTTCTCCATGCCATGGCTGGCAATCTCGAGCATCTCCCAGGGAGCCTTCTGAACCAGCCCCTTGATCACTGCCGCGGGAATCTTGTCCGGACCAGGGCTCTTTTTGGTTGCCAAACTCCTCGCCGCAAGTTGTAGCTCTTCCATGGTGAATCTTCTATTGTCGCAAGGTGTGGATCTCACGATATCAGGCACTGTATGCGGGAACAACCTGGCTACCTCCCTTGCAACACTGGTCTTATTGAGGATAGGCATACGTCTCCCGAACTTTTTGGTCACAATACGATATGCCTGGCTCCAGGGATTGCTGTCAAGCTCTTCGCAGAGCCTGATCCAGCAATCCTTTTTACGTCTCTTAATAGCCTTATTGAGCGTTCTTCTTGCCTCGAGGTATCTATTGGCTATTTCCTGGTACCCTTCTCTGTTATTTCTAAGAATACGTTGTTTCCTTCTCCTAAGGGACTGGAGCTCTTGTCTCATTGCTTCAATTTCAGCAGTCCACCAATATACGGAGCGCCTCCTTGTATTGTTAGCTGCCATTCTGTCCATTTCCTGCTTTATTATATTAGATAAAGCCTCAGGTTTGTTGATGTCTATCAGACAGTCTACTTGCAGTCCTGTTGACGATTTGCTCTATTTGTACTGATGAGAATCTCGGTGGGGGGTAGTGCACTTCACGCCTGAAATCTACGTCTTTCAGATCCAAGATAGAGGCGCGGTGATCGCTCGCTATATCTTCTGAGAGAACCATCCACTGGTACTGATTCCTCCTCCATCTACAGTCCAGGATGGTGAGGTCAAGCACCGACCGATGACCTCTCGCTACGTACGTGGGCGTATCGTCATTAATGCAGATGCAGCCGGCAGTTTCCAGGAGATCGGCAAGGATCTGTCCCCTCCTGTTGGTGTGTCGACTGCCAGCCGCCACCATTTTGCTGTTAAAATCACCCAACATTACGATCCTCTTGGTTGAATTGGTAATCACACCTTGTAAAGTGTCGATGAAGTTAGTAAAGACCGCGATCGCAATGTTGGGCGAATTGTACACACCCACGAATAGAGTTGTTTCGGTCTCAACAGACACCACGCCACTACCTCTAAACTTGAAATTCCATTGTATACTATGACTTACGTCCATAATGGCAACATCTCCCGACATATCAACAGTCCATCCAAGTTTGGCAGCTTCATATTTATTGGGTTCGGTGACCACAAGGAGGTCTACGTTCTTGTCTGCAACAACACGACTAATTAAGTCGTGAGCGAGAATACTCCTATTGGCATTCGCTAACATAGTCCTAATCATGCAATTTTTTCTTACATTGCCATGCTCCAGTCCTGTGTTCACCGCTCTTACAATCGAGGCATTGCTTAGGTTCAAGACAATCCGCTATCTTGTGACCTCTGCTACCGCAGTTGAAGCACAAATCGAGCCTATCTGGGCCCTTACATTTGTGCCTTCTATGGCCCGTGCCCCAACAACGGTAGCACCTGTCTTCATCTTCCCGGATGTACGCCCGGCAACTAATCCATCCGATTCTTATTCTTTCCTCGACCAGTTTGCATGCCGCTCTGTAAGAGACGGTTTGGCATACTGCTAATTGATATCACCACGTAGAACGACTTTTCTTTCTTTTTTTTTCCTGTTTAGCCTCCGGTAACTACCATTTAGATAATACTTCAGAGGATGATATGTATGAATGTAAATGAAGTGTAGTCTTGTACCTTCTCAGTTCGACCGTTCCTGAGATGTGTGCTAATTGATATCACCACGTAGAACGACTTTTCTTTCTTTTTTTTTCCTGTTTAGCCTCCGGTAACTACCGTTTAGATAATACTTCAGAGGATGATATGTATGAGTGTAAATGAAGTGTAGTCTTGTACATTCTCAGTTCGACCGTTCCTGAGATGTGTGGTTAATTAAAATCCAACCACCAAAGAACACCGGTATCCACGATCTAGTATTCAAATCCGTGTAAAAATAGCTGGCTTTCTTTACTAGGACTTGAACGCTGTAACTCTCGACTTCCAAATCAGCTGATTTGGGAAGACGCGTTAATCATTAGACCAACCCGGTGGGTTACGTAGAACGACTATAAATGCAGAAGCCTACTGTAAAACTCTATGTAAAAATTACGACGCACCACTCAAAATCGGCGATGTGGGCGGCTGACCGACGGCGTCGTCCTGCTGCACGATAATACACGTCCAGATGTTGCGGGTCCGACACGTGATCTACTGAGAACATTTGGATGGGAAATTTATCATCACCCACCGTATAGTCCAAACTTAGCTCCTTTTGATTACCATTTGTTTGAGAAATTGAAAGAATTTTTGAGTCGTAAGCAATTCGCGGGTGTCGATGAACTTAAAAATGCTGTTAATTAGTGGCTAAATGGACTGGCGGCAGAAGAATATGAAGAGGGTATATTGAAGCTGATGTATCACTGCAATAAATGTCTTAATTCATGTGACGATTATATACAGATATAGTTTAAGAGAAATAAAAAATATTTATAAAGTTTTCAGAATAAATTTTTTTACTATGAAACGGTCTTTACCTTGGAGCTAACCTCTCGTAGATTTATTTGTATGTTTATTATTATTATTTTTTTAAATTCCATTTTCTTGTTTTCTTTAAAAATTTTGTTCTGTTTGCGTAGTGAATTAAAACAATTTTTATAACTTTTACTCACTAATTTGTGGATTATATTTTTAAATACGAAGAATTTATTAAATATTAATTATTTCCAATAAATTCTCGGTAAAATAAAACTAATAGTAAAATAATTTATTTTTTCACAAATAATATTCTTTTTTTATTTTATTTCTGTTATCATATTTATACAGAATTAATAATTTCTCCTGTTGAGTTAAAAATATTTTTTTTTTTGAAATATCACACAGTTAAGTGCAATCAATAATTGAAGGCCAGTGAAGCAAGATTTGACCCAAAGGCAAATTCGTCGGGGTTTCAAGAACATTGTATCTCTACCATCCAAGAAATACAATCGGAAGATGTCTTTAACTTCAGACCAATTGGGAAGGACTTTACACCATAATAAACAGAATCAATGACGTATTTTACAGAATTCAGCGCAGTCCAAGAATGAAGATCATAGTTAATCTGGACTGCCTTAAGAATAATAAACTGTGTAAGGAAAACGTTTACATGCTGTCTTTCAATATCTCTGTCAAACTGTGGACACATTACAATATTATTGATGTCTGCATTAAGAACTACCATAACAATACATTATGACATGTATCGTCAACTCGACACTTATACTGATTTGGAATAATTCCTTTTAAATTGATGACATATTAATATTATAGTTAAGCTTGTAAATGCTGTGATACACTGATTAATTAAAGTATTAAATAATTATTTTTAATTAAAATACTGTATCATATATGCAGTTAAACATTATGATAAATATTATACATTTATTTATAAAATTTAACTTCAAATATTTTTCATTTAAAATATAAAGAATTCAATCAAAAATATAAATAAATAACCTCTAGTTAGATTATTGTTTCTATAGAATAAAAATTTTATTTAATAATTCTGTAACAGCCAAATGATTGTTTCAAATTTGACTATTTAAGTAAAATTACACAATGGCAAAGTTAAGGAGTTACAAATCAGAAACACTATTTATCAGTCTTATTACTTATAGCTCTGGATCAAAATTTTGAGTGACTAAATATTATGTAGTATATGTAATGTATATGGTTGTATTTGTAATAATATAGGGTGAATATTTAGTCTTCATAGTTGCATGATATACAAAAAAGAAACATACTATGGATGCTATTAGTGATCAAATATGTAAAAAAAAATAAAAGAAAAACTACCTGATCTATGGCTACTAAATTTTTACCCATGTTTCGTGGCATAATTGAGAATGTTTCTAGATATATTTCATCTCGAAAATTTGTAAAATATATATATATATTTTATAATAAAGTACCTCTATATATATATATATGAAGAAAGTAAAAGGAACTATCGGCAATTAAGAAATGCTATAAACAGGAAGTGCAAACTGCCGAAAGAAGAGTGGATTAAAGAAAAGTGTTCAGAAGTGGAAAGAGAAATGAACATTGGTAAAATAAACGGAGCATACAGGAAAGTTAAGGAAAATTTTGGGGTACATAAATTAAAATCTAATAATGGTTAAACAAAGATGGTACACCAATATATAATACGAAAGGTAAAGTCGATAGATGGGTGGAATATATTGAAGAGTTATACGGAGGAAATGAATTAGAAAATGGTGTTATAGAGGAAGAAGTGGAAGTTGAGGAGGATGAAATGGGAGAAACAATACTGAGATCTGAATTTAAGAGAACATTAAAAGATTTAAATGGCAGAAAGGCTCCTGGAATAGACGGAATACCTGTAGAATTACTGCGCAGTGCAGGTGAGGAAGCGATTGATAGATTATACAAACTGGTGTGTAATATTTATGAAAAAGGGGAATTTCTGTCAGACTTCAAAAAAAGTGTTATAGTCATGATACCAAAGAAAGCAGGGGCAGATAAATGTGAAGAATACAGAACAATTAGTTTAACTAGTCATGCATCAAAAATCTTAACTAGAATTCTATACAGAAGAATTGAGAGGAGAGTGGAAGAAGTGTTAGGAGAAGACCAATTTGGTTTCAGGAAAAGTATAGGGACAAGGGAAGCAATTTTAGGCCTCAGATTAATAGTAGAAGGAAGATTAAAGAAAAACAAACCGACATACTTAGCGTTTATAGACCTAGAAAAGGCATTCGATAACGTAGACTGGAATAAAATGTTCAGCATTTTAAAAAAATTAGGGTTCAAATACAGAGATAGAAGAACAATTGCTAACATATACAGGAACATATATAAAGAACAATTTATATTCGGAGTAACAGTACAAGGTGAAAAGATAAAGATGCTACGATTTGCTGATGATATAGTAATTCTAGCCGAGAGTAAAAAGGAGTTAGAAGAAACAATGAACGGCATAGATGAAGTCCTACGCAAGAACTATCGCATAAAAATAAACAAGAACAAAACAAAAGTAATGAAATGTAGTAGAAATAACAACGATGGACCACTGAATGTGAAAATAGGAGGAGCAAAGATTACGGAGGTAGAAGAATTTTGTTATTTGGGAAGTAGAATTACTAAAGATGGACGAAGCAGGAGCAATATAAAATGCCGAATAGCATAAGCGAAATGCGCCTTCAGTCAGAAATATAATTTGTTTACATCAAAAATTAATTTAAATGTCAGGAAAAGATTTTTGAAAGTATATGTTTGGAGTGTCGCTTTATATGGAAGTGAAACTTGGACGATCGGAGTATCTGAGAAGAAAAGATTAGAAGCTTTTGAAATGCGGTGCTGTAGGTGAATGTTAAAAATCAGATGGGTGGATAAAGTGACAAATGAAGAGGTATTAAGGCAAATAGATGAAGAAAGAAGCATTTGGAAATATATATCTAAAAGAAGAGACAGTCTTATAGGCCACATACTTAGGCATCCTGGAATATTCACTTTAATATTGGAAGGACAGGTAGAAGGGAAAAATTGTGTAGGCAGGCCACGTTTGGAATATGTAAAACAAATTGTTAGGGATGTAGGATGTAGAGGGTATACTGAAATGAAACGACTAGCACTAGATAGGGAATCTTGGAGAGCTGCATCAAACCAGTCAAATGACTGAAGACAAAAAAAATATATATATATATATATAAGAGTCCAAAAAAATGTACTTGCTGTTTGTAATTAAATAATAAGACTTTTAATCTAATATGTAATGTAGCGTAAGGCATTAAATTTGTTGTGGTAGGCAGAGCTGGCAATATGCCGCGCATGTGTGGGTGGTTGGTGGTGGAGTGAGCCAGTCATCTTAACCAGTGCAACAGAAGACAGTAGAGTAGCAACCCACCAGATTGGTCTAGTGGTTAAACTCATCATTGTGAATCAGCTGATTTCAATGTCAAGTGTTCTAAGGTTCAAATTCTACTAAGGGCAGTTACTTTTATACAAATCTGAATACTAGATCATGGATACCGGTGTTCTTTGGTTGTTGGATTTCAATTAACCACACATCTCAGGAATAGTTGACCTGAGACTGTACAAGATTACATTTTATTTACATTCACACATATCATACTCACTCATCCTCTGAAGTAATACCTTACGGTGGTTCTTGAGACTAAACAGAAAAAAAAAGAGAGAGAAGAGAAGCGACAATGGCTGAGGTTCGCTTATCGTTTGTTGAACGCAAGGCTGTAACTGAAGTTGTACTGGAAGTACGAGAACATTCACAAGGTACAATGGCAGTGACAGAGAGTTAAAAGTTGTGCACAAGAAAGTTCCAGCTGACCACGATCAGCTACAAGTCCGGCATCCAGTGCTACGGTGTTGCACCATTTCACCCAACCTTCGCAAAAATCAGTGAACCAGGGAGTGCATAAAAGTGGGATGAGCTGTCAAGTGTAAGATGCATTCTTCAGAATGCAAGGTGGAAAGTGTACATTCGAAGACTGCTACATGCGATGAATGAGGATGACCCAGATCGAAGGATGTAGTACTGTGAATGATCTCAGCACATGGTTGGCGAGGATGAGGAATTTGCAGGAAAGTTTGTGTGGACTGACGAGGAGCAATTCAAACTTAATGGTACTGTGAACCACCCAATTGTAACTACTGGACCCCTGAAAATCCTCACACTCATGTGGACAGGGCAGTGAATCTACTGGGGGTTGCTGTATGCTTTGGTCTATCTGTCTGGTTTGATTGGTCCCTTCTTCTTTGAGGGTACCATAACTGGTGAGGTGTATCTTAATATGCTTCAGATAAGGATTTTGCCTGCCATCCAAAACCTGTATGGTGATGAACTTTTTATGAGCAACAAGACGCAGCCCTGCCTCACTACCATCAAGATGTCAGGTTGTACCTTAATAAAACTCTAAATTTGTTATGAGATATAGACTAGCAAACAGTGAGTACATTTTTTTGGACTCCTTTATATAATGTAGTTATGAAAATTTGCTGGTTGAAGCAGAAACTTTAATGAATTGTCAACTGTGAGTGCTGTCACAGTGTGAGCTGGGTTTGAAATGGATTATCATCATCTCTGAACCGGAACCTATTTCTAGATTTTTTGAGTTTCATTTCGAGTTTCAAAGATTAAAATTGATTTTTGAAATTTTTTTGAAAACCTGTTATTTTTTTAATTTCTTGGTAACAAATGAAGAAATCAACCTGAATTTTGGTGAGTGTAATCTTCATGCCAATAAACCAATTTCTAGATTTTTGAAATTCAATCTTGAAAAGGGATGAAGAAAGGTAAAAACATTTTTGAACAATGATTGTAAATTTTACCAATCCCAAGTATAGTAAATGAGATGATATTCAGCAGATTTGGATTTGCAAATCAGATACTATGTAAATTGGATGCTATTCAGATAAATATGTAAAAACCATTTTTAGGATTTTTTTTAATTTCAATTTTTTTTAATAGGTGTGAAGGTATGTGGCTCAACCAGCACTGCCACTGCCACTGCCACCATTACTACGTGTGACTGGCTGCATCTTCCTCCAGTTAATTGACTAATAAACATAAAATAAAAAGATTGACCGTTATGGGAAATGCAAGTAACCATGTAGCACAGGCGAAGCTGCAACAGGAAGCTAATAACATAATAAATTTAGAGAGTACAAGTTTAGATCATTGATAAGCAAGAGAAACTTTCAATATGTATTTTATTTTATTGGAGGACTCAAACATTCTATTTAAATGATATGCCAAATAATAACACTAGCATTTATTTACACTCAAATTCATAATCATCATTGTCTTATAAAGGCTGTGAATATATAATTAAATTAAAAATAATGGATAATAGATAAACATAATCGATAAATTGTAAAATATAACTAATCAACTATTATTTAATAGAAAATTACACAATATGCAATCAGATTTTATGGGAAATATGACACAAATTTTTTAATAAGCGAAAATGAGTGAAATGGTAAACAATAAAAATAAATATGTAAGTAAATAAAACTCATTTTCTCTCTCTCTGTTGTATAGAAAAATAATTTGAATGATGAACTACACAAGTTGCTGTAAATTAAAGCAGAAAAATTTGGAAGCTCTTTTAATAAAGAGAAAGAAAGATTACTACTAATGCTTTAAAACTATATGATTTACCACTAATAAAAAAAATCTGATGTGGACATCACATGACTTCCATGTATGCCTATTAAATTACATATACACATTTTCTGCTGCACTGAACCTTACTTCATTTTAAAATGAGATAAAATCCACCAATTCTTAATAAGGTGGACGACAGTTACACAATTGCATTGTAGTGGACACCACATTGCATCACATTTTTTGTGGTGTCCATATCAGTATTTTATATTAGTTTATATACTAATTTTGTATCACTTTGCTCAAGTAATTATGTGATGTAAGTGAGAACATGTTGGATCTGTAACCATGGACAAAATGGTTCGAATCCAACTTCATATGCCTATATTTAAAAAAAAAATTTTTTTAATTTAAATATACTGATTTATTAATAATTATTAACCTCTGTAAACATTTTTGAATTAAAATAAAAAGTACATAAAATTTTATTTCACTCATAACTTGTGATTTTTTTTCATATTTTTTTTATTGTTATTATTTATTGTAAAATCTTTTTTTACAATCAGAGGTTAATAATTATTAATAAATCAATACTTTTAAATTAAAAAAAAAAAAAAACAAAGGTTAATAAACAATATATGTATATGAAGTTGGATTCGAATCGATGTGCCTTCCCCTTGTAAGAAATATTTCATTAGGCTATAACTCTGGAACCAATGAAAATAAGTACCACTTATAATACATCATTGAAAAGCTCTCAATGAGGGCTTATTACTGCAGTTAAGAAAAAGTAAAAAATCCAAAGTTTTTGGATTTTGGGCTTTTTGGACACTTTTGGTCCAGTCAATTGCAATCAAAAGGAGAGGTGTACAACTAGATGCTACAACAGTCCTAAATCCAAATTTCGATATTCTACAATTAATCGTTTTTTAGTTATATGAGATATATACGTATATACTTACTTATGTCACTCTGAAACTAGTCAAAATGGATATTTCCATTGAAATCTGAAACCGAATTTTTTTGCAATCACAATACTTCCTTTACTTTGTACAAAGAAGTAAAAATGAAACCAGAAAAATTGATAAACTGTAAAACTGGTCTATTTTTAATAACATTTATTAGTAAGGCAAGTGAGAACAAAATGAAACAAATAATGCAAAAACAAGTACATTAGTAAAAAAAACAGCAGTGTAAACAACATCAAGTGCATGAAAAACAGTATGAAGAACAAGATGATGAAATGGAAAATACAGAATCAAAGTTTGTTTCCAGATAAGTTGTGGCCAGCACTTTATCTTAAATAAGATTTCATTCATGTGAATCTAAAATTCTTTTTAGTTGTTACTGTTTTGACTACATCTATTTATCCTGCATTCTAGTTTACATTTTCAGATATTTTATTTCATTCCTTTAGGAATAAATAGAAATCACAGTCCCTTAACCATTTAACTTCTTACCTTAAAAATAGAACTACTATTACCGTTAAATAAAAAATAGAAACTAATTTTAGTCGTTAAGTCACATACTTTCTCTTTTATCATGAATATTTTCTGCTCTCTCATACTCAGCAATGAAAAATATCTAACCATGAACATGGTTAGATATATCTTTCTAAGAAGTTGGGATGACATTTAACATTAAAAAAATAACTACCTGAATGATGAAGTTTAAGACTAGGTGTTTTAATTGAGTTTTGGGCAGAGGCAGAAAAGAAAAAAGTGAGAAACAGAGAATCATTAAAATGGCTGAACATAATATAGAAAAAAATTTGTTTAGCTTTTAGAAAGAAATATTAGGAAATAAAAAAAAATATACAAAAATTTAAAAAGAGAATATGAAGAAACACAGATCTAAAAGGTGTGATAAAATTTTATGAAAGCAATATTTCAGTAAAACAGCGAGATAGATCCATAAAAAGAGGTGAAATATGACATAATAATCATACAAACAATGTATAAGAGAAAAATGCCAACTGAATTATACTGAATAGGTACAATTCACAAAAAATAAATGTTATTGATTTAATTGTTTAAACATGTATCAAAAGAATTGTAGATCAACCTTATAACTTTGCAGAAGTGAATGTTAAGTATTTAAATTTTTTTAAAAATATTCTTGGTGATCAACACGAAAATATCAGGCATGCATAAAAATCATTTAAAAAAATAAAAGTGAAGATAAAATTAATTAAAGTGAAGATATAGTAGTTCACTTTTTCTTTATAATTATCATAAATTGAATAAAAAATTTTCTACCTAGTTAATTGACTCATTTATATAACAATCTTGGAAACATTTTAATAATCCATTGACAATGTTAATTGTGATGACTCTTCCTTAATAACAAAAATTTAAATAAAAAATTTTTTCAGCGACATAAAAGAAATAATGTAAACAACTCAACCTATAACATAAACTCTATTTACGTATTTTAACAAAATATTTAGTTATTTGTCCCATAACCTAGAATCAATTTTGACTGTGATGATGGCACCATTACATTTATAATGTAATTGTGACTTGCTCACAATGTGTAATATGCTCATACAGAACATGTATGAGCATGTTTTAAAAATATGTGATAGTGCAGAAAGAATGATGAGAAGTTTGAATGCGTTAATGTCAAAGAAGAGAGCACCAAGGGCTTCGAAGAGAAGACTTCTTGCGTTGACAGTGACTTCTGCAATGTTGTATGCCGTTCCGGCATGGTGGTCAGCATTCAATATTGGAAGGAATAGAGATAGAATGAAGAAGATACACAGAGGGGTACTCTTAGGAGTTGTATCGGCCTACAGAACGGTCTCTTATGAGGCCCTCTGTGTCATTTCTGGAGTTTTCCCTATAGATCTTATCGCTAAATACAGAGTTGAGAAATACTTAGGCAGAACAGATAATGAAGTAAAAGAAGAGATATATAACTTATGGCAGCAAAGATGGCTGGATGCAGGGGTAGCTAATTGGACTAGATTATTAATACCTGACATATTAATATGGACAAGTAGGCGTCACGGTGAAATGGATTATTATGTTACACAATTTTTAACAGGGCATGGTTATTTCAATGCATATCTTTATAAAATTGCCAAAAGAGATCAGCCTATGTGTATGTACTGTGTAGAACAAGATGATGTTGAGCATACCATTTTGAGGTGCCACAAATGGCAGGAGTTAAGGCAGGTATTAGAGGAAAAACGCCGAAGGAAACAGTTGACTATATGCTTGGTAGTGAGGTAAAATGGAAAAAGGGTGCTGATTACATAAGAACAGTTTTAAAGCAAAAGAATATAGATGAAAGAAATATGGGGTACTAGTTTGTTAGGTGGGGTGGACAGCCTCAGCAGTGAGAGCCAGCATGCTGAGGTGTGCTGGTTTCAATGATCTGCTGAGGACTCCTTGGGTGTGTTTGGTAGGAATAAAAAATATCAAAAGATCCATGGGCCACACCACGGCATTGATTTATGGTGTGGTGCCATAAAGGACAAAAATGAAAGAAACCTCAAAAGAGCCACCGCTTAGCCCGACCTGCCATGCCGGTAGGTGGGGAGGGCTAATTAGAGTAATGGACACTCCCCTGGGTGGCGTAATACCATCAAGTCGGTCCGGCCCAGGGGAGTAGAGGGAACAAAAAAAAAAAAAAGGATAAAGTGTAAAATAAAAATAAAACAAATTATAACGTATAAGTATATATTTTGCTCTAGAGTCAAACCTTAAAAACTACTCTATAACTTCATGTTTCCATATACAGATACCAAAATATTGATAAGACTGAAGTAATTTATTAACATAGAAGATGACATAACAATTAATATTAATAATAAACACAAGTAATACTGGAGAAGGAAAATAATTTTTTTTGCCTCTGATAGATTTGCCTCTGATTATTTTTGTGATTCTGCTAGTATATTTTTCCCAGAATTCAAATATGATATCGGTTTTTCCTCATCATGCAAGGTTTCTGAGAGACAGACATTTAAAATTTCAAACATTTTAATACTTTATGCAATCTTAACTAGACAGTATTCAAACATTTGACTCACATATAAAGTAAGAAATGACAATTTTCTGCTGTATTTCACTTGTGGAGTGTCCCATGTGATAGGCCAACAGTAATTGGCCAGCATATTAGGATTCTAATAGCCTTGATATCTCTTTCCCATAGCTGAATTCTCCTGATGAAAGTGCTCCCTGTGCTCATCGCTCACTACACCAAGATTTTCCAGGAATAATGCAGGTGTGAATGCAGGCAGTGTACTTTTAAGGACATATTACAACCCAAATTTTTATAAGATGTTATGAGATCGTTGACAATGTCACGGTAATTTTGGCCTTTCGATTAACCAAAAAACTGGGTAACATTTCCATGGCGATGATGAAATTCTTCATTAATCCTAGTTTGATATGTACAAAGGTGTATGCACATTTTTAGTATTATACAATGGGTCATGTTTCACATTTTCAGATCAATAATGAGTGATTCGCCTTCTAATGAAATGAAAGGCCATTCTTTTCTAAGGAAATGTTTTTTTTCTGTCCCTACTATCCCATTCATAGTAAAAACAACAACACTTTGTGTAACCATGCTGCAGACCAAGAATAATTGCAATTACCTTCAAATCACCACAAATATTCCATTCATACACTGCATATTGAAGCTTTTCCAATATAAATTTAAAGTTTTCATATGTTTCTTTCATACTAGCAGAGCCACAGGTACTGATGGAAATTTATTGCCATTATGCAAAAACACGACTTTTAAACTAACCTTAGAGGAATCAATGAACAAGCGCAATTCAGTTGGGTGATGTTCATTACACAGTCTCCATGAGAGACACTTTGTTCTGTACGACCAGCGTACAGAACACTAAACTGTTTTATTCAGAATGACAATTACGATAAATACATACATATCTTTGTATTCTTTTAAAGAAGATTCCATCGTTTTAGCCAAGAAGCAAGCATTTCAGACTGTTTTTTGGATAACTTTAAATCTTGTATGAGATCAAGATTTTCTTGATCAGCAAATGAGCTCAGATGAACTGCTTTGCTCAAAATTTGTATCACCAGAATCTATTTCTGTTTCTTCCTTACGTCCATCAGACTCTTGAATTCTCTTCATCTAATGCCACATGTTCTGGAGGCTTTGGTATGGCCAAATACCAAAGATAAGACCAGTGTGGAACTGGTCTTATTGCAAAATTGCAAGTTAGGGTACACCACTGTATGTTTTGATTTTGCCATAATCCCTTTAATGTTTGTTAAGAAGCAATAACAGTCAGAAGAGTGATCTTTTGGTTTTCTCCAAATCTCAGGGATAGCAAATGGCATATCGCGTGTTCCATTTTTCCATGCAGCGAGTGCTTACCTGATAAACAACAGATATGTGCGACCCAGGCCCTTAATTGGTCCTCAACTTTACACCCAAAATAAAATTCATAACACTTTTTTACTAATGGATTTAGGTTTTGCCTTTTGGGACTTGAACGTCACTTCATCACATACATAACAAAAATTGTCAGGATGATTTAAACAAACTCTAGGCATTTTGTAACTAACGACTAATTAAAAGAAATAAAGTTGTAAATATTTAATACACAATAATTCAGACACACAAATCACTCACAATGACGTGTTTACTGGTTCACCTATCTCACAGCTGGCTTCTTCTGATGAATGTGTCCTACATTAGATCACATTTGTATATGTCTACACATGTCTGAACTCTGAACCTGCATAACAGTAGCAACACTACCCTTTGAGTTAGCTCATTTGGTTCAATCATATTTACAGTGCTCTAGAAGCGTTTACGTTACAATGGACCAATGGATGACAAAACATTTAAAATAACAAAAAGGTGTTGTGATGGAGAAATTCTGAATACCTCTTAGGTAATAATTTTTTTACCTAAAATAAACTAATTTAAATGACAATAAATTTAATAAAATATTTAAAAAACTAAAATGTATTAAGGTTGTTGATTATGACAGGTTTTATAGATCAACTTATACATTAATTTTTAAATTCATACCCCTTTATTATAAGTAAGGGGGAAAGTAAAAATCCAGTAACTGTTTCTTGAGTGGTTTGTAAATCGACTTGAAAAAGTTCAATTGAAGCATTTTATTTTTTATGAGATTACAGGCTAAACTGGTATAAGTATTACTACAAATGGAAATTTGCAGTGTATGAAAAACGCCTTGCCATACCTTTATTCAAACCAAGGACATCTAAGTAATTATCCTTAGATGAGGTTATATATCTTCTGACATTCAACTGTTTAGTTGTAACATTTGGTTTCTTAATGGAAGTACATTATTCTGGACCAAATTATCTTTAGGTATGATGGCCACAATTTTATTATCCAGGGCAGTTGATACACAACAGCCTCCTACCAAACATAACTCCTAGGCAAATGTCTTACCTAGCTTACATACCAATAATACGAAGGGTAACAAAGTTTTTGATGCTGTTTTTCATACCAGATATGATATTTTCTTCAATTTCTAATTCATTTTGAAGGCTCAGGCAGAAAGCAAAGGCTTCCAGCCTGAGCCTTCAAAAAATTTGATGAAGTAGTATCAATCCTCTTAGTTACAGGATTGTGAGTTTTCTTTTTACAGCTGCTCAAAATCATCCATCATACCTTTTCCATGTCTTGCTTTAGAAAAATCCTATCATATTTTGATTTCACAAGATATGAAGGAAAATATTTTTTAATAAATGTTTGTTTCATTCAGTTTCTGTATTCTGAGAAATTAAATTGTACATTCTTGTAAGTCTGGATGAAAAACATATCCAAATATGGTGTGACTACTGATGGTCTATATTGATTGAAACTGTAAAGAAACCTAATGATTTAATGGCACTATTCCCACCTTCCTTTGAATTATATCAAACACCAGTGTGCAATGATAAAAGATGCTTTAAAGGACCTAATGATGATTAGTTAGATAATTTTCTGCAAAAATCCATTTGAATCATTTCTCTTTTATTACAGTTGGTATATCATAATAAAAACACATATTTGTTTTTTTTTTAGCATGTCAGTATTTGTTCAAGTATAAATTTAAAATTTCCCTCTTGATATTTTCATGATTTCCTTTACTTTCATTTCTCTTTGTAAATTTATTTTTTTTAATGTAGGTGTTGTTTAACTAATGAAAATTTAATATAAAATCTTCTCTTTGATATTAAAATTCAACAATATATTTACAGTATTGAAAATTATAAAAACTGAATATTCTTTTATTACTTTTATCATTCCTAAAGGTGAAATGATAAATTCCATGTTTTCATTTTTTATATATGCACAATTCTCTGTCTTTTATATCTGCACAAACCTCAATTCTCGTTTTCTAGTGTACACCCTGTTTAACAGTTACATATTCAAATAAATTTACTGTTTCAGAATTCTATTTACTTGTAACAATTTGGCCTCCTTTGTTTAGAATAATTAACAATATTACGATTTAATATTTTGTTTGATTTGTACAAATGAATCTTCTAAAAGTATTTTGGACAAAATAAGTTTTTTAAACTTACTTTGTACCCCTCCATAGTAAATCCTTGAAACAACTGCTATTGAACCATAGGTGACAGCTTTCCTACACCCACTAATATTTCATTATTTTTTTGGTAACTGGGATGAATCCTTAATGTTTGTTCTACAAACTGTAATAGTGAATAACTTTAATTTCACCTAAATGTAGGAGGAATTGGCCCATAATATTCAATGCCTGTCATAGGAGGAAGCTGAAAGGAAGCCCACACCCTGTAGGATTGGGTATTAAGAATTGGCCTATGGTATTTCCTCCTGTTGTATGGGGCATTTAAGAGGGAGTTTTACACCCTGTACTTCCAGGTACGGTAGAATAGAACTAGTGTTTTTCCACTGCCTGTCACAGGAGACAACTAAAAGGAAGGCTCACCCTTGGTAGACTGAGAAGGGGGCTTACACCCTGTAGGTCTGGGCATTGTAGAATAGGCCTACAGTATTCCCTGCCTGATGTACAAGGTGACTAAAGGGAGGTTTACACCTTATAGTTCCAGGTTTGGTAGAATAGGACTGCTTGTTGGAGTCTACTGAAAGGGAGGCTCACCCCCAGTAGGTCCAATGACTGAAAGGGGGAGCTTACACTCTGTAGATCAGGGCATTGTGGAGTAGGCCTACAATATTCTGCCTGTTGTAGAAGATGTGACTGAAAGGGAGGCTCACCCCCTGTATGTCTGCTGACTACAAAGGGGGCACATCCACTAGGTTTGGGCACTGTACAGTAAGCCTACAGTATAACCTACTTAATAAGTTTAATGCTTTTTATAATAATGAATAATTATTTTCTTTCAAATTATTCTTCTACCAATCAGTTTTTTATATTACAAATAATACAAAATCTGTTTAACATACAAATAAAATAAATGTAAATGAAAAGAATAATGCGTACACATATATAAACAAATTATAACTTATAATTTTAAATGGTGCTCTAGTCAAATCTTAAAAATTACTCTTAACTTCATAATTTCCATGTACAGGTAGCTGAACAGCTACCTGTAATAAAGTCATTTATTAACATAGAAGCTAATTAACATTAGCAATAAACACAGCTACCTGTAATAAAGTCATTTATTAACATAGAAGCTAATTAACATTAGCAATAAACACAAGTATTTAATTAACATATCTTAAGTAATAATTATTACAACTGATTTAAATAATAAATTAAGTTTCTTAATTATGATAAGGTTTGTAGATCAAACTTATACTTTAGATTAATGTCTCTTTATTATAAAAGTAGATGCAAGTAAAAATCCAACAATTTGTTCTCGAGTGGATGTGTAAAGATTGCTACAGCTCCATCTAAACAATTTTTTTTTTGAGATTAAGGCTCAACTGATACAGCTATTAGTCCAAATGGAAATTTGTAATATATGAAAATTGCCTTGCCCTACCTGGATTTGAATCTGGGACATCTAATAAATTATTCTCAGGTATATATCTTCTAACATTTAACTGTTACATTTAATTTTTTAATAAATGTAGATTTTTCTAGATCAAATATTATCTTTAGGTGTAGTGAGTACAATGCTATGATCCAGGGCAGATGATACACAACAGCCTCCTACCAAATATAACTCCTAAGCAAGTGATTTGCCTAACTTGTATAATACCAATAACAGGAAGAACAAAAAAGATTTTAATGCTGTTTTTCATATCATGTATGAAATTTTTTTTCTAATAATGAACTTTGCTGTCTTTCTGAGTCTTCAAAAAATTTGATTAGTAATATCAAACCTCTTAATTACAGGATTGTCATCTTTTCTTTTTGTAACTGCTTCAACATCATTATTCTTACATTTATTACCACAGCAGAAGAATTCTATGTCATGGTTTTGAAAATAAGATACTACTGTACTAATTATTCTTTCCTCAATAGTCGGTCCTTTTGAGTTTGAGTTGGAATGATGGTATCTGAAAATTTCACACTAGAATATGAAATATTACAGTGAAGTCTTCTAAATGTTCCTTTTTTTTGCCATAGCCATTAATACTATAACATACTGTGTGTGAAAGCCTATTCTGTGTTCTTTATTTGTAGATGATTTTTCAATTTACATAACATCTAGAGCTTTAGCTACTGGTGAACGGCTGCTTCAAATACTACTCGTTTAGAATCATTTGGTTAAACAACTGGATTCACGTTTATTTGGGTGAAAACGAAATTCATTTGCTTTTCATGCTTGAGGAAATATGTTGACCCTCAACTGCTTTTACATGGTGAACCAGTTGTGCCGCGCATGTGGGTCACCAGATTTCTTGGATTGTGGTTTGACCAACAGCTGACATGAGTAACACATTTAAAGAAGCTGAACATAAAATGTCTAAAAATTCTAGACATTCTGATAGTTCTATCTAATACTTGTTGGTTAGCTGATCATGTCTCTCTGGTCCATTCCTGCATAGACTACATGTTTGGCATATTCGTCTCCAAGGCGTTCTAAAAATGCTCAATGCAGTCCACCATTCATTTATCTGTTTGACTAGATGTGCGTTTCATTCAAGTCCTGTGGCAAGTCTACTAGTGGAAAGTGGGAGCCATCTCTGTGGAATAAACAAACCCAAATGATCTACTCCCATATAGTATGCATTAAAGTGCAACCAAATCATCCTACCTTTGATGTAGTGTTCACCAACTCACATATCAATCAATATCAGGAACATCTGAGATCTACTGCTTCACTAGGCATCAGAGCTCAGCACCTTTTCTTGGCTTTAGACATACAATTACCTCCATTATCGCTTATTACTCAATGATATTACCCTCCTCGGCAGCCTTTTCTCATGAATTACTGCTTTAGTCTGGGTCAAATTCAAAAGAAGGACACGAATCCGGATATCTGATGAAAAAATTTTTAATACTGTAAATAGCATAAATCCAGAGGCTACAGTTTACATAGAAGGCGCTTTACACGATAATTCTGTTGGTTGGCGACAGGACATATGTGTTGGCTTCCCAGTATCATCAGTGTTTTTATCACAGAGCTGTTTGTGATTAACCAGGCCTTAAATAGACTTAGCCCAACATTCCAACATGTACTTGTCAGCTCAGATTCCATGAATGTCTTGCAAGCCATTAGTGATAGGCATTCCAAACCCCCTGTTGTTTGACATATACAGTACAGTCTACCATCTCTGAAATAACTCAATGGTTTTTTTAAGGTGTTAATCTTAAACTGTTTTTCTCATTTCTTCAAGATGATTCTATATGGTCTCTACATAATCTCTTCTACATGACTCAGCATTTATCATAGAACCCTTTGACATGACCTCAATATGCATAACATCTCTCTTCAGCATATCAAATATCTCAAAATTTTATTACTTTTTCAGAAATGGGAAATGAGGAAACTTCTAACAAGTGATTGTTTCATTTGAAGGATGATGGACCCATCTCTGGTCACAATTTTGTCTTCCTTCATAATGAATCAAAAATGCTAGAGTTGTATGAAAATATTTCTCCTTGTGCTCTTCTGTTGATAAATAAGACACTCACCTAGCACACATTAACAGTTCATACACTTAAGAAATGATGCTGTCCACACTTTGTTCAAAATATCCAATTCGGCAACAATTTTGTTCACTGAGATCATCTACTTGCAAGAAACATATTGTGTACGCATTTAACATTGCCATCCAGTATCAAAGTTGATGGCCTTCCCTATCAGTTATATACTCAATTTGTGTGTCCATTTTTACAACACTTTAAACCATTTTGTGATAACCTTGTAGGAAAATGCTATATTATTGAACACTTCACTCAGTGGGTGATGAATTTCATACAGGTTGATGCATAAGGTTTATGGTTAATAATGATACAGTAAAATATTCAAATTGTAACTATAGTAGAGAAAAACAGAACTATAACCAAGTACTACAGTAAAATATTCAAATTGTAACTATAGTAGAGAAAAACAGAACTATAACCAAGTACTGTACACAGTTCATCAAAATATCTCTTTTACAAATTGTAAAAATCCAACCAAGTGATGAATATTCATTAATTTTTACTTTCTGTTCCTTGATTGGTTCTACTGATACTCTCTATAGTAAATACATTTATACAGTTTTCTAAATCTAATTCAACACAATAAAAATTAAAAAATCAAACAATCCTTGATGATATTACTGAAGCATTACAATTCGCACCCACACACCTGAAACTTTGCTCACCTTGCATTCAAATCATCTCAGGTTTGAAGCAAGTATCAGGCGATGCGTGGAAGTGTTAAGCAAATGATGATGAGTAGTACTTCAATTTAATTCACTTTAACGAAGATATCAATATAATAATAGTAATATTAATTAATTTAAAAATAGACAATAAATGAATATAATTTATACAGCAGATACAATATTTTATACAAATATCTTTTAAACATTTAAATTCTCTTAACGTCTAACAGTGTGGCAATAAATATTTCTACTAGGAATTATTTGTAAATTCATCATGCTAATAACACTTTATAATCAATCCTCTCTTTTTTACAAAATCACAAAAAATTTAATCAACCTTATATAGATATCAGAGATACAGCACATTTACTCATTAATTCCATTTGAATTCTTCCTCCTTTAAAAAAACTAATAATATTAATGAAAATCAACTTTTTTAAATTTAAAGGATTTTTCACATTATTCATAACAACTTACAAAGTGATAAATAATTCAACAAATTGCATTCTAAGATCAGTATATACCAATTTATTGAAATTAATGGAAATTTATCACTTCTTTTTTGTGCTTGGAATAATTAATGTGACTGTAATTTCTTCTTCTTCAGAGTGAACTGTTTTTATTATCAGAATCTACAGTTGCTAATTATTTTTATTTTGCTACAGTTATTAACAATCAAAAAACAATATTTTTTGACCAAAAATTAAAAAATTACTAAATTGTGAGGAAGTAAACTGAGAATTTAACACAACACTGAATAGTTTTATTTAAGAAGTATAATTATAAAATATGAACATAACAAAGAATACACAAAAAGCAGGCTGGCAGAACAAAAGTTTTCATTGAGGAAAGAAATTACCATGAATATATACTTAGATCTATGATAAGAAAAATATTATTAAAATGTTTGTCTGGAGTATAATGATATACAGTAGAAAAATACTGACAGTAAGAAGTAAAAATGGATAAACAATTAAGACTTTTGGAATTTTGGAGAAAGATATTTGTGAATTTAAGTTACGCTGATGTTAGTAGAAAATAAAAATATTTTAAGATCAATGGAACAAAAAAATTTATAGAAAAATCATCTAAGAAGTGATTCATGCATAATCTGTCAACTGATAAAAAAAAGTTTTCATTTATTTTTCAATTTTCTATAACAAAAATGTTTGGATCAAAAACTGTTTTTTTATTCATTTATTTCTTGAATTGTAAGTCAATTGATTCATTACTTCTATTTATTTCAAAATAAACAAAGATTTCAAAAATCTTTTTCTCGTCAAATTTAATTTCTTAATACATTCAGGATTAGTTGATTTTTTCATAAAGGAGTTATTATAAAGAGGAAGGCTAAAGTGGAATACATAACAGGTGATCAAAGATGCAGATGTACATATCTGGACATTAAAAAATAGCACAAAAAGGAAGGAATTGCAGAATAGCATATCAAGCCAGTAAAAAAATGACTGCTGATGAAAGAAATATTGATTTAAAAATGAAGTTATAACTTGTAGTAATACTTCTTTCATTAATCATATAATCTAGAAACCTTCCTCACCTTAATAACAATGTGTAATCTATCCACAATTCCTATGATTTCTGGTAATGCATATTCTCTCAGCATAATTATTTCAAATAATATAACTTTACACTAAAATAATTATCCTGAAAATTCTGAGTAAATTACATCATTACCAATTCCATCGCAACATAGAGAATTACTAATTTAATTATCAACTGAATTTAAAAAAAAATTAAACTAATAATCAAATTTAATATAATACTTTTAGTCCTGTTACCCAATTGTTAATGTCTGGCAATTTTTTTCTAAGAAGGGAAATTTTGTTTTGTGACACAAAGTTTTTAGTGCTACTCAACCGGTATAGATACGGCAGTGTGCGTTGATTCTCCTTGAGCTGTGTAAACTTTTGTGACGTTTCTGGTTGTGTTACGAACAGAATGTCTTTTACCATAGAACAACGAGTTTTCATTCTTGAACAATATTTTGCTACGAAATCGTATGTGAGTGTAAAAGAATTATTTCAAATTAAATTTGTTGGTATTCCTCCGCCAGAAAAAATGTCAATTTCTAGGCTAGCTAACCAATTTCGAGAGACAGGTAGTGTTTGCGACAGAAAAC
Organism: Lycorma delicatula; assembly: GCF_047948215.1. Lineage (NCBI taxonomy): Eukaryota > Metazoa > Arthropoda > Insecta > Hemiptera > Fulgoridae > Lycorma > Lycorma delicatula. Next base: position 6,828,866 of record NC_134455.1, on the reverse strand, counting down.
ATAGTGGTCGACCAACTCGCTTGACAGATGACGTTTTAGAGAATGTTAAAACAAGATTGCTCAATTCTCCACGGAAAAGTTTACGAAAACTTTCCACGCAAGTCGGTTTGTCATATTCGAGTGTTCAGAAAGCCGCTAAAAAATTGAAATTGTATCTGTATCGTGTATGATTGGTCCAAGAGCTTCAGCCTCCAGATTTAAACAAGCAATTGCAATATTGCCGTTGGTTTAGGTCTCTCGTAAATGATAACGGAATCAAATTTTTAAACACAGTGCTCTTTAATGATGAAGCTTGGATCCATCTCGATGGTTATGTGAACAGTCAAAACTGTAGAATTTGGGCGGTTGAAAATCCTAACGCTTTACAAGACAAATCTTTGCATCCTGAAAAAATTGGTGTGTGGTGTGCGATATCTTGTCTCATATAGTCGGACCCATATTCTTCGAACAGACAGTAAATGGTGAAGTATACAGGAATATTGTGCGCCAATTTGTGTCCTTCCTGGAACCTCAAGAATGGTATTGCTGGTTTCAGCAAGATGGCGCTACATGCCACACGTCTCGAGAAACCATGGATTTTCTGCAACAGTTCTTTGATGATTGAATAATAAGTAAGGGCTTATGACCTCCAAGGTCCCCAGCCCTCACATCTGCTGACTACTTTTTTGTGGGGCTATATTTAGTCCAAAGCCTTCAAAAACAATCCTCACACTATTGATAATGAACTTAAAGTCAATATTACAGACTTAATCACGAATATTTCCAATGCAACTATTAAAAAGGTTTCTGCCAATATGCTGAAAAGAGTCCGTGTGTGTATAACCACAAGGGGTGGGCATTTTGAGCATATTCTTTAACAATTATGTAAGTAATAGCTTTTTATTAAATCTCTTTTGTAAGTAACAAATACATTTTTTTATTCCACCTAAATTTCACTTTCTTAAGTTACATTTAAAATTGGGTAACAGGACTAAAAAATCACTCTGTACTTTTAAATATATGCATTCATCACTGAATTAAATATTTAAAAAAATTAAAATTAAATCAAACCACTTAATACAACCAAAAAAAATATAGATAACTATTAAAGATATGTAATTAACTTTTTGTAATATTTTCTGAAAAATTAAAATGTTGTTTTTATAGAACACAATTCTCTTCACAAGTTATTATTAATGAGCATAATGATTCTAACAAGGAAAAAACAAATATATTTATAGTAAAACAATAAAAAAAAAAAAAGTGAATCCGATTATAGTCTTCTAACACTTGTTGAGGCGCTTCTTGCTTTCAAAAACTTAATGGTGATTTCTTGCAGCCTTAAGAATATCATCAGATGCTGATACATGTAATAAACACACCTGAAACTTTGCTCACCTTTGTTGAATACAGGTTGAGCAAGGATTCAGGCCCATTTATAACAAGGTACAGAATTTTCATCAATGTTTTTCCTATAGTTCACTAATCAAATTGAAAATTAATTAAAATTCTCTCCTTTACAAAGTAAAATTAAACACTTATTTAGTCCATACTAATTAAAGAAAAAACTAAACAACATACTATTGTAAGTAACAAAAAACAAAAATAAAAAAAAACAATTAAAAAATAAACTTATTTGAAATAATTGATAATCCTCAGAAAAATGGATAAATAAATAATAGCTACTAAATTAAATATCTATTTTCTTTTAACAATGAAAATTACATAAATGTTCTACTACAGTACAAAATTATTATGCATAAACTGAAAAACAACTACCATGTTTTTTCATTACTAGTACTTATAATAAATGTAGATGATCAAAAAATTGGGCAAAATTGAATAATAATGCAATTTTTCTTGGAGTGGGATAAATTAAATCAAATTTTCTTGAAAATCTAGGTAAAAATATCTAAGTTTATCTAACATTCATATCACACACGAACAGGAGAATAAATATTATTCTCATGTCAGCAAATAACACAAGATTATATTTATTTAAAACAATAGTTCTTTAGAGAAATTAGATCGATTACATGATCTAATTAACATACACTGTTGAAGGTTCAACAAAATAAAAAAAAGGAATGAAATTCACAGAGGAAATTTTTTTTTAAGTTGGAAACAGATAATAGGAATAATTAAAAATGAAGAATTCCAGTTCTTTGTTCTTAAAAATGAAAGAGAAAAACAGCTGATGTAATCGTACAACAAAGTATATTATGAGGTGGAAAAACAAACAAACCACTTTGGATGTAACTACAGGTATCAACAAAAATTAAATGACTTTTTTCCATCTTTATTCTTTCTTTATAAATATTTCACACAAAAAAAAAAAAACTAATACAAACTGGTAGAACTAGAGGTGGAAAGTAAGAAAATCTAAACCAGTTTCTGAAAATGCTGGAAAACTGAAATTTTTGATATTCTTTATAAGGATAAGATTTACAAGAAACAATGAATGGCATGGATGAAGTCCTACACAAGAACTACCGAATGAAAATAAGCAAGAACAAAATGAAAGGAATTAAATGCAGTAGAAATAATGTATATGCACCACTGAATATAAAAGTAGGAAGAGAAAAAACATTACGGAGGTAGAACAATTTTGTTATTTGGGAAGTAGAATTACTAAAGATGGACAAAGCAGGAACGATATAAAATGCTGAGCATAAAATGTGAGCAGCACAGGGGCAACGAGCCTTCAGTCAGAAATATAATTTGTTTACATAAAAAATTAACTTAAAAGTCAGGAAAACATTTTTTAAAGTATATTTTTGGAGCGTAGCTTCAAAAGTAATACAAAAAGTAAAACTTGGATGATCGGAGTACCTGAGAAGAGAAGATTAGAAGCTTTTGAAATGTGGTGCTATAGGAGAATGTGAAAAATCAGATGGTTGGATAAAGTGACAAATGAAGAGGTGTTGCGATAAACTAATAAAGAAAGAAACATTTGGAAAAATATAGTTAGAAGAAGAGACAGACTTACAGGCCACATATTAAGACATCCTGGAATAGTCGCTTTAATACTGGAGGGTCAGGTAGAAGTTAAAAAAAATTTTGCAGGCAGGCAACGTTTGGAATATGTGAAACAAATTGTTAGGAATGTAGGATGTAGGGGATATACTGAAATGAAATGACTGGCACTAGACAGGGATTCTTGAAAACTGCATCAAACCAGTCAAATGATTGAAGACAAAAAAAATAAGGATATGACATGTCCTAACAGATAAAGGATAGACATGTCATAAGGATGTGACATGTCAGTTTAGCTTGCTAACATAAGAGAACAATAAAAAATAAATAAGTTTTTTTTATGATTCTTAGTATGTTTAAAAGTTGGACATTAACTTTTTAAATTAAATGGTAACTGATTTACTGAAATTAATTTCTTCAAATTACATTATTACCATAGAGGATTTCAATGTAGTATGTTTGACTCCTACTGAGCACTGATTGTATAACATAATGTAATATTTTGCAAACTTGTGATTTTTTAAAAATATTCACTTGCAATAGTTTTTCTACTTGAAACTAAATGATATTAAAACTGGGAATAAAATCTTAAATAATTCATTTAATTTTGAATTTTTATTTTGCAACAATCAGCTACAAAATATTTTAAATTACAAGCTTTAATCTACAGAGAATTTAAAGAATACAAAATATTTTATATTTATATTTTCACTCAAAAATTGTTTTCACCAAATATCTTAACACATATAAAATTAATTACCATGCCCAATACACAACTCTCACATATATCACGCCTGACATTAATATAATTCATACTGATAATTCTTAAAATATGATCAGTTAAGACCATTTAGAAAGGCAAATAAAAGCTTAAGAAAAAAGATTAGATATATAAAACCAAACAGACAAAATAAATAGTTCACACTGAAAAGGCTAGTAAACATAAAACAGTGAGGTAAATATGTCAAAGCAATTATTATTTTATTTATTTTTATTCATATATTTAAATTTATTATAAAAATACATATAAATTTATTTAAATATTAAATATATATATAATTTTTTTTTTTGTATACGGTTTACAAAAAAGAAAAAAGAATATTGGGATTTTTTTACAAGTATTTATATCTCTGTAACTCTTACAGTAATGAATAAAATTAAAGAGTAATTTTATAATTTTTCCCTACAAGTGTTCAATATGAATACCTTTCATCACACAGTACATTCAACCAAGAGGAGAGTTTGTCCAATACTTTTAACCAGTATGTATTACCTGTATGTATACTTTAACCAGTATGTCTGGAGTAATGGAAGTTACAGCTGCTTCACTCCTGTGCCTCAAAATCAGGTAGATCAGTAAGGTAGTAGAAGTGCATACTAAAGATCCTTTATTAAACCCCAAAGGAAAAAGATCACGTGAGTTCAAATCGGGTAACCTTAAAGGCCACTACAAACAATCTCTATCATCGGGTCCATGCAGATTAATCTAGTGGTTGGGGAAAATATCATTCAACCAATCCCACAGAGAATTATGTCAGTGAAGAGGCGCACCATATCTTGTTGCCAAATAAAGGTTTTTGGTCCACCTTGCAGTTGAGGAAAGAGACTGTATGCAGCATGTCCAAAAAAGCAACTCCAGTTACGCTGTAAACTCGTACAACCAGTTTAACTGTAAATCCTGTAAACTTGACATCAAGATATTGAACAGAAAATATTTAATTTTGGAGTGCCAAATTCATATTGTAAGAATTCATGGGGATTTTCTTACTCCAGATACAGGCATTATGTGCGCTAACTTTTCCACTAATATTTAATGTTGACTCATAACTAAGCAGTATAGAATCAAGAGTCATCTTCATGCTGTAACATTTTGATTGTGAAAGCATGCGTAGCACAGTTGACAAGTTTCAAAGCACAGAAGGCTTTTCATTCAGGAGTCGCCATCTTTGCTAGTGCCACTTACAAGTGAAAAAGTAGGGAATAAATTTATGGACATGAGTGCAACTAAAACTGTCCTTTTTGCTTTTATCAAGTCTAAAATCAATACTGTACACCTCATTCAAGAGATATAATAAATTAAAAGCCTGATTATTATTTTTTTTTACATCTGATATATATATATAAGATGTAAAAAAAAATATTTATATATATATATATATATATATATATATATATATATATATATATATATATAAATAAATAATATACTTTATATATATGTATATATATATATATATATATATATATATATATACATAAAATTATTTATTTATTTTTTAAATTAATTCTTTCAAGAATCATACTCCTCTGTACTATATACAAATATATTTATTTTTTTGCAACCAAAGTACAAAATAAATAAAGAAGGATGACTTACCTTATTCCACTACATATAAAGGAGCGTTTTGACAATTTACTCGCAGCATCTCTTGACAATTTACAGCATTATATATTCATCTCAAATTACATTACAAACTTCGTAAAATATAAAAATGTATCATGCATATATTTATTTTATTTAAAATTTCAAATCTTTAATCTTTTTAAACTTTTATTCAACTAAATTAAATATTAAAACAAATTTAAAAGTTAGAAAAATTAATCAAAATTGAATTAACATTAAGAATTAAATTAAAATTAAATTGTAAACATTTTTACATATGTAAAAATATGACATCATCAAGACATAAAATAAAATTAAAATTAACAATCAAAAATTAAAATTAAAGTCAAATAATTTTTAAGTAAAGCAATTATGGATGTTGTTCATCTAACTGAACTTACTTTACTATACTGATTGAAATACATTAAATTATGCATAACTATCAAAATAGATGGTGATGCCATCTACTGCAGCTTTCAAAATACTGTCATCCTCATATTCTGTCTGAAGAGTGTAAAAAATTAAAAAAAACCTGCTTGATCATATTAAATTTTTAAAAATGTTTTTATATACATGGTATCTTTATATTTAAGTATATATATACATATAGTATATTTTTATACACAAGTCTCAGGAGTGGTCGACCTGAGTTGTTCCAGACTACATGTTTATACTGGTACATTTACTTACATTGCAATAAGAATGCAACTACATCAGGCCTGGCAAGCCGATAGAAGTAATTATATTTTCACACACGCACAATACACACACACACACACAGAGAGAGAGAGAGAGAGAGAGAGAGAGAGAGACCTGACAGTAGCAGGAAAATTGACTGGAGAAAATAACAATATAAATATATTTATATATTTTATATATATAACTGTTTTTTTTCCAATAAAATTTTATACATAAGGTCTTTTTTTTAGAAATATTTATTTTTATAATAATACAGCTTTCTTGTTAAGTTTAGCTAGATGTATATTAACTGTGTGTTGTTATTCAGTTGAAATTATGATTGCCAATTTATGATTCATTTTGTAACAAAATATTATTGTCTGTAATAATGCCATAACCACTGGTGCAGATAAGGAATTCTTCGATTTCAATTGCATAAAAGATTAATACTTTGATGAAGTCCCAACAATTCAGCAAGCTAATTTTCAGTGTCCTTCTCATTATTTTATAAAAATTCTATAAAACTTCAGAACTTGATAACAAACCACAAATTTGAAAGCAATAAGAATTATTTAAAAATGATTTTAGGAGGTCTGTAGTTCAGCAAACTTGATCTATGGGCTGACAGACACAATTAGTTCATTAATAACTAAAGTATTGCTATTTCATAAATAATTATTAATAATTCTAAACGTATTACCTATTAATGGTTACATTAGTTGAGAATTTGTATCCAACAGTCAAATATTCAACAAATCATCATTGTTAACTGGATTCAATGTGCAAAATTAAGTTAAGAGCTTCAGTTTAAAATATCAAATGATTATTTTTTAAATTCAATCTTTGAAAGTGTATTCCTATAATACATAAATAATTTTACATTAACATTAATCTATTTTAGTCATCAATTAATTCCATTTTTATATGTAAAATTCAAAAAACTAAGTGCATGACAGAACAGTTTTGCAAATTATAGTTTAGACTCTTAAAGCTGACTAAAGTCACAGTTTGCTTATCAAGAAACTGATGATAAGCAAACTGTTATACAGGAGATCTATAAATAAAGCAATGAGAATGGTCCAGAAAAACCTTTTATTTACAATCCAATTTAACATGAACTCTATCACCTTCAAAATACTTCCCTTGAAAAGCCACACACGCTTCAAACAGTTCACCCACTCTTGAAAGCAGTGCTGGAACTCAGAAACCGAAATATCCTTCAGATGGTCGGTTACATTTTTTTTTGTGTTTTCTACTGTTCTAAAATGGTGTCCTGTGGGGTGTTTTTTTATAGCCAGGAACAGGAAAAAGTTGCAGGGACTCAAGTCAAGTGAATAACGTGGCTGAGAAACTGCAGGAATGTTTCTCTTTGCCAAATATTCATTAATTGACAGTGCAGTGTGACAAGGTGCAATGTCATGATGCATGATCCAGTTATCTTTGATGACTGGTCTCACGCGGGCAACTCTTTTCTGTAGTCTTTCAAGAATTTCTCGGTAAACTTACTGATTTACACTCTGTCCTGTATGCAAAAACTCCTTATGGCCAAAGCCATTACTATCAAAGAAACAAATTAGTATGGTTTTGATTTGCTTTTTTGGGACATGGTGAGTTTGAAGTGTGCCACTCCTTACTCTGATGTTTTGTTTCTGGGTTGTACTCAAATACTCGAATCCAAGATACATAACCGGTAATAACATTTTTTAGAAAATCAGAATCAGTTTCAATTCACCCTAGAAGATTGCAGCACACTTCCACCCTGTTGTTTTTCAGTTCAACAGTGAGGTTTTTTGTGACCAGTTTTGCACAAACATTTTTCATGTCTAATTCATTTGCCAAAACTTCATGAACTGTAGTATGGTTTAAATTCAATTGTTCTGCAATCATTTTGACAGTTAATCTCCGGTTGAATCGTATAAAGTCTCTGATTCGCTCAACATTGTCGTCACTTTTTGACGTTTCAGTGTGTGGATCATCCACAACTGATTCCCAGCCATCTGAAAATACTTTAAATCACCTAAAAACTTGGGCTCATGACAGAGCATCATCTCCATTCGCCCTTTTCAATTTTGAAAGAGTTTCAGTAGCATTCTCATCGAGTTTAACATAAAACTGGATTGCACAACGTTGCTCATAATTAGTATCACTCCTTTTTGTAACGCAAACAAAAACTCGTTTCACTAAAAGTTTGTTTACGTCTTGCATGGCAACAATAGACTATAAATATTAATATCTATATAAATCAACTGTTCATATAACTATGTTAACTAGTAACTTTACAGTGTAGCCACTTTGGCTGCCCAAAAAACTAGTCTCATTACTTTATTTACAGACCTCGTACATAACTGCTGCTTATTAACAGTTTGTTAATAACCAATAGTTAATCAATAAGTGCCCAATAATATTGATGTTGTCATTATATGGATGAAAACTAATGAAAATAAATAATAAATCATGAAATTTTAGGTACGAATCATGATTTCTTGCATCCAAAAACAAAAGCACTTCTGCAGCCAAGATATGTGATAATACATATAAACTAAGGAAGTAAAAGAATAATAATACCAGAATAGAATAATAATATATCAAATTATTAAATTGACATTACCAGTTAGCAAACACTGATTTCAACATTATTATTTAAATACAAAAACTTCCCTAAGCATAAGTTAACTTTACCCATTTTTGCTGTTATAAATTTTTAGAAAACACTATATATAATTAACTCTGATGCACAGAATCTTCTACCCTATGGTAATACGGAAAGACTATAATAAACCAGTTAAGTTATTAATGACCTTATTATGGATGAAGCATAAGGTCACCAGATATAAGCTTAAGTGAACTATGAAGTGATTCAGTTAGAAGCTAGCAGGAAGATTCTGTAAGTAATCAAATACAAAATCATATTTGTGAGAAGGTGCCTGTCACATGAACAGGCACTGAATCCTTGCTAAGCATTAATAACAGTTGTCTTGTTTAATAAAACAATAAAATATGTTAATTTCTCTCGGAGGAATTCTGCAACTGATTCACAATCAGTCAGTTTTAAAATATATAACATTCAGGATTATTTTGAAATTTACTTTTCTTTGTAATATTGGTCAGATAACAAGAATTACTCATTTAATAGATGAGATAATAATAGAACAGAATTCATGATGGGAAAATCTATCTTCAAATTTGCATAAATAATTAATGTGTTTTATAAGAACAGTTATGGTTAATTTTGATTTTTAGTAATAAAAAGTAAAATAAATAACAAACTTTTTGTCTGATTTTTAATTACATAAAATGTTTAAATATCAACAGTAAATTGATCTAATTACATACCTGTATACATACAGTGTGTACAATGAAAATAAAAGCTTGCTTGCATGAGGTACACAAGTCACTGTGCAGGGCATTATGTTACTCTTTTCTTTTAACATTAAGTTTGTTCAGAAACTGAGTATACTGCAATACAGTGTGTTTGACTATTTTTATAAAGAGCAAAAATTCTTTTCACAATTAAAATTTATTATTATTTTGTTTAATTTCAGACAATAATTTCTTTAAAGTATTCTGTGTACTTGTATTTCTTACTACATATAGTGCAGAAACGAATGGTTTATACTTGTATTAATAGATTATTACACTCCTGCCATCAAGTGAATCATAAATTGAATGACCATGTTATATGAATAAAGGTTATCAAAATATTTCATTTGAGTTTATTTATATCCACTTGTAATGTGTATTACTATACTTCGGCCATTTATTATTGGCAATTGGACATAGCTGTGTAAATTTTAAAATTACTCCCTCCAAAAGGAGGAGTATGCATATGCTTTTACTACTGATCTCTATATAACTGAATAGGGGATCCCATGTATTGGAATTGGTAAATTTGAAGCAACTAGCACCACTAAATGAGTGATAAAACGAAATAAAATAAAATGGTGCATGCGCAGAGGTAAGTGTAAGAGTATAGATAGAACCACGTTTTACCGTTTCAAACTAATGCAGTAGAAGTGTTCTGATTTTTATTTTGAACGCTGATCTCTATATAACTATATAACTGATCGCTATATAAATTTTCTACAACTGTCTGTTAAATTTCTGCTTGTGTTGCGAAATGACTGTTCTTTTGGTTATCTGACTTGAGTATAATAAACATCCCTACCATCACGATTACAGTTGCGCAAGCGTACAATGGTTTTATTTAGTTCCCAGCCGCTCATTCTGCGGCACTGGAGTGTGTTTCAATATTGAACACTTAATTGTACTTTAGGCCATAAGGATTCCCTATCTAGTTATATAGAGATCAATAGTTTTCATCAAGGATAAAAACTCAGTCAGCTACAGAGATGATACAGTCATAGTCAGAATTATTAAAAAGAGCTTCTCTAGTTGCATGATATTTTAGGGGAAATATTTACAATTTGATATAAATAGAATAAATTTATGTTATAAATTACATACTTATAATATACACAATATAAATACCTAATATAAACACAATTATGTGTTTCACTTCTTTTGCTGACTGTACAAGCACTGATGTTGACAGCACAAACCCAGTTACAGAATAAAATGCGCACACGCTATTACTAACCTCTAACAAACGCTCTGAAGCAAACTGTCCATAGCCTTGCGCCGGGTGTTTGTCTAAAACTGAGATAGCAAAATCAAATAGCTAAAATATATTGCTGATGATATTTATAGTAATAATCATTAAACAATAGGCCTATACACTAAAAATTATAATAATTTATTAATAGCATAGTCATTTTATATGTATTCATAGAATAAGCTAATAATTTTTTTTCACTTTGTTGCATAATTTTCAATATTAATGTTTACTTTTCATTTTCAATAAACTGATTTAGTTCAATTCTTTGCGTGTTCTGGTGTGAATGGTAAAGCTGTTTCCTTCTGTAATGTGTGGGGTGCTGGTTAGTATTTTGAGTGTTAATGAATTCATATGTTTTTTGTTAGTAAATTTTTTTCTACAATGACAGAATTTAAATCCATAGTTAAGAAGAAAAAACTCTGTAGTCAAGCTTGTGAAACCGTTAATAATGTATACGACTTTAGGAGGAAAGAAGAGATAAAGTTAGTAAAATAAGAGGATAATAAACATTTAATTTGCATTCAAAAATGTGAAGAAAGAACTGCTGCAGCTTGTGGGATTTCAAGATAAGTTCAAAAACTTTGAAAAGAAAAGCAGGATCTTCTTAAATCTGAATCGCAGTCGTGCTCATTCATCACACCAAAAAAGTGTAAACAACATTCAAAATCAGTCAGCAGATTAGACAGTTTTGATCAAGGCGTTGTAAGAAGAACAGTTAACGAGTTTAAAGCAAAACATAATAAACTGCCTACATTAAATAAATTGTGCGAAGAACTTCAAAAGAATATTCAATTTAAAGGTTCTAGAACTATACTAGCAGCTATCCTGAAAGAGTAAAAGTTTAAGTGGTGTAAAACTGATAATAATACGAAACTTTTGATTGAGAAAGATGACATCCGGTGGAAGAGGATTTAAGAAAAATGGCCAATTGCCGAAAAGAAAATTCTTTGATTGTTTATTTGGACAAATCATATATATTAACATCCCATTCGACAGCAAAATCCTGGTCGAATGACAATGGTGCAGGAGCAAAAGTGCCAATTAATAAAGGTAATTGGTTAATCATAATCCACACTGGAGGAGAAATGGGGTTTATTCTGAACGCGATGTTAACTTAGGAAATGAGCTCAAAAAGTAGTAACTATTATGACAGTGTCAACAACAATTTCATGAAGTGGGCATCTGAAAAATTTTAATTCCTAATCTTCCCCCTCAGTCAGTGGTTGTTATCAATAATGCTCCATACTACAGTTCACTACAGAGAAGCATCTGAATTCAAATGATAGGATAGGTGGCAAGATTAACTGGTTAGAAAAGAACAAATTCAGTTTAATAAAGTAATGTTAAAACTAAAATTATATGACAATTAAATCACATAGAAATTCAAAAATTAAGTACCATTTTGATGACCTTAAAAAAAAAAATGGGCATCAGATCAGGTTCTGCGACTTTTACCTTACCGTCTTGATTTAAATCCAATTGACATGGTATGGTCAGCTCTGAAAAAATATGTTGCACAACATTTTTAATGTCATATATTAAAAAATTAGCTGTGGAATAAATTAATGAAATGAATAAGGATGATTGGAAACCATACTGTGAACATATAAAAAAGCTGAAACTGAATATTAGAAGATGGATAAAAGCAAAATAAGCTTATAATAAATGCTAATAAGCAAAATGATAAATAAATTTATCGTATATCTAGACAGTGGTAGTAGAAGTGACTGTTCCAATGAAAACAGAGAAGATGGTGAACATGCACAGGAACTGGACATGTAATGCAAATTTCAAGTAAGTGTTAATAATAATAATAATAATAATAATAGACAATCAACAAATAAAATAAATGTGTTCAATAAATAATAATGAACACAATCTTATAAAAAATAAAGAATTTGAAAAATTCTAAATATTGTAAAAATTGTACATCTAATTTATTGTAATTATGAATACAATATACAGTAAGGCAGTAGTTAACATTTTTTTAGTTTAAAAATACACCTACATTAAATTTCTTGTTTTTGCAATCTTTATTTATTGAATTATTAATACTAATTATGAATAGTAATAGTGAATTATAACTAATAAAACATGAAAACAGTAATAAATTAAATGTGCATAAATAAAAGAACACAATTAATATTGTAGTTCTATTAGATGTGTGTAAATGTTTTCAGGTTTGGTAGTAATGCAGACTTGACCTTCTCCCAACACAAGCATTCACTTTTATCGTATGCACTATACATATCTATTTTAAATCGTGTATTTGAGTTCATAAACTCTCGAATCTAAATACTAATTTCTTGATTAAAAAAAATATAATTTTAAAATACAATATTATTCAACATTATATACATAAATATTTCTAAAAGTAAAAAGCAAAAACAACTTCATAAAAAGTCTTAAGTACTCAAAGTACATTTGTTTTTTATTAAGAGTTTTATAATATAAATAAATCCGTAGTTATGCAATTTGAAGAAGTATTTTTCCTTTCACTGAATACATGAGTAATAGCACACTTTATATAGAATTGAAGAATTTGTCTACCTCTTTGAACTGCACCTTCATTTTTTGAAGATTTACAACATAGATTAATAACAAAATTAACAGATTTTCCTCTCAAAAGAAAAAAAATCATACATGGTTTATTGCAATAAAAACAAAGTCCATTATTAAAATAAAAATTAATAAAACTGCTGAGAAATTAGATCTCCTAGTTTACATTCGGAACCATTACGACCTATAGATCAACAAATTTAGATTATTCTTTATTTACTAAATAATTTGAATTACACAACCAGTCTTTCTATAAAATTTAACTGTAAGAAATGAGAACATTCAGATGCTGTTCATTACAATGCTCCTGTAAGACTGGATATAAATAAAATAATATAAAAAACTACAGAACAAATATTTCACAAGACCCAGACACAGGTAAAACCACAATAAAGAAACTGAAACTAAATACAGAATTACAAATTATTCAATCACATTGTAAGAAATTATATCTTTATTAGATATTTTCCTTTACAAACTGTAAGCTACAGCTGCTCAAGTTTGGTCTATGTATCTTACAAAGGATATCAGTATCGAATTGTTTTACACCTTAGAAGTTTTTTACATTTTCTTTTTTTTTTATGTTACAAATTATGTAACTTTTAAATTACTTAAATTTTGTATTTATTTATTATTGAATGCTCAATATTTGTAATTCAATCTTTAAAATATTTCGCCAAATTAAAGATGGTTGATTGAGAAACAACCATCCTGACTGCTACATGGCAATAATTTGAAAATTAATGTGATATTGAAATTTTGGAACCTGTTTTCACACAAAGATTTCAAGACTAACAATCAGATTCAATGAAAATGAAGTACTAGTAAAAATAAACAGTAGTGATAGTTAATAAAATTTATAATTATCAGAAAAAATTAAATGTTTTATTTTAAATAACAAAATATTTTGTAGAAAGAATCTTCATTGATCTTATCAGATTGATAGTATGATCTGTATTATAATTTTTCAAAATTAGTAAAGGCATATCATAGAATGAGATAACTGGACTTCTTTAAAGTTAAATCTGTGGGAAAGGGAGTTCATATCTTAACAGGTTAAAGGGAGAAAATAAATGAAACTACTGAATTGCATTTGGTGAGTCAAGATGATTACTGAGTGAGTGAGTTCAATATTCGTACAACACACTGCACTATTCACTTCGATTCTAGTCCTGCCATGAGGATCAGTACTACTCATACTTTTACTTTAAAATCTTCCTCGTATTGCTCACTATATGAATCTGAATTTCAGTGTGAATAGAATTGAATATTTCTATAGTTATTAAACTATTCACTGTACAAATCATCAGCAGGTAACACATCAACAATCAAAACAAAATAATTTTTTCAATGATGTAACAAAAAATATTTATACGAAACAAATAAATGGTTATCTAAATATTTAAACTCTTTGTACAATATTTATACTATTCAGGTTTGGCTTGGAAGAAGTTAGATATATATAAATTTACTAACCTCTGATTAAAATTGATATTCTTAAAATAATCAAACCAAAATTAATCAAATTTCTCTCCCATACAAAATTTTTAATGTTCATCTAAGTGTGATATCATTTCTAGAATTGCTTTTTGCATATATTACAGATCTGTAAATACAAATTTTGTATCAACTTAATTTAAATAAATTACGCTTCAAAAAAAATTAAGGGAAAATATAGTTGAAATCTGTAAAATTTATAAATTTTGCATGGACATACCTGTGTTAGAATGATTAATGTCCAACAGTAATCAGTTAGCATGTTAATTTTCCATTTCCCTTTATATCAGTTTTCCATCACCGAAATGTCTTTGTGGAAATGTTCACAGTGTTTGTCACTTACATCTCTGAGGTTTTCTGGGAAAAAATCCAGATATGAGAGGAGGAAATGTATCTTCGAAGACATATTGCATCTTATAGTTTTCTATGAAGTAAGAAGTTGATTAAAAATATCGTGGTAATGTCGGATTTTTGTTTGCCGAGAAAATTTTCGCACATGTCTTTAAATGAAGTCCAAGCTGCACTTCCTACATTATTTAAAATCCGAGTTAAATACATCATCTTTGACCGACTCTTTTATTTGAGGACCAAAAAATATTCCTTCATTTATTTTTCGTTCACTTACTTTTTCATTTTTATTTCGTTCAGAAATTTTTGCCTGTACAAAAATCCAGGCTTCATATACTTCTTCATTGCTTTTACAAACATTTTCATTAATCCTAGCTTGATATGGAGAGAGGGTAAAATTTTTTTGGGTTCAACTAAGAGCTTGTGAGCAATATTTTTTCCCATTTGGAGTTACGTTGTCTCGTTTCTTCTACTCTTTGGTAGATAAACATAATGTTTATCCCTAGCTCAGCTGTCCCATTTGCAAAGAAAACACATGTACTTAGTATAGCCTAATTGCGTGCCTAATAAAATAGCTATAACTTTCAAATCACCACATATGTTCCAGCTATGTTTTTTATAATTTATTTTTTCAAGAACGTCTTTCATCACATCGTATGTCTCTTTCAAATTAATACCAAAAGCAATTGGTATCGAAGGTTATTTGTTACCATTGTGTAATAGAACCACTTTCAAACTATACTTGGATGAATCTATAAAAAGGCATCAGTCCTCAGGTTTATGAAATTATTCTAAGTGCAACATAAGCTCATCAATATTAGTACAATAAACCAAATTATTTTCATCAATAAATTACTGAGAAAGTTCTTTTTATCAGCTTTGAAAGCCTGAAATTTCTGTATTTGAAGTAAATTCCAACCTTGCAGTCTTGATCCTAACAGTTCAGCTTGATTTTTTGATAACCTTGTGATATAAGATGTGGCTTATTGGAAGATAATTCAAAATCAAAATCATTGTCTTCTTCAGTATTACTTGATTCTTCATGCTGCTTTCAAAACATACATTCACAGGTGGCTAAGGAATTGGAATAATTTCACTGTGAGGTACAGGCCTGATTGCAGATTGCAATGAAGGATATTTTACAGTATGTTTAGAACTTTTAGAAATTCCAGACACAGTTGTTAAACAAAAGTAATAACTGGATACATGATCCTTTGGTTCACACCAAACCATAGGTACACCAAATGGCAAAATCTTCTGTATACCTTTTAGCCATCCTCTTAAATAAACAGAACAATTAATGCATACTATATGAGGAGCCCACATCTTATCCTGATCACCAATTTTACAGTGAAAGTACAAATTATATTTGTACTCACTCATCAGTATTAGATATGATGTCATAATATGTGACTATGATATGATTTACTTCTTTGTCTAGTTTTGTTTATTTATAGCTTACAAATTAAGTTAACAAAGTAAAACAATAAAAAACCAAATAACAATATAGGAGCTTAAAATGCTAACTATACTTTGAAAAGTGAAAAAATTTTAAAATTAAAATTTAAAAATTTTTCAAAAAGGGTGAGTAGTATGTAGTAAGATTCTGAGTTTATATTTGTTTTCAGCATAAAAAAAAACAGATTAAAATCATGTATCGTGTGTTAGGAAACAAAATTATGTTTATCAGTGTAATTATAATGTACATGGTATTCATTGCAATATCTAAAATTTGTATTATTATTAATTAACATTCATTTTTAATGATATCAAATTACCATTTGGGGAAATATACACTTCTGAGTGTTTGAATTTCTGGCCATTGATATTTCACATTTATTAGTCAATAGCACTCTAATAAATATTCTCACAATTAATAAACTAATGGGTATTTTAATACTTTTTCAATTGTGGTTTTATAATGAATCAATTATGGCTGGGCAACAACTTCAATTCTCTTCTATCAAAAATTGATCGATAAAGTATTATATGATCACAGCCACCAAAATAAAAATGCCTGGAATATAATGTTATTAAATACAGTGACATCATTCATCCTTTCTGTCTCTTCTGTTGTGTAACTTTCTGTGTTTAAATTTTGCTTTTAAACATAGTAGAATGGCAATATTTCTGCCTTTTAGGCAGATCCTAGATTCAAATCCCAGTCAGGTACAAATTTTTTATATTCTACTAAATTCATTTCTCATAAGCAGTTAGTAATTGGGGGTTAGCCTGCAATTGCTAGTAACAAGTAATAATATCTTACGATAAGAAGCAATGTTAGTTTTGTTTCTGAAATATTCAGCAATAAATCAACAGTAAAAGCTATTGATAAAATGTTACTATATTACAATTTAAACCTTATCAATAACCAATATTTTATACAGTAGGTTCAATAGTAAATAACCATAAAATGTCAAACAATTAAAAATAACAAAATATGAATATTAATGCATAAAATATGAACCTCCATTATTTAACCAAACTTATGAATGTTGCGGTAAAAATTAAAATAAGATCTCTAAAATATACAGTTTGGTGTAAATGCATAGTATGAGGTATGGAAAAATTAGAATTCATATTTATTGATAATTCTGAGTTAGGGATTTGTAATACTGAAATTTGAATATCTCAGTAAATAACAAATGTGAAAAATCTGAGCTGCATATTTTATACAATTATCAATTTTTTTACTCCCACTAATTGTAATATTACAATAACATATTGTAATATTACAATCCCTAAATACGAACTACTATATATATTCTCTAATCTTGTAAAATACTCAAAACAAGTATATACATAACTATACGTAAAAGGACTTTTTTTTTTTTAATAAATTAGCAGTAAAGTAAATAATGAAGTTATAAAATCCATTGCAAACAAAATGTTATTAACAGAAAATAGTTGTAACTAAATTTTGATACAGCATATATATCTTAATACAAAAAATATTGTTATTTAACATATATAAGAAAAATCATGCAATGAAAACATTGGAATGAAAACAAAAAAGATAAAAAACAATGTAAATAAAGAAACAATGTGATGCATCCAATTCAAAACAAAACATATATCAATGAATATTCAGTATTAAATTGTTTCATGAAATCTTAAAAATGTTGTTTCTTCATTTACTGAACCACTAGGCTAATTAAGTGCTCAAAATTTTGCCAGTGCATAAAACATAAAAAAAGAAACAATACTTTATATTAGTGAAAACTGGATAAACAGAATAAAAAATTAGTGAAAAAGGGGAATAACATTGTAACTAAATTTAGTGCTAAAGAAAATTCATAATCATTTAGTCAAAGCTGACAGCAGTTTTAAAATTTGAGGAATTCTTTCCAAATCCATTACAGTACTTCTACGTAGTGGTCCTTCCATCCATTAAGAGCATATTGTAGTATCAACACAGCAACTAAAAGAAAATAAAAAATTATAAATATATAATTACATTCATGTAATGCAAAGTACTTGTTAATACTAATGAGATTAAGATGGATTACAAACAGTTTGAACATGCAAATGAGCATGCACACGTATATTCATGTTCATGAAACAAAATAACAATATGATCCAAAGTGCATTTTCCATAATATCATATCTGATATCAATAGAATGAAGAACACTAGTAATCATTGGTAAAAATAAAATGACTGATACTATAAAGAAACATAATTTTAACATCATAAATCAATCGAATTTAAAAAAAAAAATCAAATACTTATTGACTCAAAATTTTGAATATAGTTCATTTCCGTTGACAATATATAAAAGTTAGTAATTACTGACATCATTTTAATTGATAGTTAGTTAGTGGAAGTATAATGAAATAGATTTTAGTATGGAATAAACATAAAAAAAAAAAAAAAATGCATTCTATTGTTTATTTTGTGTAAAAAGATCTGCATGATGTTCCTTAAATATATGTTAAATAACAATATTTTTTTATATTAATAGATACATTTACTGTATCAAGATTTAGTTACAACTATTTTCTGAACTTAACATTTTCTTTGCAATGGATTGCATAATATGATGTTAGTACGATCAGGTTTATTGTGACAAAAGAGGAAACTCTTTTTCAACATTAATGTTCTATTTACACAGTTTTTTTTTACCGATGAATTAATTACCACAGAAGCTTACAAAGAAGTTTGTATGTGAGCATGTAAAAGTGGAATTTATAGCGTATGAAAAATACCATCCCTAATTGGGATTCAAACCTAGGACCTCTGGTTGAAAGGTCGAGATGCTACTACTTCGCCATGGAAATTGGCTTGTATGTGTTTTGACTAAAACATTCAATGTTTTCAATAATTTTTTACAAAAATATCAACCAAAATAATTTTAATAATTAAAAAAAGTTTATAATGAATAGTATGCAATGCAGGGCAGTATAGTTTTTATGCATCTTCATTAATTGCGCCACCTGGGCCAGTGTAATAACTGCAGGTGTTCACAGCATGGATCATGTCATAGTTTTAAAAAATGAAGTTCTTTAATAGAAAACTTCCAAGTCCTTTAATTAAAACAGTCAAGTTATAATTGTTTTGAGAAGTATTTGTGATGTAGAAATTTAAAATTAGTCTATTTTTAATTTTTTTAAATAATTATGAATGAATAACACAATAAATATTTTTGCATATATTTTCTGATCCTCTTGAAAAATCAATCAAGTGACTATTAAACCTTTGCTCAATCGCTTTCAGAAAAAAAAATGGTGTAGAAGATAATACTTATCATCATCCTGCAATGGTAATGGTTGAAGTTGTTGACAGTAAAACCCGACAGCTTCCGTTCCTGGAAAACAGATACGTAAATTATCTTCTTAGATCAGAATACCTTAAACAAGAGTTAAGATCACCAAGGTTAAAATTACGATCTTTGTTCAATAATGTAATGAAACATGTAAAGCTAAAACAGATTAATAACTGAAAGTGTCATTCATTTCAATTATTTATTTTATTGTTGTTTATTAAAAAAAAAAGGCATATGAAGATAGATAATAATAATCATTTCAATGATGGTAACTAAGCATCTACATTTTAATGCCTAGAATAAATGAATTTTCCTTCACCGGAAATAATTTTCACATATTTTTTTGAGTGTATCAGAAAAATTTAAGTTTTTTTGTAGGGGTACACAAGTTTAAGCAAGTTTTTAGAAAAAAAAAAAAAATTTATTTGTTTCAAGATCTGTGGGAAAATTGTTAAAACACATTTGAATATGGACTGACTGAAATGTTACTTCTTCCTATTCAGTTATTCTAGATGTTAACTGATGCTTAAATACCACCACTCAAATGATTATTATTATCTATCTTCTTATACCTTTGCTTTAATAAACAACAATAAAATTAATAATTGAAATGAATGTCACTTTCAATTATTAATCTGTTTTGGCTTTACTTGTTTCTTTAAATTACTGAACAAAGATCGTTTTTAACATAGGTGATCTTAACTCTTGTTTTAGAAAATTCATTTTGTGTTTAAAGTATACAGTTATCAATTTTTTTAAAAATTTGCATCGATTAGGTACAAAGTGCTAAACCCCATTGTCTTCAATGTAAGTAGTATAGTCAAATCAACTCACAGCCTAGTAAATCTTTCCAGAGCTGCTAAGTCTTGTAATATAAGGTGTTGTCAACATTACTGGTTTCAAGGTGGCTACCAGTCTAAACAGCATACATATCTGTATAAATAGTTTTACCATAAATATGGCATTACAATAAAAAATAAAATATATCATCATTATTTATAATACTAACAGTAGCATTGTTTGAATTAATCTATAGAAATTAATAAATAAATACCAAGAGGCCTAGGCCTAAGTTACTCAGTTAACACGCAGCTGTTGAGAAATATGCAGCAACGTAAACATCTGACCGGATGAGAAAGGAAAGCTAAGAGGAGATGAAGACAGGAAATTTTAATCGCTTTTAATCTGCTTAGGACGTTGCTACTCATCCCTCTCCATATCACCCATTCAAAGGTAAACTGAGCTTTGAGCTTTTTGTAGTATTGCAATCCCCTGACTCCACCCTTCCTGTCAGCCACTTCAACAAAATCCACTTTTTCATACACTTAACTGAATCGTATCATCACATTTAAATGTGATCAAACCTTTTTGTTTCATTTAACAAAGCGTGCAACATAGTAATCCAATATGAATTAATTTAAAACCTGATTCGTTCGCTTACTCACTCACTCTCACACGATCATTCCAAAGCTCTTTTATCATTTTAACTAAACATTAAGCCTCCTCAAATAAAAGCACTAAAAGAATTCAACATTTATCTTCAACACTCCAGTCTACCGTATGACCTTTCGCCATTGATAAGTCCCAGAATCATCTTTTATAGTCCGGTGAATTTAGTTGCATTTGAAGAAAATTTTTTTCAGTATTACTGAAAAACACGAATATGTGCAAGGCACCCAAATAATAATTAATAGCAGAAAAACACTAAATGTAATTAGTTATTAGACAGTTTCCTTTTTTTTTCTTTTTTCATTAATGTGATTGTGTTGGTGAAAATAATAATAATAATTATTATTATTATTATTGTTTTTATAATATAAGTTGTAATTCAACCAAATAATTTATTTGGTTATTTTGCAATAATAATGAAACATTTACCTATTCCTGGCAGACAAAGCTCTATAGTTACTTAATCACACACACGCGCATGCATGAACACATAATTCTAATGGTACAATGTAATGGCCAACGAGTGCACTGTTCGAATCTTAATAAACATCAGTACCAAAACGTAGTTGCAGAATTACAGCAATTTTTTGCTTTTTTATATCCTATTTTTTTACGTTTCTTTTCATTAAAAATTAATAACCAAAATAATTCTGTACCATTTTAGGCAAAGACTTAATTCTTACTCTACAAAAAAATAACTCGTGTATAAGGTTAAATCTTATATACATAAAGTTAGTCTTTTTAACTAAATAATCAGATGAAAGAAAATGGTCAATAGAATCTTCCAACAGAATCATGTAAAAATGGATAGATTACATGTAGAACCCTATAGAGAAAAAAGAGTTCGGTTTGAAAGTTGTTTAAATTTATATAAACTGGATGCTTAACTTTTTTAAACAGCTCTGATACATTCCCATCCTGTCATACAAAACATTTAAAAGTCAAAATTCACTATAATAGTTAATTTGTAACAAAAAATGTAAAAAGTACTATTCTTTTCTAGTAATTACAGTTTTTTATGTCAATTTATTATTTTTTTTTGAAAAAGGTTACATTTATAAAACGCAGATTATTGTAATTAATCAATATTTTGACATTTAGTTACATTATGTACGCTACAAACAACAATCAGCTCAGTAAAGAATTTATATAAATATATGCATAATCAGTTACTAGTAAAATTGTCTAACTGAACTGTATTTTCAATTGTAAATAAAAGTATACAGTTAATGGTTGTAGAATTAAAGTGAGTTTTTTTTATGTAGACAAGTCATGAATACATAATCATTAAAATAAATTGCATTGAAAAATAAACAGTACTTATATGGATTTGTAAAAAAATATATATTCTGTAAGTTGCAGAATATAAAATCAATATTTTTACCAATGTAATCTGATTGTGTTGATGATAATATTACTGTTATACTGGAAGCAGTAGATGATATCAGCATTATAATAATACTGTACAAAAGTCCCGTAAAACTTCCTAAGAACAAAAAATAATAAACACGAGCTGTGAAAGAATCTAAATTCCTGCAAAAATAATGTTATGCATTATGCTCAACTCAAGTTTAACGATGGTCGCCTATCTTTTATTATGCTGGTTAAAAATTAGTAAATAATACATCACAGTAATCATAAAAATTACATTCTTTTATTAACAACCTACACGAGTAGAAATTACGTACAATACGAATAGAAGGGTAAAACAAAACAATGTATTTTTATAAGATGGTCATCTTTATTGATGCAACTTATTTGCGGGAAATCAATGCAATTATAAATTCAAGTTCCAACATTTACATAAAGAAAAAAACACAACCAATTAAATTTTAAATCTGCCACTAATTTCACATTTTACCGACAATGGTTTACGTGTTGAAAAGATTAGGTGCCAAAAGAACCTTTCTGATTAAAATACAGCATTTGTTTCCTATCAATGACTAATTTCTAGTCTTCTGATTACGTAGAAGCGACTAATTCTTGTCTCAAAGATAATTCTAAGCGTATACTAACCTAATATAAAAGTATGATTTTTACTAGCAAAAAATAAAGGAAACGTTTCTAAGTCAAAATAAAAAAAAAAATTATATTCTAAAAGAACATACGAAGTTTAAAAGCTATCATTTATCATACGTCTTTATGAATTGAAGAAACAGAGATTAAAAAAATTTAATTAATTGGAAAATTGTTCATCAACAGAATAATAGTAGTTTGGTTAAGCCTAAAAGCTTAACCAAAATAAATATAATAAAAAATGTTTATAAGAACTTATAGTTTGAAATAAAATAACTATAATTACAAAAGGCGTTATACAAACGAATCTATTTTGTTAAACTTTCGTAATAGGAACATAAGATTTTGACAGTTAAAAATCATTAGGTACAATGACCTCTGATGTCTGTGTAGGAGGTCTTTCTTATTTTTTTCTTTGTTGAGTCGCGTGTTCAGCTGAAGATCACGTGCTATTTCGAGGTCGTGACCTCTGTCCTCAAACATTCACTAGAAAGCGGTTCATCTTCTATTTTTGCAGACATTAAAACATTAAAGACAAAACCGCTACGTTTTACATAAATAAATATAACAGATATGTTAATTTTTAAATAAAAAGCAATAGAAGATAAAATATCCATAATCAAGAATACACACTATTCGACTAAGTGATTCAAAGATAGTGACTATCGCTATGGAAATTAGGAAAGGTTTTAAAACGTGTAATAATTTTCCAATGTATTACATGTATCAAGGCACTTAAAATAATAAAGTTAAAAATTTAATGTAGGAGTTACTTAATCATAACTGAACTAGAATTAATAATTAATCTTATTAAAGTAAAATAATATGTAAACCGTAGATTACGGTCAGATGTTTGCTTTATTTGTGCTGTTGAGATCGTAATTACAGAGATTTCTAATTTCAACAGAAAGATGAACATCCTTTAACATTATAACTTGTTTTTACAGACATCTGCAGAGCCAAGACTAATTCCAAGCTCCGTAAATGGATGGTGGGTCAACAATTACGATTATAATACGAACCGAAACGTTTATGTACATAAACAAAATCTTTCAACAAATTCGGATGGGCCGTTAATTCGTAATGTTAAGAGGGGCATAGAAACGTATCGACAGATACGACGATCCCGCTTACAATCCTCAGAAAATGGGAGTATTTTTATCCAGGACCAGGACCAGAGCGAGGATGGGATTTACGGTTTAATTAACGGTTTTTCAAAGAAAAACAAAATTAGAAGCCGCAACAAAAATTTATTATCCTAAAAGAAAATTATAAGTCCCCCTAAAATGTATAGTTTTTTTAAAGACCCATGTCCATTCCTGGAATATATCTACAAGTGGTTGTACGTAATTGAACAATAAACGTTCAACTGGATATAACATGTAGTAGAATAAAGATCTAATAAGTGTAATGACGGGTAATCAAACTTTCACGCTCATATTTACGTCATATTCATGCTCATATTTTGTGGGTGTAGCCTAAATACCCAACCCTAAAGTACATCCTGATCGGTTAATATGCCCCCTTAAATTATGGCATTACTTGACTTTTCCTCTAATGCACAAATAATGTGGTTACAATTTCTACTTCTATCTTTAAGCTAGCGACTTAAAGGAGACAGTTGAAGAAACGTTTGATTCTCTTGATTCCACGCTTCCAATAAGTATCTGACCCGATATTTATCAACTACCATTCAACTACCTCTTCAGTTAAGAGAAAATGAAGACATTTCACGTAAAAAAATGGAAAATTTTGAAGTGGATATAAGATTTTTTTTGGAGTTTAAGAAGGATGAGGCCGGCTTACTGGGTCGGATAGGCAGTACTCGTTAAATAATACAGAGCATTTTAGACGTACAGTGGAGCCATCCCGACAGGAAAGGACTTCCTGGAACAGTCCGCAGGCAGACTCCCTCCTACAAATAATACAAATAATAATGCATTGGCTCTAAAGGAACCCACATCTTCAGCATGGCCCAAAAATGAGAAACAAGGGGTCGAAGATAATGATAATGAGAGAATAAACAAGATATGAAGGAACCTAAGAACGAAGCAAAGAGTAAAATAGCACGCTTCTAAGCACTGAATGCCCATCCTATTCACAGTCTTAAGAAATATGTTGTCATTAATGTTCAATGAATTTGCGTTGACCAGCTTAAATACATTTTTATCTAAAATTAAAGTTGTTCCCCTAGACAAAATAAAGGGTTCGTAAAAGAAAACCTCACCCGTAAGCGTGCAGTATGGAAGTATCAAAATTATAAACCGTTCACCTGAGAATAAAGTTTACATGCAAAAGGTGATCCATGATTTTCTTACACCAATTAACATGTGGGCAAAACGGTGGCTAAACAGTTTCGAACAGTATCGATTTTTTGTTGTGCAAGTTACCGTTGCTGTGAAATAGAGTTAGTGTGAAATAAGTTATTTCACAGAATAACATAAACGGCTGCGTTCAAATATTATAAATAAGGTTCTCTAAATTTAACCAAATTTTAATTGTGAAGTTCGTAAATTTTAAATAAACGTGATACCTTTTAATGTAAGTTATACGACTGCTTAAGAAAAATAAGAACCGAGTATAATTAAATTCCTGTGTGTTAGCTATTCTATGCACAATTCCTGTATTTCTGAAATACAATTACCGGACTGCATATAAGTACTTTCACTCTCAAACAAGGAAAGCAATACGTCCATCTCATGCAAGCTTCCTCACACTGTAAAAAATAACTGTAAGAGTTTAGACGATTCTGTAATTTTCATCCGGCTAAATGGTAGTAGTGGCTTGTTACGAAGACAGCCGATGTCTATGGTGAAGCAAATTTTCGCTAAGTTTCCTCTCAGCAAAATTCGCCGTTCAACAATAAACATTTCCTTCGTACCTACTTTTTACCCAAAAAAGAAAAGATGAACAGAATAAGTTCCACAAAATTCACCGTATTACAATATAAATTATTTTGTTCTTAAATAATTCATCAATACACGGCACAGACACGCAAGCGCGGAAAAACGTATTTATTTTAATTAAGAGGATACAATCTTGATTTAAAGAAATAAGCTATTCGAATATTAGTTCGAATGAAAATAGAATAAAAAAATTACATTTTTCTTTTTCTAAAATAAAAGAACAATTCGTTAAAGCTTTATACAGTTCCGTTACCATTAAAATCATTAAAATAGCTTTTATAATGATATCAAAGTAAGTTAATTATTAAAATAATACACGTAAATGATGAAAAAAAGGTTTCCGTTTCATTCTCTCGTTCATTCATCTTTTTGTCGGGTACATCATACCAGTAAGCGGATTAAATAGTGAATTTCATACTTGATCCGGTATGTAAAAGAGTCATGAGTATACTCTTTCGGCTAAAAATCAAACGACTCAGATCCTACACAGGATGGACGGCAGAATGAGAAGGGAGTTTCATTCTTTGTCACCTCAATGCTATAATATAATCGACCTTCTGAATAAAGCACCAAAAAGAGCTGTATACCGAATTGATAGCAATTTAATTTAGCGATTGCAACTCATCCATCAGTCAGTCGCATGACAGGCGAATTGAATCGAAAGGACAAACGGACACATTGCACTTCCTTTTTACACAAGGACTTTTCAAATAAATTTCATTAAACTAATAACAAACAACTATACGTAATCTAATAATCTGCTACATAATTCAAATCGATTACCTAGGAAAATGTTAGGTTTAACCATTTTGTAATGTGGACAAAAGAATTATCAAAACATTCAGAAAATCACATAAATCTATTTTTAGTTCCTTTATACAGAGATAGACTGATATATAGATAGCGCGTATAACTTCATTTTCCCGGTTTTTTAATTATGGAAATATTAAAAAAACAATTTCAACAAATGATAAGAGCTTTAATAAAAAAAATATACAAAGAAAACCGTAATAAAAAATAACTAAAACACAAAAGAGAAAAAATAAGACACTCACGTCATTGGATAACTGCTTGGCGGTAAACGAGCTCAGTATATACGTTATCTGTAAGAATGTACTCTGATGCTGAAGAAATATCGAATACTGGATGACGTTACTGAACAATAGTTGTAAATTATTATATATTTTTAGTATATATTACATACTTAAGCACAGTAAATACACTCAGATGGCTATTTTACTTATCGATCGACAAAATAAGTAATCGTTTGTGTATCTAAAACAATTCGTACACATCCGACATTGCATACAGAATGATAAATTTTTAGTTTACATTCCTTGAAAATAGTTTTATAATCTACATTCAAACGAAAAAACATCACGGGCCTGACTGCTGGTATAAAATACTTTATCATGCATGTACAAAAGAATAGTGGAAAACCAGTTTTAGGTCATAAGCGCGAAAAAAGGGATGTCAGATAGAAAAAAAGGTTGTTATGAGACATAACAACAATATTGTAGACAGCAATATCAACGTGTTGAGATTTTATTAAACTCTCTTCGGGTGGGTACCAGTTCAGCTCATGTTAATTTGGGACGGACGGAACGTAAGGTAGCGGGAGAATTATGTATCTCCCTACCAATCGCAGAACCTGGATGAAACTACCTTGCTGATGTATATTTCTTTTAACGGCAGTTAATTATTTCTCTGGAATGGCGGTTATATTTATTTTGTTTGATTTATGGACGCAGTAATTTGCTGCGTTCCGATCCTTTAGAAAGGAAGAATTATTTGACTGAGACTCTTGAGGTCTGGGGCAGGATCCTGAGATTCTTTGGTCTGAATCCCATCAAAATTGGTACGGACGCAAATTCCAAGTCTCACTTGTGGCATAGCGGACTTACTGATAATGGTCGTGAGTTAACTGAGGGCTTCATATTCCAGCATAGGTTGCATCCTATGCTTTAATTTTTAATGTTTCTGGTGAGTTTTTAATGTTTCTGGTGAGTTGTTCACACACGCAGGTATGGTTGATGGACGTAGGTCGTTTGGTGGAACAAATATCGATGTCACCGTTGGTAGGTTTATTCCTGTCAATGTTTGTTACTGGAAGGTGGTTGATTATTTCTCAAGTGATCATCGATTGATTATATATGAGACTGCTGGTGACTTGAGTAGGAGCTATCGTTGTAATGTTCCAGTTCAGTGGGGTCGTTTCCTACAAGGCATACCGACTGGAGAAAGTTTGCTGATTTTCTGTCGGCCCGGCTTCGTGTTCTGGATCGGAGTTTGGAGAAGTTGGATTTACAGGATCTGGCAGAAAGATTTTCGGCGGCCTTCATAGATGCCGCTGAGTGTTCTATTCCCCGTAGTTCTGGTCGTGAGAGGCTCGCACCAACGTGGAGTAGGGAGAATTAACTGAATTGAAACGAATCATCTGTCGTTTAGGGAGAGCATCTCAACGCGAGGGTGATCCTGAACGACGAGCGGTGCTCGTTGCTGAGTATAGCGACCGAAGGTCCCACTATCTTCATACAGTTCGTGCTGCTTAGATAGATTCATGACGTCCCTTTGTGAATGAGCAAAGGAACAAGGATCCATGGGGATGGTGTATAAGGTTTTAGGACATGAAAGGACGTTCTTCTGTCCGCTTTGTCGTCCTGGCACAGAAAACTGAAATTTTACGTCCATTCAGATAAAACTGAAATTCTACGCAGACGTTTAGATGACCTGATGATTGCCTGATGACAACGAAGTTGGGGAGACTGCATATCATCTGCGAGTTCGACGTGAGATTGCCCTATTTTGCGGAGATGCAGTGGGGAGGTTATGGGGCTGAGTGCGTCAGGCCATTTGCGGTTTGGGGAGGGGCAAGGCCCCTGGCTTTGATGACATAACGGTGGATGGTGTGCTTAAGGCATTGAGTACTGTATTTTCAGTTTGGTGAATTAAGTCCTGGGTATTTTCCTGGACATTTGCGGAGCTTTTAACAATCTATGATGGCCCTCTGCCATTAATAAATTACAGAAAAGAGGGTGTACTGTGAGTGAATTGTAGGTAATGCAAAGCTACTTCAGACATCACGATGTGCTGCTCCGCGAGGGTGACTATGAGATTAGCAAGACACTGTCTAAGGGATGCCCCAGGACAGCGTGTTGGGTTCTTTGTTGTGGATGGTAGAGTTTGACTCCCTTCTTCGGCTGAGGTACACCCGGTGGGTGTAGTGTGGTGGCTTATGCTAACGAGGGGATCCTGCTGATCGAGGGATGCTCGCGGAGGGAGACTGAACTCCGAGCCTTGCAGGATACTTGAACTGTGGGGTTATCAACATAAGATGACGTTCAGCGCGGTGAAGACCACGATGATGCTCCTCAAAGGCCGTTTGGCGGTGAGGCATTTATGTAGTAAACACCTGCTCTCGTATTTTTCGGAATCAAATTAAACCTTTCGGTTATTCATGACGATGCCAAAAATACAGTAAAGATTTAAAATTATGTTTACAATTTTACTTACTTGTAAATGTTATGCAGATAATGCAATTTTCATTGTACGGTTGTAAATGGATTATTAAATCTGGTTTTTTAACCAAATTACTAAAAAAGGTGACAACAAAATTGTAATCTTGGCTTTAGTTATTTGTTGTTATATATAGGAGGAATAAACTATTATACATATATGAAAATAAACCAAAAAACGTTTTTAGAAATTTAAAAAAAAAATCGATGTTTTTAAACTTTGATCTACTTCTCCGTCCCCAATATTGCTCTTAATTTTTTTTTTTTTGGGGGGGAGAGGGTTTACTTGCAACCCTAGCAACCTAGTACTACTACTACTATATCTAGGAAGACAAATATTTGGATAAAAAATATGCAAGAAATAAAAAAATAACTTTTTTTCTATTTATGGGAAAAGGGAAATTTTGGGACTTTTTTTGTTTAAATGGTAAGATAAGCAGTTATGTACGTACTGAACTTAATATAAAGTAGGTTGTATTTGCAAAACGGTGAGAAAATTGACTCCAAAAAACTCTACCTAACTCCCTAAAGATATTGGCTCCAAAATTTTACCAACAAATTTTTACACGAGTGTCTATAAAGTATTTCATTAAAATCAGTCAGTTTATCCGGTCAAAAGTTTTTAATTAAAGTAGCTAATTTAATGTTAAAAATATGTTTAATTTTGAAGTACGCCAACACTCGTACATACGTCTACAATTTTCACCTATCTTACTTACGAACAAAAAATTACTTATAATTTTTTTTTTTGCCTTCAGTCATTTGACTGGTTTGATGCAGCTCTCCAAGAGTCCCTATCTAGTGCTAGTCGTTTCATTTCAGTATACCCCCTCTACATCCTACATCCCTAACAATTTGTTTTACATATTCCAAATGTGGCCTGCCTACACAATTTTTTCCTTCTACCTGTCCTTCCAATATTAAAGCGACTATTCCAGGATGCCTTAGTATGTGGCCTATAAGTCTGTCTCTTCTTTTAACTATATTTTTCCAAATGCTTCTTTCTTCATCTATTTGCCGCAATACCTCTTCATTTGTCACTTTATCCACCCGTCTGATTTTTAACATTCTCCTATAGCACCTCATTTCAAAAGCTTGTAATCTTTTCTTCTCAGATACTTCGATTGTCCAAGTTTCACTTCCATATAAAGCGACGCTCCAAACATACACTTTCAAAAATCTTTTCCTGAAATTTAAATTAATTTTTGATGTAAACAAATTATATTTCTTACTGAAGGCTCGTTTAGCTTGTGCTATTCGGCATTTTATATCGCTCCTGCTTCGTCCATCTTTAGTAATTCTACTTCCCAAATAACAAAATTCTTCTACCTCCATAATCTTTTCTCCTCCTATTTTCACATTCAGCGGTCCATCTTTGTTATTTCTACTACATTTCATTACTTTTGTTTTGTTCTTGTTTACTTTCATGCGATAGTTCTTGCGTAGGACTTCATCTATGCCGTTAATTTATAGTTATATATATATATATATATATATATATAAAATATTATAAACATTAAGTTCATAATGTTAACGTTAGTTTATAATTGAGTACAAACAATTATTTACAATGCTAGGGCAGTCTAGGGGTTTACTATTACTGTACCCAATAAGTAGATATATTAATAAAATATAATTTCATAAGTAATATATTTCATCATTATTTATGTAGTAAACGCTTGCTCTTTTACTGTTCGTAGTCAAATTTGACCTTTCGGACAATGATGGCGATTACGGGGTAACAGCTGCCAATCATAAACCTGTCCTCTATTCTAGATCATGTTTACGTCAACAGTCTAGTGGATACGTAAGCTATTTGCTTTAGGAGTAAAAATTGGCCTTTCCACTATATTTACAAAGGCTTTTCTTTAAAAAAAAATTACAAAGGGACGAAGTTGTAGGTACAGAAAGTAAAATATATATTTAATAATTTATTCCTTCAGTAAATTATAAAACAGATATCGAAAAAGATTACTGAAAACAAATATATACACGTACATCTCGGTAATTTTTATTTTCTGCATTATAAATCCAGCAAAATATGGTGGAGGTTAAAGTAAATAGAATGCTGAACTTAAATATGAGCGGTTTAGCTTTGCTTCGTGTTTTTACTTTGCTTAGCTTTATATAAAGAAATAAAAAGGTTTTATAAAAAAAGATAAAAAAAATCTTACAGTTAACATTTGAAAGTTATTATTGTCACTAGGATTATTATTAAAGTATTATAACCACTAAAATATATTTTTGCGTTTTTTTTCTCACATATGTGAGAAAAAAAACTTAAGTTTAAAAAGTTTTAAAAAATGTAAGTTATTTACTTAAATATTAAACTAAAATTAAGTGTACAATATCATTATTCTTTAATATTTCCCAAAAATTAACAACAAACCGACAAAATACCGATATTTTTTATAACGTAATTAAAATTTATATAAAATTTACCAAATAAAATTTATATAAACTTACTTTTGAAAATCAAAATAACAGAAAATGTCATCGTGGTTTTTTTTATACTGTATAAAAATCAGTTACAATTTCATTCATGAAATATTTATTTCTTATGAAATACAGTTAAAGAAGTATCGATACCGAAATCGAGTTTAGAGAACAAACCCTCACATAAAAGTACGTTTTGTTTATTCACCTTCCAATTAAAAAATTTAAGCCATAGAACATCAGAAAATTATTATTAAATTTTTCTAGATATCTTCCTCCGGACGAAATTAGTACAAGATACATTCATCTGAAATTTCTGATTAAGATTCTGATAACATTCTTTTGACCAGGATGATTCAAATGCATAAGTGATTTCATTATTGCTGACGACAAAAAAAAAATAAGTAGAAAAAAGATGAGCGGTTCTATCCAAAAGAGTATCCGATAAGCTTGACAGTTTGTTTCAAATAGTTAAGGAATGACATTTATATTTTTACAAATAAAAAATTTTATTAATACATGAACATTTATTTCACACTAAAGTTTTAATCTGCTTATTATTTTTCTTTATTAAGCATATCTCGTAAATCTTGGTGTAAGTATGCGAATCATTTCAAAGGCAAGCTTTTTGTTCGTCGGTAGAAATTCTGTATAAAAGAATAATAAAATCCAACTGAATGAAAAAATAAAGTTGAATTATAGGCTACATCCGATAACTTTTATCGGATAAATTACTAAACACTCATTTCATGCATGATGCAACCATGTTTACTAATTAATTATTAAGACAGTAAAATTTCACTAAGCTTTCAGAAATCCCTTCTAAGGGATTAATTTTAATGTATAGTTTCGTTTGAAAAATCGTTAAGACAAATTTATATTGGAGAAATATATATACTTGTGTGTGTACGTATACATATATATATATATATATATATATATATATATATAAGTAGGAAGGCTGTATATATTATTATTATTAACCATATTATTATCTAAAGAATATTATAAATATTTAAAGAGATTTAAAAATACAGGAAAACAGCCCTTTGAAAAACCCTCCGATAAAATACGAGTAGTTTAAGACTGAAAATATTTACACATAACACCATGCACGTTCTATAGTTTAGTCGATTCAACCCTGATATAATATAGTGCAGTGGTTCCCAACCGGTATGTTACTCTTTCCATGGGGCATGTCGCGAAATTTTAGAATTTAAAAATGACTTTTATGCTGTTCAGAAAGCGCTACAGAACGTAATTTATACTTACCGTGAAACCTTTAATAAGGTAAAATTTATAAATTTATTTTGAGACAGAGTTCCAGTCAATACATGCAATAATACTAATAATATTAACTATGCGATCGGATAAGTGAACTAATTACCAGATCGGTTGTCATGACAGCTGTTTTGTGATGTTACCGGTTCCAAATCTACAATCTTCTTCTTTTTTTATCTTCCCTCTACTCCCCTGGGCCGGACCGACTTGATGGTATTACGCCACCCAGGGGAGTGTCCGTTACTCTAATTAGCCCTCCCCACCTACCGGCAATATACCGGCATGGCAGGTCGGGCTAACCGGTGGCTCTTTTGAGGTTTCTTTCATTTTTGTCCTTTATGGCACCACACCATACCTCAATGCCGTGGTGTGGCCAATGGATCTTTTGTTATTTTTTATTCCTACCAAACACACCCAAGGAATCCTCAGCAGATCATTGAAACCAGCACACCTCAGCATGCTGCCTCTCACTGCTGAGGCCCCACCTAACAAACTAGTACCCCATATTTCTTTCATCTATGCTCTTTTGCTTTAAAACTGTTCTTATGTAATCAGCAACCTTTTTCCATTTTACCTCACTGTCAAGCATATAATCGACTGTTTCCTTCGGCGTTTTCCCTCTAATACCTGCATACTGCCTTAACTCCAGCCATTTGTGGCAGCTCAAAATGGGATGCTCAAAATCATCTTGTTCTACACAGTACATACACATAGGCTGATTTATATTAATAATATTAATCATCTAGTCCAATTAGCTACCCCTGCATCCAGCCATCTTTGCTGCCATTCCAAATCTACAATCTGCTGATACACATCATTACTTATAACTAAATTTGTTAATAGCGAACTTTGGTCGTAGAGATTCTTTGAGATCGCTTTCTCGATACGGGTTGGGTTAATACTGGGCAAGACTAACTACAGAACTTTGGTGTTTAAAAGTTGTGAGGTGAAATCATATAATTTTAAATTCAGTACGCAGATATGTTCTTTTTATTTATTTATTTTTAAATTATCTAATCGGGCTTGATGTTTATTTTTTTGTTTTTTCCCCTTTTTTTGGAAACGTTCATTCACTAAATCGCTAAATTATATCGAACTACATCAAGAAGTAAATTACTTTTATTAAAAAAGGAAACATTACGATTGCAACAAAAGTTTTATAAATACTGAATTTTAATTTCAACACGGTCTCAAATTTCTTTTTTTTTTAATTGGCGCACAGACAATATGAGTAACTATCTGGTTATTATGAGTGTAAGTAACCACACATCTTATGGACCTATGACCCATATTTACATAGGAGGAGGGTTAATATTTAACAGTATGTTCCATCACATTTTACCTAAACGGGAGACCTCTTTTTAACAGAATAACCTGGAAGTTATTATTTCCGAAAAACAAGACTGCCGCTTTACTCCGCTACGGATGGAGCTAATAGGCTAATTTTTAATTTAATGTCATCGAGCTTCAAAAATTTTCTAATCTAACTTCAAAACACAATTTTTGATTTTCACAGAAATAAAATTCACAATTCGAGGTAACCGTTATAAAAAATAAAATGTTAATTTATGTGGAGCCAAAAAATAAAAAAAATGTGCAAAATCATAGAAGCCGAGACAAAAGAAACTAAGAGTGACATGGATTTCAAGAAAAGATATTAGCAGAGTATTTTTAAAGAAAGATATTCGTAGACCCGTTTTTCAGCCATTTCCATCAATGTGTTGATTTGTTCGTCCGTTTTTTAAATCATCTGAGAATGTCTGGAAATGTCTGAGAAGTCTTAATATTGGGGTCCTAATCTTACTTTTTTCACTGGTTTTTTTCTTTGAACGGTTTTTGCCGTTCCAAATTACCTTTTCTTGTATTATATTAAACAACACGAGTGTTAATCCGTCTTACTCCTGCTTGGAGTCTGAACGCTTCTGAAAGTTTCTCTTTGAACTTTATTTTGGATTTCGTCCCTATTTGCGTTTCCTTTATGAGAATAATTAATTTGTTTTCTACTCCAAATTTGTAAGGATGTTGAAAAGGGTTTGTCTATTTATTGAGTGGTATGCTTTCTTGAAGCCTGCAAAGATTACTGCAATATTTTTATTTGACTGTGCAATGCGAAGATTTTTGTTTAAATTAAGTGTCTGACCTGCTTTTTCTAAATCTGCACTAAGGGAAATAATCTTATTTAACAAGTTTTTTTCAATTTAAACAACATTTTCTCAATTTTTTTTTTATTGACGTTGAAGAAAGTGTATAGTCGATCAAACTGATGCGAATTAAATACAGACTAGCTGAAAAATACAATTTATGAATAATGAAAGAGAAATCTTTGTAAAAGTAAACATTACCAAAATAATATAAGTCATTTAAAGAGAAAAAATTAACATCGTAAAAAACATAAGCATTGCACGGTTATGCCATAAAATTGGTTGATTTGAAGTCAAAGGTTACGTTATCAAAATCAGTATAATTAGTACCTTGACCCATCGGTTTGATCTAGTGGTGAACTCGTCCTCGCAAATCAGCTGATTTCGAACTCGTGAATTGCAACGTTCAAATCCTAGTAAAGGCACTTACTTTACCGATACCGGTACTTTTTTTCACGTACCGGTACTTTTATACCGGCTTGAATACCAGATGGTGAATACCGGTGTTTTCTTTGGTGGTTGGGTTTCAATTAATCACACATCTCAGAAATGGTCAACTGTACAAGACTACACTTCACTTACACTCATACATAGCATTCTCTTAAGTAATAATACCTGACGGTGATTCCCGGAAACTAAACAGGAAAAAAAACGAAAAATTATAACTTGTGCCACTTGAATTTCTGGTTATAACATAAGGTATTACACGATAATAAATAATAGGAATTATTAGAATAAATTACTTGTACATTATGTTATAATACTGATTGTTTTATAAATTATAACGAGAAAATACACTTACCTGTTATATTTGCATCGCGGAAAGAGAGAAAAAAACACAGAAATATATGTATAATTTAATTTATACCATGTAAACACGTTAGGTTTATTTCAATTCTTTCACCAGTGATAAATAACAATAAAAAAAAAAATATCATATCAATATCGTGGAATAATAATATTTCAATTAAATAATATAATTTGATTCTATTTTTGTTTTAATGCAATTAAGTGTGGTAAATAATTTTGAATAATGACGATTACACACGAAAGTGGTTGGCAATGGCTAGACCAAGCTACAAAACCGAGGCGCCTCGTATAACTATCTAGTTATGGAATCCATTCCTATTCATGGCGCGTCACTCAACGCCGGCTTGAATTTGCGTTCAAAACGTTCCACACGTCTTTGTAACCACCCCATACTATCTTAATAGCACAATAACTTACCAACACGAACAGCTAAGATCCACGAGACCGTAACTAAATTAATGCTGAATAAATATGAGCATCTGAATAAGTAGGTAAATTAAAATTGCAGTGCTAATGTAGATCCTAGTAAACGTTAGTTACTTTTACACGACTTTAATACTAATAAAAAATACACGGATACCGGTATACTTTGGTGTTGGTGTTCAATTAACCGCATTTTTCAAGAATGATCGGCCTGAGTTTGTACAAGAACATGCCATAAATATCATTCTTATCTCTTTGGGCAATAGGGGGTTGGTTATTGTTCACTGGTTGAAAAAATTGCAACTTAAAAATTGAGAATAAAATAAAAAGGGTAGATTCAAACATAAATTTTCTATACGTTTTAGATATATTATTTAAAAAACTAACAAATATGTTCACGTAACAACTTGCAACATTAAGTAATCAATAAATAAAAGCTATATAATGATATTATGGGTCAATGTGTATGATTTACGTGTCGAACAGGAATTCTAACCAAACAGCGATTTCGGTCTTTTAAAAAAGCAGTTAAGGAACTTTTATTTTGTCTTCAGTCATTTGACTGGTTTGATACAGCTCTCCAAGATTCCCTATCTAGTGCTAGTCGTTTCATTTCAGTATACCCTCTACATCCTACATACCTAACAATTTGTTTTACATATTCCAAACGTGGCCTGCCTACACAATTTTTTCCTTCTTCCGGTCCTTCCAATATTAAAGCGACTATTCCAGGATGCCTTAGTATGTGGCCTATAAGTCTGTCTCTTCTTTTAAGTATATTTTTCCAAATATATTGTATATTTTTATATATTTTTCCTACAGCACCACATTTCAAAAGCTTCTAATCTTTTCTCCTCAGATACTCCGATCGTCCAAGTTTCACTTCCATATAAAGCGACACTCCAAACATATACTTTCAAAAATCTTTTCCTGACATTTAAATTAATTTTTGATGTAAACAAATTATATTTCTTACTGAAGGCTCGTTTAGCTTGTGCTATTCGGCATTTTATATAGCTCCTGCTTCGTCCATCTTTAGTAATTCTACTTTCCAAATAACAAAATTCTTCTACCTCCATAATCTTTTCTCCTCCTATTTTCACATTCAGCGGTCCATCTTTGTTTCTACTACATTTCTACTACATTTCATTACTTTTGTTTTGTTTATTTTCATGCGATAGTTCTTGCGTAGGATCTCATCCATGCCGTTCATTGTTTCTTCTAAATCCTTTTTACTCTCAGCTAGAATTATTACATCATCAGCAAATCGTAGTATCTTCTTTATCTTTTCACCTTGTACTGTTACTCCGAATCTAAATTGTTCTTTAACATCATTAACTGCTAGTTCCATGTAAAGATTAAAAAGAAACGGAGATAGGGAACATCCTTGTCGGACTCCCTTTCTTATTACGGCTTCTTTCTTATGTTCTTCAATTGTTACTGTTGCTGTTTGGTTCCTGTACATGTTAGCAATTGTTCTTCTATCTCTGTATTTGAACCCTAATTTTTTTAAAATGCTGAACATTTTATTCAAGTCTACGGTATCGAATGCCTTTTCTAGGTCTATAAACGCTGAGTATGTTGGTTTGTTTTTCTTTAATCTTCTTTAATCTAAACCTAAGGAACTTATTTCATTTATTTTATAATCATAATATTGGTACACTACAATAACATCTAAAAGGCGCAGCTACACAAACCGTTACGCAAAATATTGAGATATATTCCAAGTACATTTTACTGTTAAACGTAAAACCGTTATGGAGTAAAAGGAAAACCAGTGCTAGTCGATGGAAGAAGTATTAAACAATACATAACTGGAATCGTCAATACAAAACAGTGAACGAAAGTTTTAACTGAATTAAAAAAAGAGTGATAAAACTAATTAACAATATCGAGAAAGTATGATCCTTAATTATCCAGACGATGTATTCCAGAATTTACCCGTAAAAGAGTCCGGAACTAAAATTAGTAAAAGTTGTAACCGAAATAGATAAAAGGATTTTTAAATTAACCGATCAATGTGTAATCTGATCTGAAAAAACTAACATGTAAGTGTTTCAGTAGGTTTCTAAGCATCTCTCAGTCGATCGGAGAATAGATTTATCATCTATGAATAACTTGTTTGGAAAACCGTATTGCAATGAAAGTAATTTATTATATTAGAAAAATCTTCACTTTTTTACCGACTATTTTGTACAATTTAACAAATCGATCGATTTATACGATCAAATAATTTATTTATGAACAAGCTAAGGTTTCCAACACTATTGAATTTTCTCAGTTTATCGCTTTATGAGTTAGTTGGTTTTTTCTTCAAATTGACAAGAAAAATATCTAATTTGAGCGAATAAGTAAAGATATAAATATGGAACAATATCAAACCTGTTGGGTAAATACAGTTTCTAATAAATTCGTAATAACTGGCAGAATAACTTCTTACTCGATTTTTTTGAATTAGCCAAACTTCGTTTATTCAAAACAAAATCGCTTGATCGAAGTACCTTGCTCTCAGTAGTTCTTTTTATAGAGTCCGGAAGAGAGATTTTCGGTATCAGTCTGAAGGATGAAATTTCATTTATGCTATTACTTTTAACAGTTTTATAATATAAGCTGAACAAATAATATTTTATTTTAATGATTGAGTGGTGTAGTCGTTCCTTTTAAAATGACGAATGCAGTATAACTTACAAGGGTTCGAATCTTACAAATATTCATTAAATATTTAGAACCTTTTTATAATTGAAATGACATATTCTAGATGATTATATTTTTTCAGAAAAAATCACTCAGAAAAAAGAAAAACAAATTATTTAGAAAATACACGGGTATTTTTCTTTATGGTATATTCGAAAATAAAGAAAATTAATCATTCATTTATTAATATCGTTAAATACACACCCTCTACTTCAGATAATATGTCAATTATGAAAAAAATTATTTACGTATTTTATTTTATAGTTTACTTATAATAAATCTAATTTAGTTTAAGATTTATTTGAAAAATACATAAACAAACATTTCTAATAGAATCGATATTTTTCAATTAAATGTGATTTAAGGATTCCGTCTTTTCCTATTTTTAGTACATAGTTAAAAACATAATTTTTAGCACATTGTTAGCGAACAGAATTTAAAAAAAAGAAGTGCAACATAAAGTGCAAGCAACTAGAACTGGAATGCTGCCACATGTTCATCAGAAAAAACTGTACAAATTGTAATGCTAAAAAAGCTGTGGTTAACAAGGAAAATTTTACGTACAATTTCAACCGGTAAAATATTTTAATAAGTAAAAAAGGTTTTTTGTAAAAAGAACACTCTTACATAATTTAATATTGTTCAAAATCACGATAAAACATTCTGACCTTCCAGGATTGTTATTTATACTTTTTATTTTACGTAATATAAATACTTGAAAATTGAATTATGAACTACTACTAGGAATTTGAATATTAAACTCAAAAGCTATAAATTACTCAAGATATTACGAAGCCGAACTAAAATTCTTGCCATACCGAGACGTCGAAGCCCATGTCTCCAGTATAGATTAATGTAGTGACATCAGTAACAAAGTGCCGTGTGATCATAATCAGAAGGAAAGCATGTGAAAAACTATTCCCGGATAGAAGCTGACTCGATAAATTGCATATATCTGAAAATAATTTGTAACGATTCAATATTTAAAATAAAAGCAATCAAACTCCATAAATTTATAATTTACACGTTCAGACTATTATGAAAAAGCATCAAGACAAACAGTAAATTTTCCACCAGACGTTTGAATCAAATGAAATCTCTTGATTACCAATAAAAACGGGAGCATCTCCCGTTTCAGAACAAACTGAACGTAAAGTTGGAATAACTTAATTATTTTTTTAAAAATTAAATTGCAATGTTCTGTGTAATCGAACAGAGAAGTAATTGCATGAAGTAATAGATATTACACCTTGTATTAAAAACGGACAATATGCATTGACCATTATTAATATTACAATGAAATTAATATAGTTTTGTAAATAATTAAGATTATTTCAATTACAATCGAAGTAAATAAGACACGTCCAAACGTTCATTACAAATACGTAAAGCATATATAAGGAAAATTATTACCTGCTGCATTAGTAGTTGCATAACAATTCTCTTCCGTTGTCCATTTTTGCCCGACTGAACGTTCTCGGCATTTTTACAGATTCGAAATTAAGAGACAGAAAATACAAAAATTCCCTACGGAAATATTTTACAGCCAAATTATCTCTGTTATGCGAGTTACAGGTCCCGAATAAATTAAGAAAAATGTAAAAGTTAATATGAGAATAATTTTTCTAGACTATCTTTCTGAGAACACATAATGCAAATTATTTCGGTAACTTACGAATAAATTTTACGTTTATTTATACGCGAATTCCCATTGCACAACCGTTTGCAAACCAACACGTCAACGATTAAACACAAACATGTTTAGTGAAATGAGTGTGCAAATTACAGTACTTTTTAGGTAGGAATGACACAATCCAAACACACATGGGGGCTAACAATCAACAAGATTTGTAGTTGAATTTTCCTAAACATCAAATAGGCTGTGTGTGTATGATCATGTAAGCACACAAATATAACAAAGCGATATGTCTTCTCGACGAACAGAATAATTGATACGATGACATACATAATATACTTTGATTACTTAATAAAAACATATACGGAAGAAAATTTAAAAAAAAATCGCCGCGTACGTTTTTAAAAATTTTTACTTACAGTACTAACAGTGTAACGGCTAATTCGGGCCAAGTACCGATTTTTATTTTATTTTACTTAAAGAAAATTTAATGAATCCTCAACATTTAATATATAATGAAAAAACGACGAAGGCTGATCGTCTGTTCTGCGTTGACGTTACGGCTGACACTGTTCAAGATGACAATAATGAAAAGGTATTTTGGAAAAATAAGTTTATTTTTCGAGTTTAAACGTTTACGTCTCACATCAAACAAGGAACATTAGAAAAAAAATTAAGGGAAGCTGAAAATCATTTGAAACGCTGTGGTCGATAAAATTCCAATGATTTAGGGCAGTGTTTCTTAACCTTTTAAGTGAGCCGCACCCTTTGGAATCTGAAAAAAGGTCTCCGCACCCCCATCGCACAAATTCCAAGATCTGGCTGCAATTATCAACATCGGTTGACTGATCCAGTTGTATGCTTACTTTTATTGGACTGGCTTTTATGTCTTCTATTATTTGTAGTAAAATATCTTTACTGAGATCTTGAATTCGCGATCGAATTATATCGTTCGATAACGGAATCTGCTGAATTTTTTTATGCGCTTCACAATCCAATACAGTTTCAGCTAATATTAATGCACAAGGTATTATTAACTCCTCAGCGATCGTGTGGGTTTTTTTTCTTTGCACACAAATATGCCACTTGATATGACGCTTCTAACAGGGGCTTTTGAATTGCTGGCTGGCATAATTTTAAGATAGTACCACTGGTATCAAATCGAGCCTTTTTTGACTTCATGCTATGATCTGCACCTTCACCACCATGCAGATTGTTGAAATGCTATAATAACTTTGATGGTTTGAGAATGCTGTTTGAAAATATCTTGGAACATAAGATGCATTGAGGT
This sequence comes from Lycorma delicatula, assembly GCF_047948215.1. Taxonomy (NCBI): domain Eukaryota; kingdom Metazoa; phylum Arthropoda; class Insecta; order Hemiptera; family Fulgoridae; genus Lycorma; species Lycorma delicatula. The sequence goes on along the minus strand of NC_134455.1, from coordinate 6,786,469 downwards.
CGTTGCGTACCATCTTTTTCTGTTGTACAAGTGAATCCATAAGCAACATACTTGTCGTTCCATTGGCGTTTTTTTGACATAGCAGGGTTCACTACAATCAATTAAATTATTTAGAAATAACGTATAAAAAATAACAAAAATACACCCTAACCTCGTATAACACGGTTTTATATAGCACGGATGAATAAATTGTGGCTCGGGTGTATTATTTTAAATTAGTGAGAAAAATTCTTACATTTGTATTATCGATGTATCCTATTTGGGCTTGAGTCACTGATCAATACGAATGTATTAAATAGGTAAGTAATGTAAATAATCAGATATTTAAATGCGTACACGTGTCCGTCTCAAGACGTTTTTCAACAAACTGGCGATGATACAGAAACAGTAATAAACTCAGGTAGAGAGTAAGGCAGTGGGAGCGGACGCAGCTAAATCTATCTAACCGTTTTTAAACAAAAAACAATTGGTTGATGTCATCGAAAATTCAAATACCTACTTTTCAAATATCGCAAAAATAATATATGTATATTGTTAGAGGATTCTCCCGCACCACCGGTTAAGAATCACTGATTTAGGGGAACTGTACAGCCTAAATCCGTTAGTTTATTTTGCCCGTATTTTTATTCTAAAAACTTTATTACAGATAAGAAATGTTTATCATTATAATTATTATAATTATCATTATTATTATATTAAACGTTTCGCGGTTGAGAAGAGAAACCCACACAAGCGACTTTGCTTATTCACTCCACGAAAAAATAAGTTTTTTGTACAGCTGCACAGTTCATAAGTATAACGAAAGAAAAAACATAAACTTAAGACTAATTATAAGTAAAATACAGGAACAAAAAATAAAATTAAAAAAGTCTCAGGAACAGTTCGTAACAAATAAAACTGACGTGCGCGTGAAGGTGCATCCACATCATGGGTATCTACATCATATTCGTGTTACTTTGTTCCGCGTTTTTTTTGGTTTTAAGTGAAATTTTCATCAACACCAATTACCTATTCAATCACTGATTAAATGGTAGATCCCTACCACTACCCGTACTATATCTAGCAAACAGGAACAATACGAATTATTTATATGATGTTAATAAAAGTGTGTACTCGTAAATAGCTTAGCTTTTATATGTTGCGATTATTAAATCTACTAGCAACGCACGATTTGGGATAACAATAGTATTCTTAAGAACGATGATAATAATAATAATCATGCATTATTAGGTATACACGCTTTACATAAATCAAAAAAAAAAAAAAAATAGTAATTAGGATTATACAGTTTTTAAAAGATACGATAAGCAATCCATTGACAACAAATTTGTTAACTAATATTCAATAATCATAAAAAATTAAACAAAAATCAACAACTGTTTCCACAATACTGGTAAAAAAATCTGATCCAACTACCAAAAGGCAACAACATATCTTGCCTTTAGGACTTAAAGCCTACAATGTCCAACCCATTTTAGGCAGTACAAAATTTTATAAAATGCAACGTATTAGAAAACAGGACACGTAGCTTATACACGAAAGAATGAAAGTACGCAATCGTGCGTAGATGCGCGTATCTTAACGAAACCTCTTTTTTCACACACATTCTCTTACCGCGAAAGAGATAAAACGAAAGCTGAGGTAATAAGAAAACCGGGTCTAACATTTTCAGTTATAATAGCTACGTGATGTAAAGAAATAATATGTTTTTGGTTATAGTACATTTAGCGTTTATTTGATGCAAGTAAACGGTCTTTAATTCTACGGTTCTTTCTTAAAAACATAATATAGATCATAATGGTTTTTAACAAATATATATATATATTTTTTTTATTTAAAAAAAAAGGGCTAAACGAATGGAAAAAATGTTTTACAGGAAAGTTTCAGATACTTCATTACTAAATAATTCCCTAACATCGTTACTTAACCGAAACCAAACATGTATGATAAAATAAAGCGTACCGTTTATGGAAGGGATGGTAACATTAATTACTGGTATAACTTATTTAGCTTTACCTGGTACCTGCTTCTTCTGCTGCTATTATTATTTCTACTATATTTGTGATAAAACGTTAGGGTTGGTGCGAGAGGGTCCGGACAGCGAATGGGGCGTGACCCTAGAATATGACGTCATCAGTAAACTATAACCGATGTAAACCACGCGAATTCCTCTTTATATCCATACCAACCATACCTTATATTTGGATCCATTAGTGTTCGTTGAACACACCCTTCACGCAACTTCTCTATCATTGCTGTCCAACTGATAACACACACACTTACTCAAACAAATTATTCTGTCATTTGAACTATTTAGAATACTCTCCGACAGGCATCCATAATATTATTATTACTTTATTCGTACATCTACACAGCAACAAAATACTTTAAATTTATAAAACACAATAATTTTATTTAGGTAATGGTTAATCAAAAACTAACCTTGATTTTAGAAACCTTGAAAGTTTTGTGGGGATTTTGGATACAATACGTCGACATTTTATAATAAAATAAAAATACGTCAGAATCCTCAAAAAATAGTTGCATGTGTATTAAATAAAATCTTGTAATTATTTTTTCAAATCGAAATGTCAATGTTACTAACAAGATTGGGAGGAAGTTTAACATCTACTCAAGAAAATCAATGGGATCGTTTTGAACTAGGATAATTTGGAATTGACTAGACCAACAAATTTTAGCATTTGGTATGGTGATTTATAAATATGGCAAATTAATCCACCTAAAGTTGGATTGCGGATTAAAGGTGGGGTACGGGTCTGAAAGAGATATAGGAAAGAGGGGGTTCAGGGATCATATACTTGGCGCTGGATTCAAGTAAAATGTTACGACTTTTAAGCTAATTTAGAAACATGAAGAATTTAATACAATTCTTCTCAAATTACTAGGAAAAATTCGAGAAAAAAATTTGTTTTAAATTTTCAACTTTCTCGAATTTGGTATGTTTCATAATATGAAATTTGAAGTTATTACTTAGGAAAGTTGGAGTAACTTTATCTTTATATATATATATATTTCTTGTGTGCGTGTGTATATCACTGAACTCCTCCTAAACGGCTGAACTGATTTTGATGAAATTTTTTGTGTGTGTTCAAGGGGATTTGAGAATGATTTAGATTCACAATTTGGTCCACTGGAAAATGTTTTTTTTAAATTAATTTTTTATTTATACGTAGCTGTTGATTTTGGAATGTTTTACATTGGATCCGGCAGACTGCACCACCATCGCAGTATCGAATATTCAATAATATAATATTTTAATTTTAGTTGGTCCCAGCAGTTGGTGCTGCGATCAAATTGAGAAAAATATTTCGTAATTTTGTGATTCACAATTTGATACGATAGAAAATGTTTTTTTAATTATTTATTTATTCATGTGTTGTTGATCTTGGGGTGGCTAAGGTTCACAGCTGGATCCGGTAGGCAGCACTGCGATCGCGTTTTATTTTTTAATTTTTGGCATATCAGTCAGACCCAGTAGTTGGTGCTGCAATCAGATTCTACGAAATATTTTTATTTTGTTGCTTTTTCTCATATCAGTTGCTTGCGTCGTAGCTTAGTGTTGTTATTACCTTAAAATTCGTATTTTTAACGGACTACTGTGTTTAGAGAGTAGTTTGAATTAAATCCGATAGGTAGTGCCGTTCTGACAATTGAACTTCTGACTTTTATAAAGTGAAAGGTTAAATTTTATGAAGTTCTGTTATGTTTTGTAAGTTTCTTAATGTTCAGTATTAATTGTAATGATTTTGCAGTCATAACTCTTTTCGTTAAAAAATTATTTTCCACCGAATACTGTGATTAGAGAATGGTGTGTATTAAATCCGATAGGTAGTGCTGTTGTTTTGCCATTTGGATTTATTTACATTCTGTGAAAGGTTAAATTTTGTGAAGTTCCTAATGCTCAGTTTTTTAAGGTTTTATGAAACTTTCAATTGTGTTTATTTAATCTGTATGTATACTCAAATCAAGCGATAGCGAAGCATTGCCGAGTCTGCTAGAATTGCGCGCTTATTGAGAATATTATATTATTATTTATTGAAATAACGTTTTAAAGTATAATTAAAAAATATACATTGTGCAAATTTGTAAGATGCAGTATTGAAGTGGGTATTTTACATGACTTTTCATGAATTTTAATTATGTATACACATCATTCATTGTGCATTCAATAACAATCAACTTAACCTACAAATTTAAATTGTCAGTTCTCATTTGATTCTATGTAATTTATGAAGTATTGAACGGCTCTTTGAAAATAAAAATGTCAGTTTGTAAGATAAATTATAACATTTATAAAATTAAAATATAAGTTACTTATAATATAGTTTAAAGTATATTTAAATAATTGAATTTATAATGTTTTAGCCGATTAATTTTATAAAAAGTTTTATAAAATTATTTTTAATTTACAATTATCTAAAATTTGGTAAAATAGATGTTAAAATAAAGAATGAGAAAAAAGATAAAAATGTCTACTAAAATTTTAACTACGTTGCTTTTTTACAGTGCTTTAATTTTTTTATTAATTGATTAATTAAGCTGTTACATGATTATGAAACATCAAAATTATTAAATAAAATAAAAAAATGTAGGAGGTACTTTTTTAGAATGATGTTAAGTGAAAATTATCAGTAATGTGGATGAAAATTTATTAATTAATTAACTAATCATTAATTTTACGACATTTCGATTTTTTAATTCAATTTTCATCAGACATCTCAATATTTAGTGAAAATAAATATTACCCATACTACACATACTTAATCAATAAACCCATTACAATAATACAACAATCACAAACTTATAATATTCATACTAATAGTCATATTAATGAAATTTCGTCCAGATTCCTGCTAATTTTAACTTAAGTTACTTATATTTATGTGATGTGCATTTATTACAGAACAATGCCACGTCAGGACAACGTCTGTCGGGTCCGCTAGTTATTTTTTAAAATTAAATTGCAATGTTCTGTTTTTATATAGAATCCTGTATCGGCATAGGTAAAGAAAGAAGTAATTGCATGCAATAGATATTACAACCATGACATTCTTCGTAACATTCCCAGTATTTCGTTCCGTAAAATAAGGAAACTTTACATTTCAAAACCAATAAAGCGATAGCAACATGGAATGTTTTTCCACGACTGTTGATAATGATCACATACAACTCAAAAATTCGTACAATACGAATTTCACGTTTACATGCGATACAGATTTGATTTCAGCAAAATGAAATCTTTTATTTAGAGCTGATTATATTGGTTATCTGTTAAAAATCTCAAAAAGTGCCATCCAGCTGTTAAAAACGAAACGGTTCTACCGATAAACAGGGTTGGACCGTAAAATGTTTTTACGATTTTGAATGAGGAACATGAAATGAGTAATCGATGGATGAAGCCTTACTTGATGAAAATCAATATTTACAAAAGAAAATAAACAAATACGTAACTTTATTTTCACAGAACTATTTAAAAAAAACCATACGCAGTATAACAAAACACCTGAGTAAACCGTAACACAGGTGTGCATAGCACAGGTGTAACAAACAGAAACTTTTTTATTCGATTATTTTAAATAATTTTGTGAAAATCAAATTACACATTTATTTTCTTTTGAAGGAATGTACGAAATGACGGATAACAAGGTGGTGCTTAAAATTATGATAAAGACAAAAGACGAATTAATTTACAGTTAAATTTAAAAAATGTTCTGAACAAACAATTTGTAATATGTTCGCTGGCAAAGAAAATAAAAATGTTTTTATCACGTAATTTTGTATAATTACAATGAAAATTTATCGTTAGTTATAATGAAAAATAATTATCTAATTACACGAATTCTTAGTATTCTTTCGGAATTCCCCCGCAAAACGTTTTTAATGTTTTTAACGATATATACCTGTAATATTGAGCATAATAACAATTATTTTTAATCAATGTAAAATAACATGTACTTGAATAATTACAAATTAAATTTAACGTTAATTAGACGAGGTTAGCAAGCGAAGCGACCGTAGGTTATATACGTACGATTCGTTAGTTCACGGAATCAAAAATAACCTACGCTCGCTAACCTCGTTTAATTAATGTTAAATATAGTAATAATGTACATTCCAACTTATTAATAACAAAAGTGATATTTAAAATTATATATTAATATAAACTATTTTTTTTTTGTCTTCAAGTCATTTGACTGGTTTGATGCAGCTCTCCAAGATTCCCTATCTAGTGCTAGTCGTGTCATTTCAGTATACCCTCTACATCCTACATCCCTAACAATTTGTTTTACATATTCCAAACGTGGCCTGCCTACACAATTTTTTTCCTTCTACCTGTCCTTCCAATATTATAGCGACTATTCCAGGATGCCTTAGTATGTGGCCTATAACTCTGTCTCTTCTTTTAACTATATTTTTCCAAATGCTTCTTTCTTCATCTATTTGCCGCAATACCTCTTCATTTGTCACTTTATCCACCCGTTTGATTTTTTACATTCTCCTATAGCACCACATTTCAAAAGCTTCTAATCTTTTCTTCTCAGATACTCCGATTGTCCAAGTTTCACTTTCAAAAATCTTTTCCTGACATTTAAATTAATTTTTGATGTAAACAAATTATATTTCTGACTGAAGGCGCGTTTCGCTTGTGCTATTCGGCATTTTATATCGCTCCTGCTTAGTCCATCTTTAGTAATTTTCTACTTCCCAAATAACAAAATTCTTCTATCTCCATAATCTTTGCTCCTCCTATTTTCACATTCAGTGGTCCATCTTTGTTATTTCTACTACATATCATTACTTTTGTTTTGTTCTTGTTTATTTTCATGCGATAGTTCTTGCGTAGAACTTCATCTATGCCGTTCATTGTTTCTTCTAAATCTTATCCTCGGCTAGAATTACTATATCGTCAGCAAATCGTAGCATCTTTATCTTTTCACCTTGTACTGTTACTCCGAATCTGTTCTTTAACATCATTAACTGCTAGTTCCATGTAAAGGTTAAAAAGTAACGGAGATAGGGAACATCCTTGTCGGACTTCCTTTCTTATTACGGCTTCTTTCTTATGTTCTTCAATTGTTACTGCTGCTGTTTTGTTCCTGTACATATTAGGAATTGTTCTTCTATCTCTGTATTTGAACCCTATTTTTTTTAAAATGCTGAACATTTTATTCCAGTCTACGTTTTCGAATGACTTTTCTAGGTCTATAAACGCCAACGTATGTTGGCTTGTTTTTCTTTAATCTTCCTTCTACTATTAATCTGAGCCTAAAATTGCTTCCCTTGACCCTATACTTTTCCTGAAACCAAATTGGTCTTCTCCTAACACTTCTTCCACTCTCCTCTCAATTCTTCTGTATAGAATTCTAGTTAAAAATTTTGATGCATGACTAGTTAAACTAATTGTTCTGTATTTTTCACACATAGAAGTTTAAACTATATTACAGGTACATACCGTTTAAAAAAAAAATTAGAAAAGGTTTGGGGGGAATTTCGAAAAAGTACAACAACCAACAAAAGTGAATTCGTCAAACGATTCGTTCTTCAAAAACCAAAAAACAAAGACATATAACTTAATCCATATATCACTTACCGAAAATATTTCGCTTCTATTTCCAAACGTACCGCAGCATGCTTTTTTATTCTGAAACAATTTTAAACTATATCAATTTTGTACTTAATCAAAGCGTCTTAAAATGTATATAGTGTTTCTGATCTGCATCGTTTTATAATGTATTAATTATGAACGTATGAACACATAAAATCCATTAAATAAATATTAATTTTGTAAAATCATTAACAAACAATTAAAATTAAGAATAGCGAAAAATTTTGAAACGCTCACTTGATTTTTAAAAGTAGATTAACGCGAGAAAAAAAGGCGAAAGGAAAATGAAGAAATAATTCTGTATTTTATTAAATTATTTAAGAAATTTAAAAAACTAAAACTTCTCTTTTAATTTATTTTTACTCTTTATACCGTCGTTTGTTTACCGCACAATACAATATATAACATTTATTTAACTAAAAGCCTGTAAAGTACCTTAAAGATATCCTTCCTTTTACAGAGAACAGAGGTTTATGCGCAGGATCTTTTTTAAAGAATATTTAGATCGTATGACGTTATAAATTTGTCATTAGAAGAAAGAGGGACGACAAAAGTTCATATCAGACCCTAGTAGGAAGCTATGTACGACAGGTTGAACGCCCAAAACGGGAAGGGTGGTGAAACACTCATTTTTACTAATGAGAGGGTGGACAGGAGCTACCCTAATTGCCAGTGTTTAACCGAATCACCGGGCTAATGAAATAACCGGCAAAACACGGTATTAATCGAATACAGCTAGCAATCTCCGGCAGTCGAGCCTTAATTAATTCTAGTCTACCCCTCAGCACTACTCTTTCTCGGCTCGTCTTCTTTTCACCGATTTCGACCTCTCTTTCTGTTCTCCGTAACAATACGTATACGCTTCTTCTACATACTGTTCCTACACTATTTAATTGTTTTTCGTAGTGTAGTAATCAATTACGAGGGATTAACTTTAAAACATCGTTTACCGTTTCGGTAAATTCTGTTTTGGCCGATCGGTTTTTGACGGAAATTAACGCTTAGGTCTTAAATCTTATTACATACACGATGCGAAGTATATGGATAAACAGAGAACGGTAAAATAAATCTACACCGTAGTGATTAGCCTAACACACAGATCCGATTAACATCAATCAAATCAGCAAAGGCAACAGGAACAAAATAGTTTCGCTTTGTAGCTATTTGTTAAAACCGAACGTATCTAGACTTATTTAATTAAATTAAATTAATAATTAATTAAACCCGGCAAGAAGAATAATTTTCTGATTCTACAACGGTCTGCTTGTGCGCTTACACTTATCAAAATACACAGATGAATGTTTATTTGTCAAATATATACCTGTACAATACGATAAAAAACCATTCACTTTAAACAAACGAAGTGTATTTACATAAAACAGTAGTATACATAAGTGTAAATTACACCTTTTTTTCAAAGTTCAATATGAAATGTTTAAAAAGTTAAGAAACGGTAGACAGACATTTCTTAATTTTAATATTCTGTAAATAACTTCTACAAAGTTATAATAAAAAGTAGCATGTGCATACATTAACAAAAGTAAACCAGATATCGAAATAAATTACATTCGCAAAAACTTCAGACAAAAGGTTCAATTATTAAGCCTGCACGGGTTAAACATAGGTCAATGGTATTATTATGAGTGAATAAGAGATAAAAAATACGCTTTCATATCGAGTATGATGTCAATACCGAAAAGAAATTTCGGGCCATCTTTAGGAAATTGCTCCAACAAATCTACCGATTCAGTCAACAATTATTTTTGTAGTGCGAGAAGAAAATTGTATAACCACGGGTTTCTCCAGCCAGAAAACAGGTTAGCGTCTTCAGTAAAATAAACTTAAAAAAATATATATAAGGAAATTTACAAAATATCTCACTAATACGTAAGGGACATTCGCTGGAACCGGATGTTTTTAAAATAATCATAAAAAATTGAATATTTACTTTAAAAAAGGTTTATTGGTACTGAAACACTTGTTAAATCAAAGCATTTGTTACTTACTCGTGAACAAAAAATTATGTCCGGCAAGTGATGTCCATTTTGGGCAATACATTGTTGTAGCCTTTCACGGTAACTGGCCTCAATTCTTTGCAGCATGACTACATCAATCTGGGTGACGTGATGACGAATTGCGATCTTTAGGTCCTCCAATGTACGCGATTTCAGAATTATGCTTCAATATTGAACCACTTGTTCGAAGGTTGTTTACCCGTCGCAATATTGTGTTACGAGAAGGGACACTTGCATTACGATAAATATTAAATTGACGGCGGAAATCTCGCTTAACAGCAGTTACGGATTCGTCATTTCGCACAAAACTGTTATACGCGTACAGGCGTTGGTCTAGCGTCCACGGCTCCATCTCAACGACTAAAATGTAAATGCTATGAACAAAGGAAACGTCAGACACCAGCCACGTGCCCCTCCCACCACGAACGCCCTAGTACAACCCACTTCAAAAACGTCCGGTTCCCGTGAATCACACTGTACCAATATAACACAGTAGTATTATATTGCACAGGTGTGTAGTTACACCTCCCTTTAAAATTTCAATTTGAACTCAACATCAAATTGTAAACTACCAACAAATAATCGACCGTTAATTAAAAGAATTTAGACTGAAAAAGTCTAAATTTAAAATAGTGAATGTTATTCACTTTTTACTTTCCCATCTAGGGCTATAGCGGAGCTATACTTTTAGAAGGGAAAGTATTGTAATCGGTCCAATTTGGGCATATGCGGTTTTCACCTGATCTTTACATTTGATACCTAAAGAACCAAAATAAGGATGGAAAGTTTTCGGATGTTCGTATGTACAGCCGAGCAGTTATAACAAGAAGTTTGAGGAGGAGAGTAGATGTACGGCTGAAAGTAGAGGAAAAAGCGCCTTGCTAGAACACCTCTACATGTGTGTGTGTGAATTAAATTCGGTGTCGCACCCTAAATCACCTTATATCTCTAGAACTACTCGACAAATTTTGACCAAACTTGGTCAGATTACTTCTATATACGGGATATTGATGCAATTTAATTTTCAACTTAAATTACAGCCTCAGGCTGTAGAGCAAGGTCACCCTCAGTATCTCGAGATTTCGCCTAATTAAGTTCTTAATTTTCTTAGGCGCATTTTGTTAACAATTAAAAAATATTTCCAAAACTTTTTTTGCAAAATCGCACCCACCTTCAAAAATGCTCTAAATAAACTACTGCCCTAAGAAGGTATAGTGCGTCATTAGTAACCCCTTTCATCCACAAGGAGTGCTAGTGTAGCATTGACGTACAGCTGCTACTGTAGTCGTCTTCTTTCTTTTTCTGTTTAGCTTCCGGAACCACCATAAGGTATTATTACACTTCAGAGGATGATATGTATGAATGTAAATGAAATGTAGTCTTGTACAGTCTCAGGTCGACCATTCCTGAGATGTGTGATTAATTGTAACCCAACTACCAAAGAACACCGGTATCCACGATCTAGTATTCAAATCCGTTAACCTTACTAGGATTTGAACCTTAGAACTCTCGACTGCTATGTTGTAACGTCACAGGTGAGCGGTAGAATTAAATAAATGAAATACAGTATGCGCGCGCGCGCTTTAGTTAGAATCACTAGATTAAATAAATAAAAAATATTGTATTTAAATAAAATGATAATATTTTTAATTAAGTTATGTGTAAGCCGTGCATAAAAAAGAAAAGCCGCGTGACGGGAAAGTCCTACAACTGTATTGTCAGATTTTTTTTTTAAAAGTTGCTTTAATTAATTTTTTTTTTAATTTTTAAACATTTTTTAAGTTTATAACCAAGATTCTGTTTCGCATTTTGTTTGTACGATTATGACGCAGATTATCCTAAAGTATTTTTGATTTTAATCAAATTTTGCGATCAACTTCTACATTTTTAAAGGAACGATGTATGTGTAACTAATATTCGTAACATTTTCCGCTTCAAAATGAGGGATGCTATTTTGCTTACACCAGGGAATGAAGCGGTGCGGTGAAGAGGAATTTCCATCGCTAAGCCTCCACAATATAATCTCCCCTACTCACTCTTAACGATACCAACATTTGTAGCTTCTCTCAGCGGCTAAAAGTTAGATAACCTACTGTTTACGTTTTGCTCCATCGTTTGACTCGGAGATCTTCACAATTTCGAAATATTATTTATATTTATGTAATTTATATTATAGTTCTAAAATGTAAGAAATATGTACTTTTATGCACAATACCAGAATGTCTCTTTGTATGTTTGTATACACACCGACACACTAAAATATCAATGTACTTTAAGTCTTGTACTTGAGTCTATGTTGAATTTAAATGTACTTAGTGCATCGATATTTACTTAAAATTTAAGAAACTTAGTGGAGATCTATTTTACTAATATTTTTACAGAAACTTGAAGAATGGTTTTAGGAATCTATTTATCCATATTATTGGAAGACCTGTAAAGCTTAAACAGAGAACGTATTTTTTACTACAAAAAATGTTAATTTTTATTAAACGTAGTTCCCGCGGTTAAAATTAAGAAAAAAAGATTTATTTATTTTACAAACTACATGTAACAAAATCAAGTAAACTGCTTTCGAAATATTAATTACTTAAAATAAAATTTTCTTGAACCACACTTTTCATCAGTAGGCGACTGATAATTTTTTCACAGCGAAACTATTTATATCTATCCAATTATTTCGGTAAGTAATTCCCAACATGAGCTTTATTTTCACATTTTAAATACGATTACAACAAATAGACTTTTATTTAAATTCAATCGCGCAATTTATCACAATTTATAATTATTATTTTAATTTCAACGGGTTTTATAGTTTGCCAGGTATGATAAATAAACGAAATAGTCTATTTTCACTAGGAAATGATTTATTCTAACTAGAACAGCGATTCACAGGAATAAAACTTAACGATTATCTCGTTTTATAATTTAAAGTCTGACCACTCGTTCTTGACGAAACATAAATTTCTGGTATTTAATCGCTTTGGATACAATTTACAATAAACAGACAAAAAAAAAAAAAAAAAAAAAAAAAAAACAGGACAAACAAAACTAAAAAAGCTCCTTTTGGTAAAACAATTACCTTTTGCTCAGAATGAATTTTAGCAAAAGGTTACAAATTATAATCGGGTCGGATGAATTTTAGTAAAAAATTTCAAGGGGGCAAGAATTAAAGCAGAATGCAATTTAAAATGAATTTCATACAAATCACTTGAGAGGAGAGTGGAGGAAGTGTTAGGAGAAGACCAATTTGGTTTAAGGAAAAGTATAGGGACAAGGGAAGCAATTTTAGTTCTTAGATTAATAGTAGAAGGAAGATTAAAGAAAAACAAAGCAACATACTTGGCGTTTATAGACCTAGAAAAGGCATTCGATAACGTAGACTGGAATAAAATGTTCAGAATTTAAAAAAAATTAGGGTTCAAATACAGAGATAGAAGAACAATTCCTAATATGTACAGGAACAAAACAGCAGCAGTAACAATTGAAGAACATAAGAAAGAAGCCGTAATAAGAAAGGGAGTCCGACAAGGATGTTCCCTATCTCCGTTACTTTTTAATCCTTTACATGGAACTAGCAGTTAATGATGTTAAAGAACAATTTAGATTCGGAGTAACAGTACAAGGTGAAAAGATAAAGACGCTACGATTTGCTGATGATATAGTAATTCTAGCCGAGAGTAAAAAGGATTTAGAAGAAACAATGAACGGCATAGATGAAGTCCTACGCAAGCACTATAGCATGAAAATAAACAAGAACAAAACAAAAGTAATGAAATGTAGTAGAAATAACAAAGATGGACGACTGAATGTGAAAATAGGAGGAGAAAAGATTATGGAGGTAGAAGAATTTTGTTATTTGGGAGGTAGAATTACTAAAGATGGACGAAGCAGGAGCGATATAAAATGCCGAATAGCACAAGCGAAACGCGCCTTCAGTCAGAAATATAATTTGTTTACATCAAAAATTAATTTAAATGTCAGGAAAAGATTTTTGAAAGTATTTGTTTGGAGTGTCGCTTTATATGAAAGTGAAACTTGGACGATCGGAGTATCTGAGAAGAAAAGATTAGAAGCTTTTGAAATGCGGTGCTGTAGGAGAATGTTAAAAATCAGATGGGTGGATAAAGTGACAAATGAAGAGATATTGCGGCAAATAGATGAAGAAAGAAGCATTTGGAAAGATATATTTAAAAGAAGAGACAGACTTATAGGCCACATACTTAGGCATCCTGGAATATTCACTTTAATATTGGAAGGACAGGTAGAAGGGAAAAATTGTGTAGGCAGGCCACGTTTGGAATATGTAAAACAAATTGTTAGGGATGTACGATGTAGAGGGTATACTGAAATTAAACGACTAGCACTGAAATTAAACGACTAGCACTAGATAGGGAATCTTGGAGAGCTGCATCAAACCAGTCAAATGACTGAAGACAAAAAAAAAAAATCACTGATTTAAATTGTAATTATGAGTTCCCATCCGTAACTGATAATCTGAGGAACACCGGCTAGTTTATTTTTTGTACAAGTACTTTATCATGTAACTTCATAACGTTAACTATTCTATAAGATAATCTAACACAAGTTTTTGTCAATTAAGATAACTAAGTACGTAAACGATCAATCGTATCAGTATGGTAATTCAAAAGTACTGAATTATCAATTCTAAGAGGCATAGAAATAAATGAAATCAAACAAAATGAAAAGAAAGGAATTAAGCAAATTAAATTGATAATCCTTTTAAATAAAGATTATTGAATAGAGATCAGACTACGTAATGAATAAAACAATAAACCGTATTATTTCATTTACACTCGATAGATAGCTGCAGCTACGTACTTAAACGTATCAAGGAGTAGCTGAAACATTTAAAATAGTGAAGTAAACAGAACGGCATACCCCTTAAACAGTGCGCTTACGATGTCAGTATTGTAGTAATATTACTTTAACATCAGATAAACATTCTAGATCAGTTATGATCGACAGTTCGGTTTTTGCATTCTATTTTAATTTGCATTTCATCAATTCAATCTCGTTGTAGAGTTTAATTTATTAAATTTAGTACGAAATAAGCAAGATCTATTCTCCACAAAACTACTTTTCTTTCTTTTTCCTGTTTACCCTCCGGTAACTACCGTTCAGATAATACTTCAGAGGATGATATGTATGAGTGTAAATGAAGTGTAGTCTTGTACATTCTCAGTTCGACCATTCCTGAGATGTGTGGTTAATTGAAACCCAACCACCAAAGAACACCGGTATCCATGATCTAGTATTCAAATCCGTGTAAAAATAACTGGCTTTACTAGGACTTGAACGCTGGAACTGGCTTTCCACAAAACTACTGGAATCATTTAACTATTATCTTTCATTTAAATTGTACACTACTGTTAGTTTCTTCAAAAATTTAATAATTCTTTCGCCAAAAAAATACATCGATATTTCTTAGATGTTTATAATTCAAACGCATCGTCGTATTCTGAATAACAAACAGCGATTTAAGTTTTTCGTTATACGTAATTATATATATAAGCGCGAAGAAATTACGGTAAATACATATTTAAACGAAGTACATACGCTTTATATGTAAGTTTAACACACGTAAGAGTTAAACAGTATACGATATACAGAAAATTCGCTTATTTCATATCGTAAAAGTAGCTTAGTTAGTTAAAGCTATGGCGTAAATGGAGAGAACATCAAGAAAGTTACGTGACGCATATGTCCATCCATTTCAATCCATTCATTTTATACACTCGACGAAGGATAACATAAGAGAAACGGCAAAAACGAGGAAATTGAGAAAGTTGTAAACTACAGAATATTAAACTTTTAGCGGCAGCGGCATAACTTCGGTAAGCTAAATTCGGTAAACTAACTAAATGTATCTTTACCGTTTAACTTCTATTTGAAATTCACTCGGGAAATAACCCATTTAATTATCGCAGCTCATCATTAATTGTAGTTACACTGGTACGGCGGTAATGGCGATGTTTTAACTGCCTTTGCCGCTATGTTTGCCGTAGATTCTGTTCTCGGCAAAGAGAAGAGTTTGTTCGGGAAGTAAACAAGCAGTAAACTAGGTTAAATGAGACCGAACAATTATTAATATTTGAATATTATCTTCTTAAGTTCATTCAAATATACGCACTAATGTAAATAGATTTACAAGTAAAACTAATAGCATATTAAAACTGAATTAATAATAGGTGTATACACGAGCATATAAAATTTTTATTCGACAAAATATAAATTTAATGAAATCTAAATCTATTTTAAATTACAACAATAAAACTTGACAAGGTTAAAAGAGTTAGGCTGTTATAATGTAGAATAATTAATTAAAATAACGTAATTTTATTCAATTACGTAATATAACACATAGGTTAATCTAATAAATTCAATTTTATAATATTCTGATAACCGATTTATTAACGCTATTTATATTGGACAATATTACCGACTTAAATAATTGCAATATTAAAAATTCAGTAACCTCTTAGGAATTTGTAATAAACGTAATTCAATAATTTTTATATTGAAAATATTATAAATTCAGTTTTACTGTATTTATTCAGTAAATTCAGTCAACAATAAATTGTTACTATTTAGGAAATTAATGTTTTATAAGTATTTTATTTAAAAGAAAAATGAACATTGATCGTCATTCCTATAAGCATTGCTAGTAATAGTTTCTTCAGTATCTCTAATATCTTTAAAGGGGTTTCCACTCAGAGAAATATCCGTGTCCTGATAGGAAATTTATTAAGTGTTTTCCATTTTTCCAAGATTATATGAATCTATAAAATAATAATCCTTATATATTTTAGGTTCGTCTATAACGATATTCAGGTCCCTAAATTCCATAATAGTTGTTAATTCAAATTCTTTTAATCGGCGAGTCTGAATTTTAATGTTTTTTAGTACTTGATGGTTTAAATAAATTAATATCGATTTATAAGTAATCTTCGTACAAATTACTTACATATAAATTAATCAAATTGTATTACTATAACACTAATCAGTACAACATTTTAAAATCATCGTTTTTTTCTTAATTCATTCATTTAACGATGATTGAATGCGTTTTTAATTGTATTTATAAAAAAAAAATTTATTTAAATTGCTTTTTATAACAAGTTATATGGACGTTACGAAAAAAGAAAAAAAGAGGTAAAATTAACATTATACGGTAAATTGTTTTTATAATCTGTAAACAATTTCTAAAGCTCTATTTTAACAGTTTTCAAATAATATTATAAACACGCGCGCATGTACACTATTACATATTCATTTTAATGTTTCTTTCCATTTTATTTATTTATTTGACTGACGTATTTAAACAGCGATCTTGATTTAATTATCGATTCTTTTTTTTTTTGTAGTGACCCTTTATAACCCGGTGTTATTATTGTTTCAATTTTCTGTACTCATTATTTTTTTTAAAAGAATCTTTTAAAAATTTTAAGAAATTCGCTATAAGAAAAACTGTCTTGAGAGTAAGGTTACGACGAGACTCGATAAATAATACGTGAAGATCATTTTGTCAATCTATTAAATTCAGATGCGAAAAATTCAGAAGTAAAAATTAATGCTTTTATAGATACTGGAACATATTACGTGGATAACATAGAAAGTTACGCAAATCAAAATCTAGGTGTAACCTAAATATTGCAATTTTTTTCAAAATTCGTATTTAAACAATACCAAGAAATAAGAACCAACTTTCTGTGTGTATATTTATACATAATCATATTTTACTTAATTTATTTATAGTATAAAATAAATAATATCAAAATTATTATTTCAGTACAGAAATTTTTTCTAATGTTTTGATACATGTAAAATTCAGCGGTACTGGGAAATATTCTGCAAAAAGAAAAATAGTAAATGGAGAGAAAGACTGTGATATAAAGTTAAAAGCAGGCGCTTCCTCCTGGATTTAATAAAAATGTTTTTATGATCAACCGAAATAATGAACAAATGGATAACAAATTTAGTATGCGGTTATCTGAAGGGCACATAAATTATATGATAGAACGTTAAGAATAAATGCGAAAAATTAAATGCAAAACTAAAAAAAAAAAGAAAGAAAGATAAGTGAAAACTTGTATTTCTTCTTCTGTTATAAGGGTAGACTGTTTCTTTTCCTTTGCTTACAAAAAAAAAGAAAAGAAAAGAAACACCTCACTTGAAGAGAAAACCCATCTTATGCCTTGGGCAGTTTCCCTGTTTGAAAAAGAGGAAGGCTGTGAAAATTTGCTTTTCCACAAAAAAAAAAAAAAATCAGTAAAATAATCCTTACAAATACAAATAAGTTATTTTTATTTATCAACTTTCTTATAGAGCAGCACAATTTCATAATTTCAATTATAATTTAATATTAAACGCTGAAAAATACTAAAAGAGTAATTGCAATAATTTTTTACAAAAAAAGACACTTTTTATCCCTTATTCCTTTTTGTTGATTATCCTAATCCCAGAAATTATTATACTAATAAAAGAACTATAATTTTATCATTCGTCAATTTTGAAGTAAGATTTTTTCCCCAAAATAGAATACATAACAAGACTCTTCAAGCCTGTCAAGCAGGTAATCTCCATTACTTTCCTAATTTAATAATGAACTAAAACTATTCAGTCTTTATTTAGGTATACCTAAAAGGAAAGGCTCAATAAAAATTAAATATTTTTTTTTGTCTTCAGTCATTTGACTGGTTTGATACAGCTCTCCAAGATTCCCTATCTAGTGGTAGTCGTTTCATTTCAGTATACCCTCTACATCCTACATTCCTAACAATTTGTTTTACATATTCTAAACGTGGCCTGCCAACACAATTCTTTCCTTCTGCCTGTCCTTCCAATATTAAAGCGACTATTCCAGGATGCCTTAGTATGTGGCCTATAAGTCTGTCTCTTCTTTTAACTATATTTTTCCAAATGCTTCTTTCTTCATCTATTTGCCGCAATACCTCTTCATTTGTCACTTTATCCACCCGTCTGATTTTTAACATTTTCCTATAGCACCGGATTTCAAAAGCTTCTAATCTTTTCTTCTCAGATACTCCGATCGTCCAAGTTTCACTTCCCTATAAAGCGACATTCCAAACATACACTTTCAAAAATCTTTTCCTGACATTTAAATTAATTTTTGATGTAAACAAATTATATTTCTTACTGAAGGCTCGTTTAGCTTGTGCTATTCGGCATTTTATATCGCTCCTACTTCGTCCATCTTTAGTAATTCTACCTCCCAAAAAACAAAATTCTTCTACCTCCATAATCTTTTCTCCTCCTATTTTCACAGTCAGCGGTCCATCTTTGTTATTTCTAATACATTTCATTACTTTTGTTTTGTACTTGTTTATTTTCATGCGATAGTTCTTGCGTAGGACTTCATCTATACAGTTCATTGTTTCTTCTAAATCCTTTTTACTCTCGGCTAGAATTACTATATCATCAGCAAATCG
This sequence comes from Lycorma delicatula, assembly GCF_047948215.1. Taxonomy (NCBI): domain Eukaryota; kingdom Metazoa; phylum Arthropoda; class Insecta; order Hemiptera; family Fulgoridae; genus Lycorma; species Lycorma delicatula. The sequence continues at coordinate 6,767,357 of NC_134455.1, read as the reverse complement.
TAAGCATCTTTATCTTTTCACCTCGTACTGTTACTCCGAATCTAAATTGTTAGATAATTTTTTTAAAATGCTGAACATTTTTTTCCAACCAACGTTATCGAATGCCATTTCTAGGTCTATAAACGCCAAGTATGTCGGTTTGTTTTTCTTTAATCTTCCTTCTACTATTAATCTGAGGCCTAAAATTGCTTCCCTTGTCCCTATACTTTTCCTGAAACCAAATTGGTCTTCTCCTAACACTTCCTCCACTCTCCTCTCAATTCTTCTGCATAGAATTCTAGTTAAGATTTTTGATGCATGACTAGTTAAACAAAATTCTTTCATACTGGATATCATTCCTGGAAACCTAGCTAACACACAACAAAATCTCTGTTCTTCAACTTAGCAAAATTTCCGCTTAAAATTAAGTCCAACTGAACCAGATATTATTTCTTTACTTGTTTCAAGCATGCAGCACCATTCATCTCACTGACTTTTTAAGAATATTTTACTCAATAATGTAAGTAAATACATATTGTAATAATATTTCTTTGTAAAGTAAATAAACATTTTTGTAAACTCGATTAAAAAATTTGTAACAAATAGAAAAATTATAACCCTTTTATCATATAAATACGAGTAGATAATTTAAAAAAAAAGTTTTAATTTCTTTTATTGCTTTACCATTTTGAGATATAATTTTATAGCTATCCTAATGAGATGTTATATATTTAATAATTTAGCGGTACGATATTGATTTATGATTCCCATGAATGGTACGAGAAAAAAAGGTTTGAGAACATCTGGTGAAGTGCAAATTAATCATATTATTGTAGGTTGACATTATTTGGTGACTGGGTTGTACCGATTATTATAAATTGCTTTTATCGGCAACATTGATTTTCTTACACACATTTAGTTACGGTTTACTTTTTTTTAATTTAATGAAAAAAATATATAAATGTTACTATTGATTTTTATTTCTTGTATATGAATTTTTGAAATTCGTATATCACGTTTACTTTTTCATTTCATTTTATTGAATTTTATCAATTTTACTTTTCTTCGTGTTCAATATATAGTCCCTCATTCCAAAAAAGTGCAAACTTCTTATTAGATCTCTCTCTTCCATTGACAAATAAAAAAACCTAACAAAAAAAAAACTGCTTCAACCGATTTACAATCAAAAAACAAATACGTACTAGAAAACAAACATTTTTTTTTATACTGCGGTTATCGTACGGTTTTGATTTAGCCTTTCAATAAACTTCTAATAAAATTATTTTATTTTTTGTAAATTCCAAATAAAAAAATATAATAAACGTGGAAAATTTTTTTAATTTTATTTCATTTTCGATTCATCCAGTTTATCGATTAAAAACTAATCATTTACTACTTCTTAAACGATAGTGTTTATGCCATCCTAATTAATCTTTAAGAGACTAAAAAAAAAATTCTATGCCATAAAAAAACTTGAACGGAAGCCTATTATATAAAAAAGAAAATATTCCACCGATTTATTTCACCCGTATCTACAGAAAAGTAAAATAACATATTAATAAAACACGAAACGATTTGACGAAAAAAAAGAAACGAAAGAACAAAAACTGTTTAACGGGTGAAAATTGTGGCTTTAGTTTTTAGGTCGGCTGGAGCCCGGGGGTTGTGTACTCGAGCGATGACGTCACTGGAGATCGATTGCCAAATGAATAAGAGTAGGGGTGAAGTATACGACGAGGAGGTGAAGAGAGGTGGCCACCTAATCAGCCAAGGCTAATGAGGAGGGCGACGACAGGTATGTCCCTTGCTTGCGCACGCGCACTTCACGGCTTTCTTTTACTTAACGACAGGATGTATTCTACAAAGTTCATTATGTTATAATTAATTTATTTTCTCGGTAATGATATTCTAAAAATAAAACTGCAATTTATTTGGAATTTATCAAAGATTTTAACAGTTGACGAATTAAAACTTTATCTTAGAGAAAAGTTATCTGTTACATATGAAAACCGCAAATAAAAATATCCTCAATAAAACATACATTATAAATTCCCGGAACCTGCAAGCATTTTTTTTATAGATCGCTATCTACGACAAGCAAAATGCCAATGTAGCTATAATTCATTAAAAAAAAAAAACAGTTTATAAAAATATTACATAATAATTGTGATAATAGAAATAAATTAATGAGAAAATATATCCTGGGTGATTATGATATGTAAACTACTTCGTTATAGTCTACACACCTCTACCCTAATTTTAATTAATAAGAACAAACTAAATTAATATATTTCTACGTGGAAAAGAATCGTCTAAATCATGTATGAAAATACTCGAGAAAATACGACCAGTACAGAGGTTTCGAGGCATAAAAATTACAGGTAATTAGCAATTCCTTTCCCCTCAGAAACAAATACTATTAATTTATGAATGTATTACCGATATAAAATAAATATATTGTACAGAGTAACACTAGCTTTCAATGGGCTACAGTACATAATAATACAGTGAATTTGGTAATCTATGCGTTTAGATGGTTTGTTTAACAGGTTTAGTTGCACCCAAGTAAAAACAATTGAAATAAAAATATATTAACTAAAATAAAATATATTATTTGGTTCGATCGCAAAATAAGGAAACAGAATCAACAATAAACATGAACACAGAAAAAATATTTTTCATCGAAAACGATGAAAAATATTTCATCGTTTTCGTTTCTATTTCATCTGCTATAGGAAAAAATAATTTTTTTAGAATACAATTTTTCTCGTTTTCAAATTAAACACTTACAGTAAATGAATCGAATTGGAAAACAAAATATCGGCTAGAAAACAAATCGAAGAGTTTGGTCACTGTTGTTTTCCAGAAGGCAATCTAAACCCGTATCAAATATCGCTAAGAACGAACTTGTTTTTTTTACAAGATTTACAGAATGATAATTTAAGTCTCATTGAACTCTTTTAGCGCTTTGAAAGTCGCCGACGGATTGCACACACAAACTCGAGGGCAAAAAAGGATTCGCTAGTCTTTTAACTAAAGGATCTATATATGCGAATTTGTCCGATTAAAAATTAAATGAGACTATATAAATTTATCCGCTCTCGATAAGGTAGAAAATTCAACTTCACTATCGGGGTCGTTTTCCTCGTAAATAAATTAACTAATTCTACTTAAATGTTAACATCCTCCATCTTTAATCTTTAAAATATCTAACCGAAATAGTTTAATAAAATTACATTATTCATCGTACTTTTAAAGTAATAAGAATCTTTCAAAAGAAATTTATAAAAAGTTAAATTTAATATTTAAATAATATATTTTATTATTTTACACCGCAATAGAAGTAGAAATTAAAAACTAAATATACAACAATGATTTTTTTAAATAATGTAGTAGTTAGTAAGTACTTAAAGGAAAATAATTGAACTGTAACGAGCTAACCGCTGAAAAGATAAAATGAATTACAGATACGACTTTCAATGATGATTTTAATGAACTAAATACGCCCATTTTAATTTCACCCTTAACCTGACGGTACAAGCAAAAATATATATAGATTAAAACTGTCAAATGATAATCGGAAGTTTGACAGTAAAATAAATTGAAAGAAAACAAAGAAGTATAATTGAAAATGCGAGTAATTAGTAAATAGAACGCGTCCGCAAAATAAAAAACAATAGTTCATTAAGACTAGCGGTCAGAATGTAATCAACAAACAGCGACCTGAAAAGAAGGGAGTGAGAAAAAAGAAAGAACAATAAGACATACAAATAACGTAGGAGTGGTAAAGACAAACGCCTCCACCACCGACCGGCGGGTTAATGTTAACCCCGACCGATGCTGAGCCGCCCGGGACAGTCGTTCAAATCACTCTTTTGTTCCGCGGAACCTTTATTTGAACTTTACCGACCGAACTTTATTACTTCCTCCTACTTGCGACTTACGCAGCACAGGATCTCGATAAGGAAGGAGACGACCTCACTAGCGGGCTTTTCTTCCTCGTTAAGTAAATTAACTCATTCCACTTGTTAGCAGCTATAGTCTTTTTATACTTCAAAAAATATTTAATCCTCATCGTTCATTAAAACGAGATATTCATCGTGTTTTCTCAAACATGTAAGAAACTTAAATTTATTCTATTATTTAATTTTTAAGAAAAGCAGCTTAAGTCGGAGTAATAATTATTAAAAAACCTTTTAACCATTTTATTCTTTATTAACACGACCATAATGAGTTTGCATTTTTTTTGCGTACAACAGGTCCTGAATAAGACTGTTCGGAAAGAAAAATCCAATATTGTAGCTTGACGTAGTTCTAGTAGGATTTACCCAAAATAATACGCTTTCCTATCCTTTTTGTACCTTCAATCACTACAAAAATTATTTACATAATCATATCGATCAAATCATAATCATTTGCAACATATTCCTTTTATCACAAACATTCAAAAGTCACGGCCTATTTAAAATATGAAAATATTCTTAAAAGTTAATACGACTTTTGGAAGATCGGATTTAGGACAGTCCAAAATATAATGTTAGCCTACTTCATTTATCAAACTTACTTCTTTCATAAAGTTAGATACACATAATACGAATGAGTTTAAAGATGGTATAATAAAAAAAGGTTATCAAACTGGTGTAAATAATACAGGTTGTCCCATATAAAACGCAACCCATCGATCACTCATCCATGAAATTTCAAAAGTCAAGCTTATTACCCTACTCGTCACTGAAATGGACTCTTCCAACATCTGAAAATCGCGGCGTCGCAGTAGAACACTACCGATAGTAACAACAATGCAATCATAACGTTCAGTGTATCGCTAGATACAAGATGGTGTTTTCGTTAGATGAACGTGTTTTCATTGTCGAGTCGTACTTCAGTACGGAATCAGTGGTTGCAGTGCAAGATTTTTGTTTTGCCATATGTACCCAGATAAACCAGCTCCTAACAAAACATCAGTATTAAGGTTAGTCGCAAAATTTAGAGAGACCGGTTTTGTTAATAACAAGGAACACAAAAGATCTGCGTCGGTGTTGAATACAGATACAGTCACTGAAATCAAAGACCGATTACACGACTCGCCAAATAAATCGATCAGACGTTTGTCTGCTGAAATTAATTTATCTAAATCAACTGTTGATCGGGCGACCAAACAATTACTATTACGACCTTATCGCGTTCAAACGGTTCATCAACTTCTTGAGCCCGACAAAGAAAAACGGCTACAATATTGTCAACGGTTCCGTCGATTTCTGCGGGAGGGAATTAATGTTATTGATTCGTTATTTTTCACAGATGAAGCACGGTTTCATTTGGACGGCTACGTAAACAGCCATAACAGTAGAATTTGGAGTGCTGAAAATCCCCACGTTTATCACGAAAAACAATTACACCCGCAGAATTCGGGCGTGTGGTGCGCGATATCGGGGAAGAAAATAATCGGTCCTATTTTTTTCGAGTACACCATTAATGCAGAACGATATCAGGATATTTTATTTCAGTTCTTAGCACTCTTGGAAGAGGAAGACAGACACAGCAGGCTACAACATGACGGTTCGACATCCCACTACGCAGGTTCAACTTCTGATTTCGTCGAGGAATTATTTGGTAATCTTATCGGTCGAAGCTTGTGGCCACAAAGATCTCCAGATTTGACTGCGGCGGATTTTTTTCTACGGGGTTACCTCAAAGAAAAAGCCTACAGCAACAAACCACGAACTCTTGAACGATTGAAAGTCAATATTGAACAAGCTATATTAAATGTTTAGCCACAAACTTTGAAAAAAGTTTCAAAAAACGCTGTAAAAAGAATTGAAGCTTGTATTCAAGAAGATGGCGGTCACTTCCAACATTTACTCTAAATGTAAGGTAATGGATGGTAATAATAAAAATTACATTTACATTTACACATGCCTTTTTATTATTTCAATACCTACCAATATAAGGTTGGGTTGCGTTTTATATGGGACACTCTGTATAACGATATTTCTATTAATCTGTAAAAACAATACACAACATAACGGCATTACAAATCGCTATTTAGGTATAGATCGATAAAGCGATACTATTAAATAGATCGATGGTGGTTCCAATGATATACTATACTATTAACAAATCAATCGATAACAAAATTATTAACGAAGCCAAAACGAGTCTTCGCTCAACATTTTTTTTGACAGATTTCATAAATTTGTTGCAATATCCTAACAATATTGTAAATACAAAAAAAAAAAACAATACTGCATACGAACGAATCGATGAGCTTTTGATTAATCAGGATTACGAAACGAAAAAAAAATAGTTAACGATATGATTTAAACTATCACGAGTAGAATAAATATGATGATAAAGTGAACAAACCGGTTTCTTTCTCCTTTAAATGTTCAATTATAAAAGAAAATTAAAAGGATTTATCACAGAAATGATATTATGGGCTCTAGAGGGTATAAGAAATTCTATCGGGGTAAAGTTGAAACCTTTATCTTTAAAAAGGCTTTACGTTACGCTCGAATGAAAACGTACATCGTAAACGTCGTTGTATTATTTTGGGAATTAGGTACGGCCGGCAAAATTGTGTTTTAACTTCAACACAGACAATCGTAAGAATAGGCGCCGCCACCCTCATCTCACACTTAATTAGACCCCTCTTTTAGTTTCCTTCACTAGGGAGTAAGTTATAAAAATTGGATGTTATTCAAGGAAAAAACTTTGTTTATAAGGTTTGAAGTTAAAAGATGTAACTTTGTCGGAGTCTGATATTAATAATTTTAATTCCTAAAGGAAAAGAATCCTAAAGCGGTATTATTATCAGAGAGCTAAAGTAAGAAGACAAAAAAATTACGAAAGACAGAGCCGAGCCAAGAATGACGCTAAAATGAGAGCGACTAACACATAAATGTTATTACATTTATAAAGAATTATAACGAAGATAATTATCTTAGTTGAATTCTTATTATAGGTATAATTCTTTAATTTTGCTCGTATTAAATCCTTATCTAACACAAAAGTACGTCCTTAAAAAAAAATAAATTCCAGTAAAACCGTTAGAACGTTTATTTATAGATAGAATTAACAACGATTTTATAAAATTTAGATAAATGACTACGTAGCTAATAAGATTGAAACTTTAATTAACATAAATTACGAATATAATTTTCTATTACGCGCTTAACTTCTAATGAACTTAAAGAAAAGTTAAATGCGCTTTAAATATTTTTTATCGCAGTTGTTTAAATAAATCTATCGGTATAAAGACAATAATAAAACAGTTATTATATGATTTATTTATCCGATAAGATGAAATGCATGTTTAAAATACAATCGTTAACATATTTGTTTATTTTCATTTAATTTTACAAGTTATACAATCAGTCCGTTTGTTTCAGATGCACTGCATAATAAAAACTTTCACAGAAAGGAACACAACTGCTTATCATCCATCAACGACATAGTAAAAATCGAAGGGAAATAAATAAAATTAATTTCCAAATATTTATTTGACAAATTGGGTTTCCTTTTCGAACAAGAAACAACCACTGTTTTTACTAATTAAAGAACTATATACGATAATAACAAAGTATGTGTACCATAACTAATATTTCAAACTCAAACCTATTTTTTATTTTTATTTTTTTTTTGTCTTCAGTCATTTGACTGGTTTGATGCAGCTCTCCAAGATTCCCTATCTAGTGCTAGTCGTTTCATTTCAGTATACCCTCTACATCCTACATCCCCAACAATTTGTTTTACATACTCCAAACGTGGCCTGCCTACACAATTTTTCCCTTCTACCTGTCCTTCCAATATTAAAGCGACTATTCCAGGATGCCTTAGTATGTGGCCTATAAGTCTGTCTCTTCTTTTAACTATATTTTTCCAAATGCTTCTTTCTTCATCTATTTGCCGCAATACCTCTTCATTTGTCACTTTATCCACCCGTCTGATTTTTAACATTCTCCTATAGCACCGCATTTCAAAAGCTTCTAATCTTTTCTTCTCAGATACTCCGATCGTCCAAGTTTCACTTCCATATAAAGCGACACTCCAAACATACACTTTCAAAAATCTTTTCCTGAGATTTAAATTAATTTTTGATGTAAACAAATTATATTTCTTACTGAAGGCTCGTTTAGCTTGTGCTATTCGGCATTTTATATCGCTCCTGCTTCGTCCATCTTTAGTAATTTTACTTCCCAAATAACGAAATTCTTCTACCTTATTAAAAGTGTTAACTTTTAATAAATGGGGCTACAACAGGTTAGAAAGATAACAAATAAAATAGTTTTACGTTCAAAATTTACAACATACAATAAAATAAGTTTGTTTGAATAATAAAAATCTTAAGTTAAATAAGTAACTGCTTTTACCTTATTATTATTATTGTTTCTTTTTTTGTGCGCCACCAAAGATTTAGATATCTACGCCTGAAGACACCCGGGTTGGGAATCGCTATTGTAGTTAATGGCTTTCACAACTTACTCGTTTTTCAAATAAAAATAAACAAAGATAAAACTTGGTGACTAATATTATTATTACATTTTCATAATAAATGTCATATTATATTCAATTTATTTCCTACATATAACATCCAGAACCGCATCTATACAGATTACAAACTAGAAAGTAGGTCGTAAAAAATTGTCACAACTTTCCTAGATTATTGTTAGAAAACATCTACATAATCACTTCTTATAATATTATTTAAAAAGTGTTAGTAAAACTGAATCAAGATTAGTAAAATTCATTTTAATGTAATTCACTTGAATAAGTTTATTCGAAATATTTTAATTTAATTTATAATAATAATTACTAAGCGCTACGTCTTAAATTCGATAATAGTGTAAAATATGATAAGAATGGCCTACCGCAACAAACAGAGTCTGCAAATTAATGATTAAACAACTTAGTTATAATTACAGTAATTATGTGTAACTAATATTTATTTAAAAAGATAAAATAATAACAAAAAACTACAATAACATCATTTTTTATTATATGCTTGTTTTAAACGCATTTAATGTATAATTAATAATACGGCGGTAAAATACAAAAAGGCAAATACAGCACAATATTACGTACACTACGTTACTAAATCTACATGAGAATATGTAAGTAATATTCTCTTAAAATACGATTTTTTAATAACACATACATTTCAAACAAAACGAGAAGTTATTTGTACATTTTTACGCAAATTATAAAAATACTTTACACAGTAATCAAACTGATTATTTTAGTCACTTAAAATTAAAATATATTTAGAAGTAACGGTTTGTTAAAGGAAGCGTGATATACGGTTTAAACACGGTAAATCATACCGAAGTTTGTGAACAGTATCGATAACTTAAGTCACAACGTAGAAGCATATAAGTTTGTTACCATTGCTGCAAATTTATGTGCCAGATGCATAAAATCTGGTATTTTGTTTCCAGGAAAGAAATTAAAATTTTTTAAAATTTTATATCCGGTATATCACATTAAAATTATGAAAGTAATGACGAGGTTCTGAAAAAAAAAACCAGATCTGACATCGTTTAATGAATCTGTAAAGACGAATCCAATAAGATTATTTTTTCATTTAGAAAATCAATTTTGTTCGACGAGGTAATATAGAAAAAAGTATTATTGCTTATTGCCTGCTACTGATATATATATATATATATATATATATATATATATGAGTGATTCAAAGAAACGGGAAATTTTGAAAGTTGTGTTGGTACCACTTGATAAATGGCACCAGCCTCTCTAACCTAACCTGCCATTTAGTTGTCATGGATCCTTGGAGTGGTGCGCAACGTGCATTTGCTATCAAAGCGTTTTACAAAAACAATGACAGTGTGGAGGGAGCGGGTAGAGAATTTCACCGTCATTTAATCTGGGACGGAACGACCGTGTTCCATTAGCACATGAAAATTAAAACATGGATATCTAATTTTGAGGAAACCGGTTCGGCAATGAAAAAGAAACCTCCAGGGCGTGAGCGAACCGTCTGTACACCACAGAATGTTCAAGCTTTACAAGATGCTGTCACGCGAAGTCCACATCGGTCAATCCGTCGTCTCTCAGCATCTTTACAATTGCACAGTTCAAGTGTTCGAAGAATGTTAGTGAAGGACTTGCAATTCCATCCGTACAAGTTGCAGATCGTCCAGGAACTGAAACCGAACGATGCAGTTGTGCGAGCACAATTCTGTAATGTAATGCTTCAGAAGGATAAACGATAACGAAGAGTTTGTTCACGAACTGTAGATGTCAGACGAAGCGCATTTCCACCTCAGTGGATTTGTTAACAAGCAAAATTTCAGATACTGGGCACAAGAAAATCCTACGCAGCTACACCAGCGTCGTTGCACAGCCAGAAAGTGAACGTATAGTGTGCTATGTCATCTTACGGCGTTAAGGGCCCTTATTTTTTTGAGGATGAAAACGGTCTTGCGATTACAGTGACGTCGGCTGGCTACGTAGCCGTGCTTGAAACCTTTGTTGTGGAACAATAAAAGAGATTACCACCGATTCTTAACACAGCCTGTTTCAACAAGACGGAGCAACGTCACATACTGCACGAATATCGATGGCAACTGTACGCCGATTGTTTGGACAACGTGTCATTTCACGAAATGGTGACATTAGATGGCATCCCAGATCGCCTGATCTCTCAGCTTGCGATTACTTTTTGTGGGGTCACCTTAAAATCAAAGTGTTCCACAGTAGACCTGCTACAACGGAAGAACTGAAGGCAAAGATCCGAGAGGCAATTGCGGAAATTGCAGTTGAGATGTTACGTCAAACCATGAACAATTTAACGAAGAGACTTCGTGAGTGTTTACGTAGAAGAGGAGGTCACATGGAAGATGTCATCTTTAAAAAATAAACTAAAATGTATGTATCCTAAAATGGCAACATTTTTACAATTACATGAAATAAAATTCATTTTCTAAAAAAAAGTTTTTCATTAACGTTATTTAATTTTTAAAATTTCCCGTTTTTTGAATCACTCTGTATATATATATATATATATACAAGAACTATCGCATGAAAATAAACAAGAACAAAACAAAAGTAATGAAATGTAGTAGAAATAACAAAGATGGACCACTGAATGTGAAAATAGGAGGAGAAAAGATTATGGAGGTAGAAGAATTTTGTTATTTGGGAAGTAGAATTACTAAAGATGGACGAAGCAGGAGCGATATAAAATGCCGAATAGCACAAGCGAAACGAGCCTTCAGTAAGAAATATAATTTGTTTACATCAAAAATTAATTTAAATGTCTGAAAAAGTTTTTTGAAAGTATATGTTTGGAGCGTCGCTTTTTATGGAAGTGAAACTTGGACGATCGGAGTACAAATATATATATATATATATATATATATATAATTTCGAACAAATGTGTGTGTGTGTGTGTGTGTGCGCGCGCGCACACACACACACACACGAGCAGGAGAGTCAGAGAAGGCTTATTTGAAAAATTTAACGCAAGTCTGCAATGAATGAATGACAAATGCTATTGCATCACCAATTAACACGAGCTTGGAGGGATGATGATTATTAGCCAACGTAAAATTATGTACTCTGCGTTTGATAATCCTTGTTATCAAATAAATCATTTAAAATTTGCAAATAAATAATCATTTTAAAATGAATTAAATTTTGTAATAAGTAAATTGTAAAAACGAATGATAAAAATACTATTTATCAATTATGAAATATAATAATAGATATAAGTTATGTTTGGTTAGAAAAATTTGAAAACGTTAGTATATAATGTATACTGCAATAAGTGTAATGTTAATAGAGTCATTAAACGTTAACCTTTGACAAAAAAATAACACGCAAGAAATTAAACGATACAAAAAAATTTCAGATTGTGCAAACCTAATACAAAGAAATGATGACAAATAGAACTAAAATAATAAATGTAATAAAATATATTAGTAATTATAATATTATAATAATGCTAATAAAATGTAAATTAAAAATTATGCAATTAAAATAAAAATTAAAAGTTACATTATACATTACTTGTATTTACTATTCTATAAACCGATATAAATTTTTAACAAAGAGAAAGTAGAATCAAGTAACATTAATAATTAATATTCACACATTTTTAAATTATTTATAAATATCATGCGTAATTAATTAATTGGTTAATTATAAATATCATGACTAATTAACTATTGGTAGATAGCCAATTAACTTAATAATATTAACGCGCGCATGCTGTATCGCATGTTTCCAAGAGTAGAATAATATAATGATGATAAAAAAAAGGTAATCTTCCAAGCCGGGGAATTCTTTGCGCGTACGACACATCACATTGTTTATAATAATTTCTTAAGAAATAGTATTTTAAAATGGTTTCAGATACAGTTAAATTGTTACAGTGTACAAAATACGCACATAAACATATCAAACAGCGTGTAAGTTGGATTTGCAACAACAGTGGCGAACAATTTACTAATCATCCATGTAAACAACGTTTCAAAAGAAATACGCTATTTTTGTAATTAATTTCTCATTACGATACGATTGAATGTTCTTTATCGTTTTTAAGTATTATTATTTAAAATTTTTATTAAACATTTTCATTTACTTACTGTTGTCTAAATGTAAGTTCAGTATAAAAAAGAAAAAACAACATAAAGAAACAACAAATTCAATCAATATTTGGATGATATACAGTACAATTCGGATAGCGTAACGAACTGAATACATTAAGGTCTTTCTGCAAAAGACATATTTGCAGAATGTAATATTTCGGTTAACATTTTAATTATTATACAGCAAGCGTACTTACAATAACTTATTAAATAATTAAAATAAATATTAACAAAATAATCGAATAATCGCCCGAAACAAGAAAAATGAAACTGGGAATTTGCAAGTCGCTTTTTTACGTAAACATATTAAATCAGAATTTTTGTAAATTTGACAATATTTCAGACTTAACTATTCCAGACAAGTTAGAACGTTTAAATGAGTGTTTTTTTTTTCATGAAAAAGGAAATGAAAGTCCAATTCTAATTTATTTATTAATGTAAAACTAAATTAAAATTAGTTTAGTAATTTTAATTTGTATTCTATTAAATTGTATTAGAAATGATTAGAAGGTCTAGTTTTACCCGATAAGATCCAGGCTGTGATGTTTTTTTACAAGTACTAGATAGAAATAAGGTCTTTAGACAGAGCCTCTATCAAACCAAAAAGTACTAAGACCGCAAAAACTCAAAATAAGACCCTCAAACGATGCAATTGGTGTTAGAAAAAACTCTGAGCAAAATCAAGGTTAGCCGGCCTACGTGGCGCGAGCGGTAGAGTCTCGGTCTTTCATCCGGAGATCTCGGGTTCGAATCTCGGTCAGGTATGGCATTTTCACACATTACTTGTCATTCATCTCATTCTCTGAAGCAATACCTAACGGTGGTTCCGGAGGTTAAAAAAATAAATAAATAAAAAAAATAAAGGGATAATCCAACGACACACGGATCACGAAACTAGACACTCCCACCATTCAAAGGGTCACCTCGAGTTCTTGTCAAGAACTAATATTCTCCCCATTCATTACTCCTCGAAATAAATGGATATTTTTATCCAGGACTAGATAAACTGGATAAAAGTTATAAAAATATTATAACTGCTTTTCCTCAGAAAGCTGAAAGGCAGCTTGAAGAGACACAAGGTTTTTAAGAGAGTACCTCCCCCGTTCTGAGATTATTCATTTTCTTCAAGTAGAGATGTCAAATATTTCATCTCGTTTGCACGACTGACATCCGACACTGAATTGAAAAAAAACAAAATCGAGAACCATTATCTTTTTAAAACGACACAGTTCAAATTCGTTAAGATGTAACAAAAAGATTTTTTGAAAAAATATACATATGTACATTACAGAGTTGTATAACAATAATACAAACGCATAACAGCTTAATTCTAATTCGAACACAGAAAAATCTTTAAAAAAAAGATTTAAAACTGTTACAAATAAAATAACGAGAAATTTGTCTCCACAAATTGAAGATGTTAAACGACTTTGATTTCAAAAGACTGTTTAAAAAAATAAATAATGAATTTTCATAAAATAAGACGTGAAAATCTTTACCCGATCTTGATCATAGTGGAAAAATACTAACTTGAAAAAAACTTGAAATGCAAAAATCCTACTTTGTATTCCCGGATTCCTTTAATGCTCATTTCGAATCTAAAGAATCTTGCCAAAGAAATCAGATTTGCTTTTTTTATCTTCTTTGTAAATCTTTTCTTCTTCTTCTTCCAATCGGTAAAACGATTACTTAATTTAATAAAGAATGAATTTATCCATGTTATATTTATAAATCGATGAATTTTTTATCATTATTTTTTTATAACATTCGACTTGCTTTATATAAATGTTATTTTTTTACAGATATAAATTTGACGTTTTTGCTTTATGAACGTACTTCCTTTATCGAGTGATACGCTATTTTGGTTTTTAAGGTTTTAAAAATTACGTAAAGGTTGATTTTAATAAATCAGTTTACCATATTTGTTATGTTTAACTGTCAAGAAAATGAGCAATAAAACTAAACTATTTAGGCATCACGGAATTCGTTAGAAGGTCGTCGGTAAGAGGCCATGAGAATACTAGATCGTGGATACCGGTGTTCTTTGGTGGTTGGGTTTCAATTACCCACACATCACAGGAATGGTCGAACTGAGACTGTGCAAGACTACACTTCATTTACACTCATACACATCATCCTCTGAAGTATTATCTGAAAGGTAGTTACCGGAGGCTAAACAGGAAAAAGAAAGGGTAAGAGGCCCTTTAACGAAATACGTTTACAGTTCTAAACATAACCTAACCTAACAGTGAAATGAAAATGGGAAAAAATAAGCGTGAAAAGATTACATTTTAGTTTAGTTAGATTAGTAATAAAGAATTCCTCCAAAAAACACCTTCAATTTTCTTAGACAACGTTTTTTTTTTTCTATTTGAGGAACCGCGGGACTCAAATATGTCATTTTATTAATTTTTTTAATGTACCTTTACGAATCCCGCCGCTAGATAGCAGTACTTGATAATACTGGGTAGCGTACAAAAACTTGATAAAGTACTTAAATTTATAAAATTTAAAAAAAATATGCTACAGCTTGTTTTAATAGCAAATGCTGTTATGTAAATGAATGTACTGAAGATGAAAAAATTTTTTTAATTCCCATCAATTCTTTATAAAAAATAAAAGTATTAGTTTACAAGAGATTATACTAGTTTTATGAAAAAAGGAATAAATAAAATAGAAATAAATTCGATTGATAAAGTCAAATTTAACGATAAAAATCTACACTTACAAAGTAATAAGTGCAATATTACATTACAGATTTTGTATTCGTAAAGGTCACTATACTAGTTTTATTAAAAAAGGAAAAATACGGTATGAAGTGAATGATATAACAAAAAAAATTTCAACAAAAAACCGTGAAATACAATTTGTTTGTTCTAAAGCAATAAATCTTAATTATAAATCCATAAGATAACAATCAGTAATTCATAAAAAAAAATAAAAGAATAATCTAACAAAACACAGTAATATAAAAAAAATTACAATGAAATTGTAAATCGTACGGTAAGTTTCGCAAAAAAAAAAAAAATCATTTCTACCGCTCAAAAAACCAAAATTTCTGAAATATAAAAAATACATGTTAACATGTATTTTTATTAAGCCAGTAAGACAATAGATATACAATAATAGATAATAAACAATGTTTAAGCATTTCATATCATAAGCAAAGAAAAAAAAAATTTGTTACAAAACTCTTACCGGCCTGATTTCATTTAAATATAAAAATATCAGATTTACAGAAATAATACAATTCTTATGATTATTCATTGTTTAATAAATGAAATCGGGCCAGTAAGAGTTTTGTAATAATTGTTTCTTTTTTTTGCTTATTATATGGAACGCTTAAACATAGTTTATTAACTAACTATTATTGTATATCTATTGACTATTACATATAATTGTATTTTTTTTAAAGAAAATTCTAAATTAATAACAGATTATGATAATAGAGATGTAGTGTCTTACCTGTTTTGATATCGCAGTATCGTTTTGTTGAAAACAGTTTTATTTATATTACAGAAATTTTTGTTTTTTGAGCGGAAGAAATGATATCTGCGAGACTTACGGTTTACGATTTCATTGTAAATGTTTAGATTATACCTTCTTCTTATTTTACAATACATTTTATTTTTTAAATTTAAAAAAAAAATACCGAGAATTTATTTTTATGAAATGTAATTATTTTAAACTGCACCGTTAAATTTAGGGCACGTAAATTAGTATTTTCCAAGTCAACCTGATTCAATTATTTTCGTAATTTATAATAAACTCGCTTTATTTTATTTTCACTACCAAAGTAAATATTGTAGAACTAATTAACCTTTTTATGTTTTATCAAATTTATTATTATCTTGAATTGTACACATTAAAACAAACTAGATGGGAGTTTTAAAACTGAAGTGGTTTGTTTTTTAGATAGTTTTCATTCTAGTTTATGCAATTAAAATGTTACAAAGGAAATAACTTTCATCAGTCATATATTAGCTAAATTTCTTAATACGAAAACTTTTAAACATAAAAAGTTGTGGATAAATCTTACCGCTAAAAAAAAATAATAAATAAATAAAGATAGACATGGTGAGATTTTAAGAAATATCTAATAATGCAATCGCAAATAATTTTCATAAAAAATATTGAATCTCGTAAAATTTTGAAAAGAAAATCTATGTTTTAAAAGTTATTTTCATAATGTACTGTTCATTAAATATCTTAATTATGTAACTGGACACCAGAGATTGTTGTACGAGTTTTTGGAAAAGGAACTAAGCTAACTTCAGATAGACTGAGTTATCTTTGATCTCTAAATATAGATTAAATAATGAATACGTTTAAAACCAGTAAAATGTTGGAGAGATGATAACCCAGTGGTTTTATGAACGTATTCAGCTGCCTACTACGAGAAAGCTTTGAAGTTCAGTTTCCGAATTCCTCTAAAGCTGGTCGTTCTCTTTGCGCGCGCGTATACAGAGCTTAACTTCTGTCGGATAATTGGCAAAACTTTGTAAAGCAACGTAGGACTTTGTCACCCAGTCTCTAGAGTCCTAACACTGAACTACCTTTGGATTATTAAACTGATTACGACTGCAATTACGGTACCTTTTTATTCAAAATTAGTGAAACTAGTTCTTTTTAGAAAAAAAATTATTTCTTTGTTATTAAAAGAACTCTCTTTTTTAAAAGAAATAGTATTTAATATAAACCTCATGTAGGAAATAGTTATGCACTTTTATCTATAACGTTGGATAGTTTAGATTACATTTTTCAGCGCATTTGAACACTTTATAATAATGATACGAGTTAATTACTTTTAAAAACAACATTAGTGGTATTACCTAGTAGAACCTCAGATTTACCCGTCAAATATATTTAAATGCCTTCAGAAAGTTAAAAGTGTGCAAATAATTACTTTAGAAATTAATAAAAGCCTTTCAGTTATATATTTATATTACGGATTTTTATAGATAATGCGGCCGATTCCCTAATTTTAATCTTCAAGGCTTTCTGTTTTTGCTCGTTTCATGTTCAAACTACGCCCCTTCCATAGTCCCCATCAACCCTCTCTTTACTCAAAGTAATCATCCTCTTCTTCTTCTATAAGGTAACTTTTTTCTTTTTTTTTATCCCTACATCCCCGAGCCGGACATCCAATTAAGTATACTCGACTCGGGGACGTGTCCTTTCCGGATCTTTTAATTGCCTGCCTCTAATCTCCAACGGAAGAACCATGCCCGGCTATGGCGTTCCCAGCTCCCCCCCCTCCGAGAC
Source organism: Lycorma delicatula (assembly GCF_047948215.1). Lineage (NCBI taxonomy): Eukaryota > Metazoa > Arthropoda > Insecta > Hemiptera > Fulgoridae > Lycorma > Lycorma delicatula. Next base: position 6,749,502 of record NC_134455.1, on the reverse strand, counting down.
CGGGTCTCGGTCTTTCCTTTTGCCAGCCTCAAACCGACGGCGCAGGAGCCGAAGCCGCCAAAGCGTATCCGAGAACCCACAACGCCGGCCGGGTCTCGGTCTTTTCATTCATTCGCAACTACCGGACCCCAGGAGTCCCCGTTCCATCACAGGAACCCACACACCAGGGCATGTGAGCCCTCAGGAACGGGGCTGTCCGCCCAGCCCTAGTATAAACTACACCCCTCAGTATTCCAGTCGTCTTGCTCATCTTCTTTTACTCTAGAACTGTTCTTGCAAATATTGCAAAATTATTCCGGTTTCCGGACATAGCCAAGAGTCACTCCGAGAGCTGCTCCGGTCGGGTATGCATCAGTCCTGCATTTATACGATGTTCCTCCCATCGTCTGCACACGAAAATAGTGTGTTCGGCATCGTCAACCGCATCGCAGTAACAACAGATCGGTGACTCTCTCCTGCCAAACCTGTGCAGGTATTGTTCAAACGCACCATGTCCCGACATGAGTTGCGTTGTGTGGTAATCTAATTCACCATGAGAGCGATCTAGCCAAGCATCCAGGTCCGGGATAATTCTTCTTGTCCATGCGGCCACTGCTGAACCCGCCTTCTATAAGGTAACTGCCATTTCCAAATCTCACGCTGTAAATTCTAAAGCCGCAGTTTGTGTTTTATTCTTTCATCCAAAATGCCACTTTCTAACCCAAAGTAACACTACATTCTACTACACTTTAAAAAATATTGTTCCTAAGAAATATGGTTTTTCTTGAGGGCTAAATGTAACTTTCCTTAAATGTAACCTTATCGTTTTTAACTTTATTCATAATGTGCACTTCATTTACCCCATCAGATGTTAAGGTTACTCCTAAATATTTGAAGTCATTATAACGTTTAATAGTCCTAAACGAAGCCACATTTCTTACACTCCGTTATCAACCCTCAGTCATACACAAAATATTCTCTTCTAAGCCATAAAAGACTGATGTCCACGAAATATAAACAAAAATAAATTCGTCTTCGACTACAAATCCCGTTTGAATACTTTTACGGATTTAATTCAAGAAAATAAATCTTAAAAAATTTCTGGGAGGGGGAAACAAAAAATCTGTAGTAAACATCGATGTCATTCGAATGAAGTTTACCAATTTTTATCCTACTCGAAAAATCCGGATAAAATTTTTTAACTGAATTTATAAATGTCTTCCGTTCAAAAATCTTCCATTGTTTCCCAAAAAAGGGGTAATCCGTACACTATCAAGACCTTTTTTTTTTTAGAGGTCAACAAATATTATATGAGCTCACTGATATAATTTAGGATCTTTTACACGACTTTTTATTCACGAAAGATATCCGCATCACTCACCTTGATCATAGATTTTTTTTCAAGACAGACCCGTACAATCTACTTTTGAAAAAAAAAACTTTAAAATGGCAACCGTTTAGAAGAAAGATTTACATATAGTTTGACGATTCGGCAACCGTTGTGAAAAAACGATTTGATGAAAATTTTGTTAAAGAACTTTCTAGCACTTCGACTGTTTTACGGCATTTGAAAAATTAAAAAAGTCATATCTTCACAACCATAAGTCGCGATTTAAAAAACAATCATAGATGCTACGCAAAAAATGTTAATCGTGATTAAAAGTTTTCTATTTCGGTTTTACTTGACAGATATTAATTAGCAACGATCTAACAAATTACAATAGAGATAACGATTTAAATATATTCGTGCCTCTGTATCAAAACGAGAATCTCGAATACGTGAACTAAATGAAGAATAATTCAATACATACACATTTAAAGCAATTACACTTATAAATAAAAAAAGTCAGGTCCTTTTGATGTATAATTGAAAAAGAAATTTACGTTTAAAAGACTAATCGCTCGACTAACACGTCAAGGAGTTAATATACCGTATAAAATTTCTCGTATAAATACGTAGTAAGTAGAAACATTAGATGTTTTAAGGAAATCATTTGACTATGTAAAATTATAAAAAAAAGTGAACGTTAACTTTTAGAAGTGTTTAACAGTGAAGTAAAATATAAGATGACAGAAGAGCCGTGATTTCGTGCAGGTACCGAGTCGAGTTAACATTTACCGTAAACCCACTCGTAAACTTTTAACGTCTCTCTCGACTCGGTAGCAATACGGAATAAGGACAGGGTAGAAAGAGTCGAGGGATAGAGATGAACAGGATGGTAAAGGAAAAAGCTAGAGTGATGTTATGAATTCGAGCAGCAGTTTACCCGGTTTATAGCGTCCCGTTCTCGCCAGTATCCTTCATACCGACCCTTCCCTTTGGTACTTTCAGTTTACGACTGCAAGCAGCAGTGGTTGAATCTGAATGCGTTAGTTACTGCAGTAATAGCGAGCGATCGACACAGCTTCTAGTACAATATCCTATACCCCTTCTGCCGATCCCATACGTTAAAAAAGCTTTTTATTTAATTAAAGAAATTCTACACGATTTACTAAGAAATCTTCAAATTTCAGAGTGAGAAAAATTAAAACGTGTATTATAATAATAATAACACAAGCGTAATATGCTATCTTAATACTTCAGTACTGATATCTAGTAACAAAGTATGGAAAAAAAAAATACTCGGCACGCGGATGTTGTGTGACACGTGAAACAAAATTTCAAAAAACGATCGTTCGGGAATGACATTTTAAAATTATTTAGTGTAAAAAATAAACTATATGTAGTTCACACTAAAAAATAAGTAAATTTCATAGTTTCTGTTTTGCTTTTAAGTTGCACAGTATTTTACAATCACTAACAACTACTATTTTGTTGAATCGCATTTTTTTATTTTATTCAGTTTTTTTTTTTTGAAGTCTAACTTCATCTGTAATTAGTTGTTATTGATAATTTGCCTTACATTTAATTAAAAAAAGAATTTGTACTTCGATATTATCTTTTATCTAAGTACTTAAATTTTTTTTTGTCTTCAGTCATTTGACTGGTTTGATGCAGCTCTCCAAGATTCCCTATCTAGTGCTAGTCGTTTCATTTCAGTATACCCTCTACATCCTACATCCCCAACAATTTGTTTTACATACTCCAAACGTGGCCTGCCTACACAATTTTTCCCTTCTACCTGTCCTTCCAATATTAAAGCGACTATTCCAGGATGCCTTAGTATGTGGCCTATAAGTCTGTCTCTTCTTTTAACTATATTTTTCCAAACGCTTCTTTCTTCATCTATTTGCCGCAATACCTCTTCATTTGTCACTTTATCCACCCATCTGATTTTTAACATTCTCCTATAGCACCGCATTTCAAAAGCTTCTAATCTTTTCTTCTCAGATACTCCGATTGTCCAAGTTTCACTTTCAAAAATCTTTTCCTGACATTTAAATTAATTTTTGATGTAAACAAATTATATTTCTGACTGAAGGCGCGTTTCGCTTGTGCTATTCGGCATTTTATATCGCTCCTACTTCGTCCATCTTTAGTAATTTTCTACTTTCCAAAAAACAAAATTCTTCTATCTCCATAATCTTTGCTCCTCCTATTTTCACATTCAGTGGTCCCTCTTTGTCATTTCTACTACATTTCATTACTTTTGTTTTGTTCTTGTTTATTTTCATGCGATAGTTCTTGCGTAGGACTTCATCTATGCCGTTCATTGTTTCTTGTAATTCCTTTTTACTCTCGGCTAGAATAACTATATCATCAGCAAATCGTAGCATCTTTATCTTTTCACCTTGTACTGTTACTCCGAATCTAAATTGTTCTTTAACATCATTAACTGCTAGTTCCATGTAAAGATTAAAAAGTAACGGAGATAGGGAATATCCTTGTCGGACTCCCTTTCTTATTAGGGCTTCTTTCTTATGTTCTTCAATTGTTATTGTTGCTGTTTGGTTCCTGTACATGTTAGCAATTGTTCTTCTATCTCTGTATTTGAACCCTAATTTTTTTTAAATGCGAACATTTTATTCCAATCTACCTTATCGAAAGCCTTTTCTAGGTCTATAAACGCCAAAAGTACTTAAAAAAAAAAAAAATTATTTTACTTTTTACTTAATTTTCAGTTGAATTAGTAACAATTAAACATGGTACGTAGTCTTACGAAAAAAAAAATCTGAATTAAAACTACAACCATACTTATAAAAATTACATACACATCATTTATAAAATTAACATTTTCAATCTACTTACTACTCAATATATTTTATTCTCTTTCTTCTTATGTTAAGCGCTTTCGTAAAAATTCTATACAATGATATATAAAAATATAACTATTAAAACCATACATAATACGCACACTAACAAATACAGAAATATTTACTACATAAAAAATCCTTTTACCCGTATCAGTAACCGAGACGATAAACATTTCTATTTATCCACGGTAAAAATCTCTACTGTTTTTTTAATTACGGTTTTAACAATATATTTACTTTTTATACGATCTGATTAGGCAGATCTCTACGAAAGCGCTTAATATAAAGAAAAGAGGAAAAAATGAATCAGCAAGTAAACTGAAAATTTTTAGATATAAATAAATTCTGCTGCATTAAGAGGTATTACCACCGTAGTAACATTTGTAGATTTCAAGAAGGCATACGATTCGATAGACAGACAGTCAATGATGGAAACGCTCAAGGAATTCGGAGTAATTACAAAAAATGTTGAAGAGGCTAGAGAATCGATAGATTTACTAGAGGAAATAGCCATAAGGACAGGACTACAGATATCTTACGAGAAGACGGAATAGATGAAATACCGACATCACAAGGAGGAAGAAATAAAAACAAAAGGAGGGAATATCAGGAGAGTCGATCGTTTCAAATATTTTGGAGAAATTATTTAAGCTAATTGATTCGATGAGGCAGCTAACACGGAATGGACCAGGAAATTAGAAAGAGCATACGGGATAACAAAGAATATCCACAACAAAAAAAGTATAACATACGGATCAAAAATAAGACACTACACTACCGTGCTCAAACCAGAGGCACTATACGAATCAGAATGTTTGATACTCAGGAAAAAGAATGAACTGAAGGAAATGGAAATACGTGAAAGAAGAATCTTGAGGAAAATATTGGGACCAAGAAAACTAGAAGACGGATCTTACAGACTAAGAAGTAACGAAGAACTTTATAAAGGGAACAACGAACCGCTGACGTCGACGATTAGAAAATGAAGGGTCAAGTTCTACGGTCACATACTCAGGATGTCGGATAATAGGTTATCGAAGCACGTCTTTAGTTTTTTAACAAATATGAAAGCGACTACGGATTGGGTAGTCGAAGTTAAGAAGGACCTCAGCGAACTACAACTGAACGAAGGCGATGAGTATAACAGAACTGAGTTTAGAAATAAAATTAATAAACACATTTTCCGGGAACTTACAGATAAGACTAGAACTGGGAGGAAGTGGACTGATGAACAAAAACAAGTTAAACGAGACGAAATGAAATTGTACTGGGAAAACAGACGGAAGACATCTGTTGTGAAAAAAGTACAACGCGGTCCAAAGAAATCATAACGGAAAAAAAAATTCTGCTGCTAGAATGCAATTTAATAGATTATATTATAAACTGTACATACGTTTACATACAACGCGCGCACACGCACACACAAAGTATGTGATGATTTGAAACGTGTTTTACTTTCTGACTTTGAATTCTCTTAAAATAAATCTCTTTTTTTCATGTATGAGTTGTGATAATTTTTTTATACTCAACTGCTTGTTCTGTTTTGTTAAAAATTTAATTTTGTTCTTAACACTTACGTATATCATTTGTTAAGTTACGTTATCTATTAAATTTTTCTTGTTCTTAACTGTTAATTTTGGAATTTTTTGTACTTTGGTACGCTTAGTTATATTTTAAATCGTTGTAAATTTTATTGTACTACAATGCAGTTGATCCTTTAAATTATCTTCGAAGGTATCACTGGATGCCTCCCACGTCATTATTACACTGTAAAATTTACTTATATTTCCTTTGTTCTGGAAACTAAAACTATTTACTTACAGTTCCATTGTTCCGGTAAATAGAGAAAGAAAAACTCAAATCTTACTTAACTTTCACTTTAAATAATTCTTGACTTTAAAGTTCTCATCGTTTTTTTTACTTTCCACTTAACCCACTCTTAAAACTCAAATTCTTTTCTGTCTTCTGATAATTCGCAATCGCTACTTTAATTTCAGATTAAAATAATTTTAACTTCGACTTTTTCTTTTGACTTAATAATCAGAATTTAAGAAATAATTTAAATGGACCACAACCAATTTTAAAACCTTAAAAAACTTAATAACTAACATAATAATTCAATTTTAATATCCCCAAGGTAAAGTACTATTTATTCCATTTTTCTCTTCTAGAATCTGCCTTTTGTCATAATCAAACTGAAATTTCTTTGTGATCTTTTTATTTACTAGATCTTTACTTCTCTCGTTATTTGACTATAAGTTACAGCTACAATTCAGTTTCTCATTCAACCATTTTACGAATAATATTAATATCAATAAGTTTGGATTTGTATAGCTTAAAATAAAACTTTTTATCTTGGTCACGCAGTTACCTTTTAAAGTTGTATAAGCATAACTTTTAAGGACTGTTAAAACAAATTCAATTATATTATCACCTTCTCTTAATTCATCTGTCCACTTATCATGTATACATCCAGTATATTTTATTTCACCACTGTCTATATATATCATTGTCTACAATCTGTATCACAATAAACTATATTCTTGCTAAGTTTATTTAGCATATCATATAATCTCACTCTCGCATTAGCTTTAGTAAAAGCAGCTTTTTTTTTGTCTTCAGTCATTTGACTGGTTTGATGCAGCTCTCCAAGATTCCCTATCTAGTGCTAGTCGTTTCATTTCAGTATACCCTCTACATCCTACATCCCTAACAATTTGTTTTACATATTCCAAACGTGGCCTGCCTACACAATTTTTCCCTTCTACCTGTCCTTCCAATATTAAAGCGACTATTCCAGGATGCCGTAGTATGTGGCCTATAAGTCTGTCTCTTCTTTTAACTATATTTTTCCAAATGCTTCTTTCTTCATCTATTTGCCGCAATACCTCTTCATTTGCCACTTTATCCACCCGTCTGATTTTTAACATTCTCCTATAGCACCGCATTTCAAAAGCTTCTAATCTTTTCTTCTCAGGTACTCCGCATAAAGCAGCTACAAATACATAAGTAGTTTTAGGATATTCTAATAAATTTGATTTTATTAGTCAAATCTGTTTTGTCCAGACTATCATCTAAAAGTATATTATAAAATTCCAATATATCACAAACATAGTTAGTTTGGTCTATATTTAACCTTTGTTCAAATTTTCCCTGTAAAATATTCAAACAAATCTTTGACACAGCACGCTTACACGCATTTGGCTCAATTTTTTCAATATTCAACCCTACATATTCCCAATTTCTCTCTAAAATTTACAGCATATTCTTATTTTGTTTCGCAGTCAGCCTGCCAAGATGAAGTTTCAAGTTTAAAATTCATGAAATGTTTAATATATTCTTTGAATAACTCATTTATTTTTAAATAACCAAGCCTCGAACACTTCTAATATTTGTAATATTTTTCTGAAGCCTTATTAATTTATACAGGTGTTAAAGTTGCTGTAATTTCTCTACTGCTACCTGGATAAAAATATCTAGCATTATTATTTTTAATAATACATTTTCTTCATAAAGGAAGAATCATTTTTCTCCTTTAATTACAAGTATTGAATGATATAATTTTCTAGGCGGAAGTACTTTTAATTTAACGAAATGGAAACCAAACCGTTTTGTATTATAATTCTTAGGGTAAACAATCTTCTCCGGATGTCCGACTGGATAATAATCATAGTGTTGTACAGTAGAATATAAACTACACAAGTCTATATATCTCGCATTTCTTTCCAGTTACTTTTAATTTACTGGTATTAGTACGTCCACCGTCTCATCTCTAGGCTCAAGCGACTGTTCTATAATTTACTTTGTGTGATTCTTTTAATTTCTTGTATGCTGGAAGCCACTCACATTCCCAAATTTCTTCTACATTGTAACCAGACTCTCTCAACCTCTTAGTTCTCTCATTAGCCTTAGCTAATAAATCATTCATACTCATATTATTAACAGTATCTGGTTTGCAACAATTTACAGACCCGTGCCAGTAACATCCACGATACTTTTAATCAGTATTTGCTATTTTATTAAAAAAAAAAACTACTTTAGCTCTACATATAGTAATTTCTCCTCAATTTAGTGCGTGCTGTACTCCGATAAATGTATTAAGCCAGCTGGCTGACTGCTTACTGTATTTTTCTTTTCTGTCTTGTATAACAGCTACAGTTTTTTCCCTATACTTTCTCTATAAATAACCGGCTATACGTCAGTCACAATTCTCTTTAGTTTTTTCTTAAAGTGAAAGACATAATTTTTTTCTACTCTACTTGCATGCCACTTTTCTACCTTTAGGTTTCATAATATCTGCACCATAATAATTAACCTCAAATAGTTACGATTTTTACCATATCTAGTAACTTTAGATTACTATAATTATTAACAGAAAACTATTCCCGTTTTCGATTTAAATTTCTCCTACCACGATTTTAATGGGAAATTTCATCTACCCTTTTAATAATAAAAAAATTAAGGAATAAAAAATAAAAAAATAAGTACAGGAATACTCCTAAATAGAAGTAAGGAAAAAATAGTATAATAAAATGAAAATTAATAAAAATTATGTAACTTAGAATAGTTACGCCATGGTTGTTAAAAAAATATAATATATAATAAACGTAAGATGACGCAAATAAAAATTAAAATTACCGGAAGAAAATTTAAGGAAATAATTATTTCAGTACAAGGAATAAGAGAGGTTATAAGACAAAAATTATTGGAAGGAGAAAATAACAAGCAAGAAAAAGAAGTCCAGGAAGCCCTATTAAAATTAAAAGGTCTTAAAGAACAAGGAAAACAGGATGAAATAGAGCAACACAAATAAAAAGAAGAACACGAAGAACTAGAACTAGAAATACAATTAAAAAAAAAAAGGAAAGAACATTAAAAAATTTACCGCAGATTCTCTTTTAAATAGATTTTGTATAGAAAATATTGGCAATCTTATTACAAATATTGGCAAAATAAATTATACAGAATACGAAGAAATTAGAAAAGATTTCCTTAAACCTCTAATAGAACCATTCCGCGATAATATTTGACTAATAAAGGTAGTTGGAGAGAAGATAAAGAAAAAGAAGGAGATAAAACCTTAGTAAAAAATTACTTTGCGGTTCGAATAATATATATTTACGAATCTAGTTAAGATTGTCAAACCACGGAGTAAAGGCAAAACTTCTATAATTAAATATATCGAAGGACCAAATAAAAAAATAAACCAAATAATTTCTAAAGATTCTTTAGATAAAATCTTAAGAGGATATAATAACGAATTTCCTTATAAAATAGAATTAGCAGATGCAAAATTAGACGAAATAATAAAAGGTTTAACAGGGATTTTAGAAGATATTAAACAAGATAATTTATTTTTAACGGACTTGTATATAACGCAAAATTTTACAGAAATTTTCTATAAATTACAAATGATAAAATATTTAATCGATAATTGTACCTTTACACAAGATAAAGAAAATGAAGCTAAATATAGCATTGTAAATAACGATATCACTGTTAATATGGATAAATTACTTAATAATGTTAAGCGATAATGTAAGAACAAAGGTTTGTTCTTACATTTGTGAGTCAAATTACTTCGTCAGGTATAAATAAAACTATTGGGAAACACATAACAATTTTTTTAAACAGCCCAGACGAAAGATTAAGGAACACATTAAACGACCAACAGCAAAAACAAACGGAATAACAAGATTAGAAGCAACAATTTATCATTTTTCTACTTTCGAAGATAATTTCTGTAAAGATCTAATAAAAGATTGTGTTAATATAATTAAATTTTCTAAACAGTATTTTAATGATGCACCATTTTAGTCCGTTTCTTTTTCCTCGCAGTGGAAAAAACTTGTAATTTACTAAAATATAGTTGTTGCATAGTTTATAACGATTTATTGTATTATTTTTCATGGGCGGATAAAAGAACAGAAAAATTAACAAGATAATGTGTTATTTTACCAACAAAAAATTAATACATTTTGTAATTAATACAATTAGTTTTAACACTTTGTCTATGAACTTAATTTACAAATTTTTCATAAAAGCTACATAAAATATGGAAAGACTTATTTTCCAAAATATACAACGTTATTTTCTACAATTCCAGAAGAAATTAATACTGCAGAGAAAGGATTAATTAACACAAAATATTGCAATGCCTTGTTTTATTTCTAAAAATTTCTAAAAGAATACATATTACGCATAGTTTAAACCAGAGGTTCCCAAACTTATTTTTCTAATAGACCACTTTAAAAATTTTGCTGGTTCCGATGAACCCCCTCCAGCTACAATTCTACCATATTTCCAGTCGACGAAAAATGTGAAGATTAGATCTAACTGTGAAAATTTGCGTTACGGCTAAGTTCCACGAACTAACAACTTCCGAAAAAAAAGTGAGAATCGATCGATTAATTTTTGATCGACTGTGCTGTGAGTGGATGTCAAAAAAGTAAAGTTGGCCGATCAAAAAAAATGCTTCCATCCAACTTTACATTTTTGACTTCTACTCACAGCACAAGAAAGCAATCGATTCTCACTTATTTTATTTAGAAAACTTCCCGTTCAGAGTGGTAAAAAGCAAAAGAAAAATAGTAGATTTTTTTGTGTTGCATTTATTCAAATATGTAATCATTACGCTATTAATTATTATCGTTATCGTATTGCAATGTAATATAATAAAATTGTCGTAATATAATTAAAATTAAACATTAATAACGTAATGTAACTTCTACAATGACAATCACAAAATAGTTACAATTTTAATGGGAGGGATGTACTTGATGGATTGATAGCAAATTATCAATATTTCGCTTCAGTTTTGTTAGGAATAAACGAAAATTTCCCCGTTCTGTGATATTGAATCTGCTCCTTTTTTTTATAAAAGGTTTGTAACGACACTAAAACTTTTTTCGACAAGATATGACGAGGGAAACGCTATCAAAAGTTTTCTCGCAATTCCCCACAGTCAAAATGTTTGATACCCTCTTTTAAATTTCACCTTCGGGTCTTCATGAGCTAAGCTCGAGTAGCTCCTCTTGTAATATCACATTCTCCACTTCCGTTTCATCAAATGGATTTATGATCCGTGGTGGTATTTCCATCGTCAGAATATCTTCAAATCTGATTTTGAAGTCATCATGCAGGGCGATTAAATGTTGAACGTATGTCTGAATATCCTAATCAAGGCATTCTACCTGTGACAAGTTTGAAAACTGGGAAAATACGCGCCGACTAATATTTTGCTTCATAAATTTCAATTTTCTAAGAAAATTTCGTGGACCCCTGCTTACGAATTGTGAACCCCCATTTTTTTGTCAAGCCAACGTTGACCCCCGTCAAGTCTCCCGTGGACCCCTGGGGGTCCACGTGTACCACTTTGGGAATCAATGGTTTCAATCAATACAAAATGTACAAGAAGTTAAACCAATAAGTTATACTAGAATTTATTGCCAAAAAAGAGAAGAGTTATCAGAAGATAATATTCTAAAAACTAGGTAGAGTTCAAATCAAAACATTTGTTAAATTACGAAGATGCTAAAAAATCTTTAGCGATAAAAATAAAATACAAAGAAACTGTTAAATGCATAATTAATAGACTGCAAATTAATCGGGTGGAATTATCATTATTTTATTTACCAATTTCGATATTTATCGCTTTACTTAATAACTTTAAAAAATATTCTAAAGCTGTTGTTTATGGAAAAGAGAAATAAAGAAGAATTTAAAAGGTGTTAAAGGTCCACTTAAAAATAAATTTATAATTTTTTCTTAAACAAACACAAAGATTTTTCCCTATTCCTTATACAACACCAAAAAAAAAACAAAAAAAAAAACGAATTAGTAATATATTATTGGCCTAAAAAAGAACCATTCTTAAATTAAAGATAGATCGACTTACATCTTTTAAATGTCATAAATATCCAAATATTGTTGGAACAAGCGAATATAATAATTTATTAAACGATCCAAAAGAAAAAGATGCTTTAAATTCGCGGAGAATAAAGTAAAAAAAAAAGTTTAATGCTTTAAATTATAAATAATCTTGTTGATGTAAGTAAATGCAAAAAAATGGAAACATTGGAAGAATCTACTTAATATTTCAACTTATACAGAATTATGAATAAGTAGAAACAAAAAACTATATTTTTTAAGTTATGTTCATGCACAACTTGCTTTTTCTTATAGAGGACACGTTTGATGTAAACAGATCACTTACGTCTTATAGCGAGTGACCATATTTATTTCTCTCCGATTCTCCTCACCCGAACAATTAGTACCATAGCTCGCTCCTCTTCTTTGATAGCAGAGTTGCGCAGTTCGAAAAATGTGATCCACAACTATAGACCGAAAAGTGTAATCGTGCAGAATTGCAGCCTGTTGAATTAAACACCCACAGCAATAGATCGCGGATCATGACAAGTGGTGTCTCTGCTTAGAGTATTTCAGTTGGTGCGCCGGTACTAGGTCCAAAAACTGTTCTCATCCATCCCTTTTAAAAAGTTTCGTTTTGTATAATAAAGAGATGCACTTGGTAAAAAATATTATTGTTACTCATAACTTTATCGTGAAAGTTCACAAAATTAAAAACAACACAGATATTGTTTTACATATCGGTAGCGATAGAATTGTTTTGGATGCTGATCGGTGGACTGAATTTTATAAAATAATTGATACTATTAACTCACAATATTATAGACTATTCAAGTATCAATATAATTATGTCTTAACTAAAATTGGATTTCAATAGGCTGTGGTCAATTCAAATCATCAAGGGCGATTTGTTGGGCCTCCTTATAATAAATATAGGGAAATAAATGGAATTCAAAGACGTGAATTCTAAAGTCAAAATTATTTTTAAACTGAAATTAAAGTAGCGATTGCAAATTATCAGAAGACAGCGTAAAATTTGAGTTTTAAGTGAGGGTTAGAAATTATTAAGGTTATAAAGTCAGAAATTATTTAAAAAGAAAGTGAGAGAATTATTTTAAGAGAATTAAAAGTCAATAAAAAATGTTCCAAATCGTCAACCTTACTCTTAGCCTCCGGTAACTACCGTTAAGTTAATTCTTCAGAGGATGAATGAGGATGATATGTATGAGTGTAAATGAAGTGTAGTCTTGTACATTCTCAGTTCGACCATATCTGAGATGTGTGGTTAATTGAAACTCAACCACCAACGAACACCGGTATCCACGATCTAGTATTCAAATCCGTGTAAAACTAGCTGACTTTACTAGGAATTGAACGCTGGAACGCTCGACCTCCAAGTCAGCTGATTTGGGAAGGCGCGTTCTCACCACTAAACCAACCCGGTGGATTATCGTCAACCTTACTACTAACACATACGCGCACGCACATATAACATATATATATATATAGAGACAGAGAGCAGCCCTTTATCTATAATTATATTTATGTATAGAAAGAAGAATATTCTGCCCGTTTCTAACCCAGAATCCGTGTATTGCAAACGAACACATGTAGTTTTACCTAAATAAAAACGTAAAAATTTCTCTGCTTTTAAAAATCATTTGCAAGATATGAATGTATTATAAAAAACAAATACGTGTAGAATACAATTAAATCTTCTTGAAGAAGTATTTGTTTAAATGAAGTACTCAGTCTATATTAGTTTCGGATATTTAACATAAGAGTTCCTTACATCGACTTTTTCTTTATAGTCTGCTTCATCAAGAATCGAAGAAAACGATATGAAACGCATCTGGTCAGAGATGCATCTACGATACATTGTCAATGGATGTCAACAGCGGAATGTAGTTGAAAATCAACAGATTGTTGCCTAGCTGTCCAAATTACATTTTAATCTTATCGGTTTTCGATTTTACATCATTGTAAAATTGTTGGGCAATTTTGGGCTCATTGTTGGGCAGTAAGTAAGAACATTTTCTCCTATGTTTTTTTTTTTTTTCTTCTCTACTCCCCTGGGCCGGACCGACTTGATGGTATTACGCCACCCAGGGGAGTGTCCGTTACTCTAATAGGCCCTCCCCGCCTACCGGCATGGCAGGTCAGGCCTACCGGTGGCTCTTTTGAGATTTTTTATTCTCTATTATGTCCTCTATGGAACCACATCATACCTGCAAGTCGTGATGTGACTCCCGGATCTTTTATAATACTCTCTTGTCCCTACAGCACACCCCAAGGAGTCCTTAGCGGATCATTGAAACCAGCACACCTAAGCATGCTGGCTTTCACCGCTGAGGCTGTCCACCCAACCTAACATACTAGAAACCTATACTTCTTTCATCTTCATTCTTCTGTTTTAGTACTGTCTTTATATAATCAGCGACCTTCCTCCAGTTTTCCTTACTGCTGAGCATGAAATCCACGGTCTCCTTCGGCGTTTTTCCATGAATACCCGCGTCGTGTCTTAGTCTAATCCATTTATTACATACTAAAAACATATGCTCAGAATCATTTCTCCTATGTTAATACAAACTCGTCTACACGCATTGTCTATTAACGAATAAAGAACGTTGCTATAAAATAATGCCAACTACAAAAACTTCAGCACATGTCCTGGAGTCTTCCGCATTATTACATAATATACTTACTCACGAATTAGCTGTAGCACGAGTATTAAATACAAAATCTGTAAACAATTTGTAAACAAAATCTGTAAACTAATTATCATAGTTTTCTTTTCGTTGAAGTGTAAATATTTCTACATAGTCCCACCAAAAACAGTTAGAAGTAATCAAAATTAATGGTCGAGTACAATATTCCCTAGTAGTATTTATTGTTACTTTTACACCGCAAGTCCAAATGTACTAGGAAAATTAGTGCCTTACCTACCATATCATTTCTAAATTAAATGCAATCTTTAATATATATATATATATATATATATATATATATATATGCGTGTGCGTAGGCGCACGCGCTCGCGTTTTCATAAGACTGGTAATTAATTTAGTTCAATCTAGCGATAAAAAGTACTTTACTGTATAAGATAATTAACTCAGTAGCAGACGACTGCTCGGTATTAAAAGTTATTGCCACTGTAATGTCAACCTAATAAGAAAGATTATTTGTAACCGCATCGCGGTAATTGACACTAGTAGTTACAGCAAGTCATAAGTTAATTAAAAGTGTTTTTACAGGTTATACTGCAGTTCCTGACGAAACAATTTTTTAATTCCATTATTTCCAATAATAAGAATTCTTATTTATAATAAGAATAATGATTTTTATTAAGTGAAATAAGAATATTACTCCTTGTAAATAAAGAAAGATAAATAATGTAAATATAAAATAAAGTCCTACAAAATATAATGTATTTAAAAATGTAATGCATATTTTTAAAGTAAGACTTATTTTATATATTTGAATGATAATACAAAAAATTATAATATTATAATATTATAATTTAATTTTAATATTATCTTTTAATTTTTTACATATCTGTGTACGCTAAAACGAACGGGTTGTATACAAAAATGCCAGTGCGCGCAATTGTCGCATAACCTTCTTAACATCAGACGCACAAGTATAATGTTACATAAAAGTCGGGGATTTAAATCATATTTCCTATTAAGGGAACAGAGATTTATTCTGTAAATAGGAAATTCTGAGATAAATGAGAACTTTGTCCGAACCGACCGAAAAATTTATTGGAGATCATGAAATTTTTCTCTTCGTGAGGATCATAACGTTTATCAGCTTTGTGCAAACATATCTCAAACATTTAATATAATTAAAGTTTCTGTACATCATAAATTTCAAACCAAAATTAATAAAATTTCAACGATTCAGTATTTTTTTTAGTTCAAAAACCGTCTATTTTAACATCTATTAACCAAATACATAAAAAAAAACCATACAAAAGGAATACTTCCGTACGAAGACAGAATATAAACAAAAGTTTATCCCGACACAAAAGGGTTTGCTTTTGTGCTGAAGATCGATAGACAAGGTCTATTCATGTAGTTTAATGTTATCGCTATTGTTTCCCGGTTCTGCCTTTAAGCTAAAACTTGTAGTTAGGTTCTAATTAACAAAATATGCTGAAGGCTGGGGAATCTACGGTACCGACCTACTAGTCCCGACTAAATAAAGCTGCTCCAGATATCCGAGAGACTTGGATTACAAACCGGAAAGCGAACGATTCAACTCACTGTAATAAAAATATAAAAAATACTTGTTAACCTTTTATGTACGGAGAAACATATCTTTTGTTCATTTTTCAACACTTTTTTATTTTACTCGTTTTATTTATCGAAATCGGCACAAATAAGGTAGTAATAGTTGAATTTTTTGGAAGAAATATAGTGTATATATATATATTAATATTATTATTATGTTTTTACGGCCAACATGGGACCACTTAAGTCAATTTTAGTTGGATCTTTTCTGAGAAAAGCGTGTTATTTTACTCTTCCAAGCTGCCCAGTATTTCTTCATCCGTTCAGATCTTGCTTTCTTTTCTTAATCTGTAAACACCCTCTTCGTTGTATTTTGTCGTTTGTCTGTCTTTTGTTTAAATCTAATGCTTTTGTCTCTTAGCTTTGTAACTTTTCCAGTTTTATTCTGTAGGTCGGTCAGGGAAATTCCAAATTCTTTCATATCTTCTCTAATTTCTTTGATCCATCCTACTTCTAGATTTTGAAACCAAAGCATTTCAATGATATTTCTTGACAGTCTTGTTTCCGGTGTGCTTATGAGATGCCGAAGAAAGAGATTTTTTTTTCCGCATAGTATCAGTAACAGGCTCTGTTTCTCGATACACCACCTCATTTGGCACAATCCACCATCGGCCTTTCTTTTTGGTGTTTTTTATTGATACACGTTCTGACAATTCTCCTCTCTATTTTCAGAATTTTATCAATTCGGTTTTTCTGAGTGATTTGAAAAGGGTCTCGCTTCCGTAGGTGACTTCTGGCTGAACTACAGTTTTATAATGTTTAAGTTTTGTTTTAGCAGAAAGGCATTTTTTGTTATATGCTGACCAAGTTAATTTTTGGGATTTAATCATTTTATTTGTCCTGTTTTGCCATGTCACATTTTCATTTAAATTATCAGTTATTATTTAAATTGTTTTACTATTTTAATTTTCTGACTGTTTACCGTAATATGCTCTATTACCAGAGGATCTATGGTCATTAGTTCAGTTTTTTCGAAAGAGAAATGAAGCCCTATCTTTTGTGCTAGGTTTTGAAGGCTCATGAGTTGTGTTTTGGCTTCTTGAATATTATTTGCTAAAAGAGCGAGGTCATCTCCAAATCCTAGGCAATTTAGTGTGATGGAGTTTTTTTAGTACCCATCTTTATATTTTTGGGATTTATTTCATACCATTTTCTCATGAAAAATTCGAGGGCGAAGTTAAAAAGGAGTGGTGAGAGGCCGTCTCCTTGCCTCAATCCAGTTTTTATGTGGAAGGGTTGAGAGAGTTCACCTCTGAATTTCACTCTGGACTGCGAATTGGTTAAAGTTATATATATATATATATATATATATATATATATATATATATATATATATATATATATATATATATATATAATATGTCGTTGATTCATAATCAACGCCAAGCAAAAGCTACTGAATTTGTATACATGTTCTTCATACGGTGTAAGTGAACACCAAGAAAGGATTTTTTGGAAAGTCCAAGTTTAATGGATTAAAATGCAGTAACAATGAAATGTACTTTTTTTTAATTTCTCGGTAACTAATGAAGATATGAACTTCATTTTTGGTGTGTGCAATCTTCATGTGAATATTTAAAAACAAATTTCTAGACTTTTCAAAATTCGATCTTGAAAGGGTGAAGAAACGTAATAAAATTTTGAACAATGATCCCAAATATGTTCCCATTTCCGATTACACTAAACGAGATATTTCCTAGATTTTGGATTGAAAATGCTCTTCAGATAAATATCTAAAAAACCCTTTTTTAAGGGGTGCAACGGCGTACGGAGCGGTGACTTAACCAGCATAGCCACTGCCACTGTTATGTGCGACGCGATTGGTTGTACCTACCTCCGGTTGCTTGATAAAAAAAAAAAAAAAAAACGCGAAGGGAAACGCAAGTAACCATATAGCACACGGGCGAGACCGCATCGGGGATGCTAGTTTTATTATAAATGAAATAAAATCATTATTTCATGTTTACTTTACCTTCGAGATCGGTTTACTGAACCGTAGTCTCCGTATAATAAAATAGGGATCATAGTGAATTATAAATTTTTAAATATACAAATACAAAAATGCGGGGATATATTGTAGTCGTTATTAATTATTCCTTATAAAATGAACGGGAAGACTTAGAGGAACGAAAGGAAAGGGTTGACAGTCGAGAGTTAGAGTTGAAATGTCGAGATGATTAATGTATGAAGTGACCCGGTGTGCCTGTCTGGTGCTCAGGGCTTAGGGCTCAGCACTATTTTTAGTTACGGGATGACTGTATACAAGGGTGAACGAGTAGTGGAGGGTTGAAGGGCGTATGAAGAACCACACCCCATCTTCACTTCAATGAGCCTACAACAGCCGTGTACTTACACAGAGAAAGTACTTAGAGGAAGAGAGGATGAGAACAGCGTATCGGCCTGATTTGCAACGCTAAAACCCTACCGATGAAATACTTCAACCGTTTGAGTACTGCACACTACAGAAGACCACTACCTCATCTGTACTTCTTCAGATTCTACCCAGTCTTCTTCTCACTCAATGAAAATAAAATGTCATGACAAAAAGTGTCTTTCACGTAATACTGTACTAGGGTAATGCTTACACTGAGAATGTTAAAAATGGAGCTGTTCTATCCATATCAAACGTTTTTTGTGTAACCAACTAAAAACATAATTATAATTCATTACTACTGGTCATTTTTATTTGAAATAATATTTAATCATAATAATTATTTTTATAAATGCATGAAATAAAAAAAATAAAAAACAGATATCTTTTCAAATCGTAACTACTTTTAGTCTATTTAGCCGATATAGGCGCTTTTCGTTTAGTACTTAAAAACATGAACGTTGTTGAATGTAACTCTCAACTAAATACAATGCTCAACAAAAACCAACAACCAATCCACCAAATTAAAACCAGATCGATTCTAAAATTACTTTTAAGAAATCTTAAACTGTACAGGAAGGTAGTAAAATTTTAGTTTAAATACGGTGTAAATAGATAAACATATACAGGCAGGGTGATTCAAAGAAACGGGAAATTTAATAAATTAAATAACGTTAATGAAATATTTTTTTAGAAAATGAATTTTATTTCATGTAATTGTAAAAATGTTGCCATTTTAGGATACATACATTTTAGTTTATTTTTTAAAGATGTCATCTTCCAGGTGACCTCCTTTTCTACGTAAACACTCACGAAGTCTCTTCGTTAAATATTTCATGGTTTGACGTAACATCTCGACTGGAATTTCCGCAATTGCTTCTCGGATCTTTGCCTTCAGTTCTTCCGTTGTAGCAGGTCTACTGTGGAACACTTTGCTTTTAAAGTGACCTCACAAAAAGTAATCGCAAGCTGAGAGTCAGGCGATCTGGGAGGCAATCTAATATCACCAATTCGTGAAATGACACGTTGTCCAAACAATCGGCGTACAGCTGCCATCGATATTCGTGCAGTATGTGACGTTGCTCCGTCTTGTTGAAACCAGGCTGTGTTAAGAGTCGGTGGAAATCTCTTTTGTTGTTCCACAACAAAGGTTTCAAGCACGGCTACGTAGCCAGCCGAGGTCACTGTAATCGCAAGACCGTTGTCATCCTCAAAAAAATAAGGGCCTATTACACCGTAAGATGACATAGCACACCACACGGTCACTTTCTGGCAGTGCAACGGACGCTGGTGTAGCTGCGTAGGATTTTCTTGTGCCCAGTATCTGAAATTTTGCTTTTTAACAAATCCACTGAGGTGGAAATGCGCTTCGTCTGACATCCACAGTTCGTGAACAAATTCTTCGTTATCATTTATCTTCTGAAGCATTACATTACAGAATTGTGCTCGCACACCTGCATCGTTCGGTTTCAGTTCCTGGACGATCTTCAACTTGTACGGATGGAATTGCAAGTCCTTCACTAACGTTCTTCGAACACTTGAACTATGCGATTGTAAAGATGCTGAGAGACGACGGATTGACCGATGTAGACTTCGTGTGACAGCATCTTGTAAAGCTTGAACATTCAGTGGTGTACGGACGGTTCGCTCACGGCCTGGAGGTTTCTTTTTCATTGCCGAACCGGTTTCCTAAAAATTAGATATCCATGTTTTAATTGCATGTGCTGATGGAACACGGTCGTGCCGCACCACTCCAAGGATTCATGACAACTAAATGGCAGGTTAGGTTAGAGAGGCTGGCGCCACTTATCATGTGGTACCAATCGCCCACGGCTACCAACACAATTTTCAAAATTTCCCGTTTCTTTGAATCACTCTGTACGTTTTTAAAAAAAATATTTTTTTAAATTTATATATTGTCACACAACGGTGGCATCTGTTACAACCAGTAAAAACATCACATCGTCTTTGTTACTTATTTAACTGACCTAATTACCCGATTTATATAACTGAGGCTTTGCAGACGATTGAGTAATGCCCAGACAAAGGTCAAGCAAATCTTTAGCGTTATTTGGGCCCCAACAACCGAACTGCAGAAGTCATTCAAATCGAAATAACTATTATTTTACTTCGATTTGAACTAAAAGCCTTTGGGTTCTATACCATCATAGAACAACAGCTGTGCTACAAAATTAAAATATTAATAAAATTGACAAAAACGAACCATCTGGAACGTCGTACTAAGCTATCTAATAAAAATTACTGTTGAGTAATTTTATCAGTTTATATTTGTACTAACATGATTTTTATCTATGAAAGAAAATAAACAAATTTTGTAGTAAAATAAAACAAATATATTCAAACAAGTCTTGTATCAGTGAAATAATTAAAGGAATTTGGGGTGGGGGGCTTGGTGTCTGATTTAGCACAGGAAATTCAGGGAGACGGCATATAGTTGTCTTGTACACCGATTTCACCTTGAATTACCACTATCCGTTCAGAACTAATGCGTAAGAAATTACAACTGTAAATTACACTATTGGTAGAGTAAACGATACGCTAACGCACGATTACAATAACCATAGGAATGATACATTTGTGGCGTATGAAAAATGCCAAACCTCATCAGAACCTCCCGAATGAAAGTTACAGAAGATACTCCATGGAGAACGGTCGTCTAATTATAACAAGCACATAATCCCTAAATTTAACATAAACATAAATATTTTCATTCATGTCATTAGTTATAAAAATATCGTGAGAATAAAATTAAGAAAGGAATATTAATTTTGAAAGAACAAAATCAGATTAAAATAAATACCTCATTTTTAAAACTGGCCGATACGATACACGAACTCAGAATTCATTCTGAAACAAAAAAAAAATTTATAAGAAATATAAAAAAGATTACAAACAAATAATAGCAATAAAAAAACGATTTTATAAATCCAATATGTTGTTTATTGAAATCGTTGACTGTTAACGGTATAGAAGTTCAAAATAATATAAAGGGTAGATAACATTGTAGTGAGAGTTGACTGACAAAAGCTTTTTACAATTATTAGTTGAATAAATGGACGCCATAGTATCGCAACAGAGACTATCTTGTTAAATTTATACTCTCGTCGGTCACCATAAAATGCGAGATCAAATGTAATTAATACGAGATCGCTAAACTACGTCAATTTACGTGTTGGTTTACGAAAGTAAACCAATACGTAAATTGACGTTGAATCTATAAAAATAGCTGAGCACCAAACTGTAAGTTTTTGATAAATTATACACTACATGATTACGTGTACACTTCAATGCTGCCTAACCCTTACACAAAATTAACTATTTTATTATTAATCAATTCACTTTTTGCATATCCTTCAGTTGTTGTGATTTTTTTTTTGTAAACAGTGCTCTCCCATGTAAAATTATTAATTCAATAAACTTATATTAACATCAGTCAACTTTTTCGGCTGACCTATTTTAATTAAAAGTTTTGTTTGATATTGTAGATATCATTAAATAACAGGATTAAAAAAAATATTACAACCGCAAATTTTTTTACTTACAATTATTCACAAAAATCTTATCATTAAATCCACATCATTTTATTACGTTCAAACTAAAAAGAAGGAAACAATGAAATATCATAAATTATTCAAAGAATCAGATTTAAAATGTTTGATTACTAAAAATAAACACTTGTATTTCTCTACATCGGTGTACCTACTTGGTAAGTGTAATTTCTATCTCTTTATTTTAGCTTCTTTTAAATTTTACTATTTAAGCAAACATTTTATCGATCACAGATATTACTCGTATTCATTCATTTATGTTTTCACAACATATTTTACATATATAATATATATATATGTAAACACATTTATAAATTTTATCTTACCGTGGGGCTGGAAAATATAATCTTTAGACACAATTGAAATTCTTCAAAAGAAATGAGTATTCGGTTAAAAAATATTACGCTGATTTTTCTTCTTACAACATATGGCATCTAAAGTCTGACAGTTATCAGTAAATTATCTATCCAAAAGGAGGTTTAATGAAAAGTACGGTATTAACAGAAAACGAAGATAAGATGATAGATTGGGTAGGCAGTAAAGAGGCGTGAAGGTGTCATAATGGTGGCTATTTCACCATTGTCTGTCCACCATTAGTCCGTCAGCATAGAGCCAAGCTAAGATAAATGACTCCTGTTCACGGGATGATTATTTTTCTTACTACAGCTTACACTTTTTCCAGCTCTGACTTTCAACATGACTTGTTTCTCTCGCAGTTTTTTTTTTCTTTTGAATAATAAAAGATTATTATTAATGGTACAAAATAAAAATCTCTTGCGTCAAAATTAGCTTTAATAACGAGGCGAGTGAACATTATTCAAGTCGTTCAATGACTTTAAAGAATGATATTCAACTTTTAACCTAGTTAAAATAAAATCTGTAAGCTGTTACATTTTTAAGTACTAAGCAAAGTTACTCTGTAAATTTCTGAAAATAAACTAAAATATAAATATTAAAAAAAACCAAATATAAGAAAGGACAAGAAATTCTTGTTTATTTATTACTTTGCCCGTTACCGGGCTAGTAATGAGAAGATATATAATAACCGAAAAATTGATTTATAAATAAATAAAATTATTTCCAAGTACAATTTAATTTTTAATTCCAAGAAAATTAGATAATTTTTTATACGGTTTTGGAACATTATTTCGACTACCGTAAGAGGAAATTTTCCTTTATTTAAAAAATATATAAAAGTCAGCGGTTGTACTGAAGCCAGGTCACTTGTACAAAAACTAACATTAACAATAGTTTTACAAATACTTCTTTCTTTTTCCTGTTTAGCCTCCGGTAACTACCGTTTAGATAATACTTCAGAGGATGAATGAGGATGATATGTACGAGTATAAATGAAGTGTAGTCTTGTACATTCTCAGTTCGATCGTTCCTGAGATGTGTGGTTAATTGAAACCCAACCACCAAAGAACACCGGTATCCACGATCTAGTATTCAAATCCGTGTAAAAATAACTGGCTTTACTAGGAATTGAACGCTGTAACTCTCGACTTACAAATCAGCTGATTTGGGAAGACGCGTTAACCACTAGACCAACCCGGTGGGTTACAAGTTCTTATGGCATTCCCCCTCTCATCCTGATTGCTCGCATGAGGAAGAGAGTGGAGGAAGGGGAAGACTGGATAGTGGCGCGTAGACGGCTGTTCCAGGAACCGTTGGACCAATCGACGACTGGAAGATGGACCCACCAATTAATAAGAGAGGTCGAACCACGGGTCAACCGCATGTTCGGGGACTTGAACTACTGGTTGACCCGACTACTGACGGGCCATGGCATGTTCCGAACCTACCTCCACGGTAGGAGAGGAGCAGATGACGAACTATGTCGATACTGCGGAGAGACCGATACCCCAGAGCACGTCATGTTCGAATGTAGGCACTGGGAAGGTGAACGGCGCAGATGCGTCAACGTCACCGGAGCTATAACAACTGACACGATAATACAGGTGATGTTAAGCAGCAGAGATAAATTTAACACTGTGGTGAGATACGTAACAGATGTATTCACAACCAAAAGCAGAGAGGACGGCATGACAAGAGATGAGGGATAACCTCCACAAAACAGCGTCAATGTGTAACATACACTACTGGTGGTTAGGAAGACTACAAGACGTAAACTAAACAGAGAGCGAGGGGTGAAGGACAGCCCTCTGCAGAGCCATCACTCGTCTGCAACTGAGCGGATGGGTGCTGGTGATGAGGAACGGGGACTCTTGATCCCCCTGAGGCCCAAAGACACCCCTGAAGTTATGCTATGCTTGACTATTGATCCGGTCTCGGGTGGGGAGATACGGTGAAATAGGAGTTTTAGTCGGTAGGGTACGGGCACACATAGGTTCTGATAACATCTAGCCGAACCTGTACGAGTCCGATACTCCCCCACTTTGTGAGGGGTACGTAAATGGTATTTTTACGCAAATAAAAAAAAAAATAAAAAAAAAGTACTTAGAACAATAAAAACAGAGTAGTCTATATTTTATATTTTTAACAGAGAAATGTTTATTTTAAAATTGGAAACTATATCATCACGACTTATTTTATTATAATTAGCAACCCCCCCCCCCCCAGTTATTATTTTTTTTGTCTTCAGTCATTTGACTGGTTTGATGCAGCTCTCCAAGATTCCCTATCTAGTGCTAGTCGTTTCATTTCAGTATACCCTCTACATCCTACATCCCCAACAATTTGTTTTACATACTCCAAACGTGGCCTGCCTACACAATTTTTCCCTTCTACCTGTCCTTCCAATATTAAAGAGACTATTCCAGGATGCCTTAGTATGTGGCCTATAAGTCTGTCTCTTCTTTTAACTATATTTTTCCAAACGCTTCTTTCTTCATCTATTTGTCGCAATACCTCTTCATTTGTCACTTTATCCACCCGTCTGATTTTTAACATTCTCCTACAGCACCGCATTTCAAAAGCTTCTAATCTTTTCTTCTCAGATACTCCGATTGTCCAAGTTTCATTTCCATATAAAGCGACACTCCAAACACACACTTTCAAAAATCTTTTCCTGACATTTAAATTAATTTTTGATGTAAACAAATTATATTTCTTACTGAAGGCTCGTTTAGCTTGTGCTATTCGGCACTTTATATCGCTCCTGCTTCATCCATCTTTAGTAATTTTACTTCCCAAATAACAAAATTCTTCTACCTCCATAATCTTCTCTCCTCCTATTTTCACATTCAGTGGTCCATCTTTATTATTTCTACTACATTTCATTACTTTTGTTTTGTTCTTGTTTAATTTCATGCGATAGTTCTTGCGTAGGACTTCATCTATGCCGTTCATTGTTTCTTCTAAATCCTTTTTACTCTCGGCTAGAATTACTGTATCATCACCAAATCGTAGCATCTTTTATCTTTTCACCTTGTACTGTTACTCCGAATCTAAATTGTTCTTTAACATCATTAACTGCTAGTTCCATGTAAAGATTAAAAAGTAACGGGGATAGGGAACATCCTTGTCGGACTCCCTTTCTTATTAGGGCTTCTTTCTTATGTTCTTCAATTGTTATTGTTGCTGTTTGGTTCCTGTACATGTTAGCAATTGTTCTTCTATCTCTGTATTTGAACCCTAATTTTTTTAAAATGCTGAACATTTTATTCCAGTCTACGTTATCGAAAGCCTTTTCTAGGTCTATAAACGCCAAGTATATTGGTTTGTTTTTCTTTAATCTTCCTTCTACTATTAATCTGAGGCCTAAAATTGCTTCCCTTGTCCCTATACTTTTCCTGAAACCAAATTGGTCTTCTCCTAACACTTCTTCCACTCTCCTCTCAATTCTGTATAAAATTCTAATTAAGATTTTTGATGCATGACTAGTTAAACTAATTGTTCTGTATTCTTCACATTTATCTGCCCCTGCTTTCTTTGGTATCATAACTATAACACTTTTTTTGAAGTCTGATGGAGATTCCCCATTTTCATAAATATTACACACCAGTTTGTATAATCTATCAATCGCTTCCTCACCTGCACTGCGCAGTAATTCTACAGGTATTCCGTCTATTCCAGGAGCCTTTCTGCCATTTAATACTGGGAGCCTTTCTCCCAGTTGTTAATACGCATTATTTACATCGTAATAGATAAATAAAGCCGTAAAAGATGTTAAGTGATCGTTAACAATATTCAATGTTTTAATACTACGTAACGATGAATACTTTACTAATTCATATTTGGAGTAATGTTAAGCTCTAAAATTGTTTAATAAATCTATTTTTAGATCCGATGCAGTAAAATTGAATTAGTTTTATGTTGATAGACGTAAAATGTGCTTATGTAATGGTTAAATATGTATTGTAGTTGTCAATACAAAAACCTTTAATAAAATACACAAAAAAAAAAAGAAATAAATTCTATTTAAAATCGCACACTAATTGTAAACTAAAGTACGTATCTGTTTATTCTGTCTATTAAACCAGAGTTCTTCGTTTGGCAACCGAGATGTAATTAAAGAATTAAAGTCAAAGGAAAAAAATGCCAATCGAGTTCACTTTAATTCTGATTTTTTTATATACTCTATGCATATAATAAATTCTAAATTGCTATCGCCTAACTAGACAATAAAGGAGTTGAACACAAACACTACCCTCACTACTATCACATGAATGATTATCAGACGCTATCCCGGAATAATCTTCCATGCTAGTCTATTATCGATTACTTTAGTAATCCGATTACTCGGATAAATAAAGGAGATGAAACAAAGCTACTCTACCGGCATACCTATCCGATAGTAAAATGGTGGAACAATCGATCACTCTTTCTCTACTGTGCTGTTCCCATTAAAAAAAATAATTTATATCATCCCTAACTAATAAAAATAAACACAAAATTTTAAAGACGACCGAATCTATTATTAGGGATTTTTAAAATTGTTGTTAAAGAAACACTTTAACGCAACGGCTAGTATCCCCTAACTGTTATTTTAATTATTAGCATTTATTTTTTATTTTTTTTATTTATAAAAATTAATAAACGAAATGAGAATTAAAAATAAAAACTAAGAACTCTACTACGCCCACAAAATAAAATTAATAATTCTTAAAACCTATAAAATAAAAACTACCTATAATACAGTGAAATCATTTACTAAAATATAACTTAATACTAATTCATATCAGAATGGTTACTTTGAAAAGAAATCATACAGGGCGATTCTTTCAGAACCAAGAGCGTTTTATAATTATGTTAATATTTGCATTGTTGTTGAGACAAATCTATTGCCCAAAAAATTGTCAATTACGCTCGGGTAACTACTCGTATTATCTACAACAGATAAATCTGCGTAGCTAATCCTAATAATTAATAAGTGCGTGCACTCTAACGTGAATATAATGTATGCAACAGAATACAGTGTAGTATGAAAAACATTTTCAATAAAGCAAAAGGATAATAAAGATAATATTAATGATACATGTCGACTACACTTATTCATTAGTACAGCAGGAAGAATTAGAGTTATGATATTTATGACTTTCGATGATTTGTTTGTCTTCAGAGGGGGAAATGGAAAAAATCTAAAAGATGTAATTAAATTTTCTATGAATGTAATATATACGCTAACTAGTCCGTAACTTAAAATGAAATTGAAAATAATTCAAATGTTATAATAAAATTATATAAAATAAATAGCTTGTGCGTAAGAATAGATATATATAATTAACGATGAATAATGCTATGTCTTAGCCGGCTGAGTGTATTTAAAACATCAATTATTATTTAATGGATTTACGATACCGAAAAACAACAAAGGAAATCCGTGAAGATTCCCTTAGAGAATGCGCTCAAATTTGCTTTAAATATTTTCTACTGGATAAATTAAAATAAAGGTCGGAATATAATACGAATTACTTTTAATAAGAATGATTTTTAGAAATCCTAATAAACAAAAATATTCCTGAACGATATCATAATTTGTAAAAATATTTCTAGCGTATAGATAATTAGAATCATTTAACATCTTTAATTAGAATCCGTCAACAACATTTTTAACGAGAAGTAATTTTTAAAATTAGAAAATAAGATAATAAGGAAGAGACTGAGTGAAAAAACGTATAACTCCGTTATAGATTACCTAACTGAAGCTTTTTAACCAAGAGTCAATGTAAAAGTATTTTTAATCAAGAGTCAATGTCAGCCATGTCGAGGCAACAGCACACAACAAAATCATTGATATAGATATACATCGATATGATTTTTTTTATTGTTATTGAAAAACTCATATAATTTGTATAAGCTTATTTAAAAAATCGGTTTTACTTATTTCATAAATAACAGTTTTAAATATTTTGGAAAATATTGAAAAACAAACTAATTATCAAAGGACTTGTTTTTCTTTAAAAAGAATTCCCCGAGATTTGACTCGGCACTCATAAAAAAAATAAAAAAGTCATGAAAGTATACTTTTTCTTTTTTTCTGTTTAGCCTCCGGTAACTACCGTTTAGATAATACTTCAAAGGATGAATGAGGATGATATGTATGAGTGTGAATGACGTGTAGTCTTTTACATTCTCAGTCCGACCATACCTGAAATGTGTGGTTATAATTGAAACCCAACCACCAAAGAACACCGGTATCCACGATCTAGTATTCAAATCCGTGAAAAAATAGCTGGCTTTACTAGGACTTGAACGCTGGAACTCTCGACTTCCAAATCAGCTAATTTGGGAAGACGCGTTCACTACTAGACCAACCCGGTGGGTTCATAAAAGGATACTAAAGGACAATTATTGAACTGAGTTTTTTTTCCAATAAAACTATTCTGGAAAAAAAAGCCTTTTAAGTAAAACTATTTTTTTTTTACGGGTCAACAATTATTTAATTGGATTGAAGCCGTTTTTCCATTCTTTTACTTAAAGTAATGTTGTAATATCTACATTACATCCTATACCCTAAGTTATCCGTTTATTATACACCGATCTTCGACTTTTGAAGAAGTTTTATTGTCTACACATTCATCTTTTCTTTTCTTTTTCTTGTTTATCCTCCGGTAACTACCGTTTAGATAATACTTCAGAGGATGAATGAGGATGATATGTATGAGTGTAAATGAAGTGTAGGCTTGTACATTCTCAGTTCAACCATACCTGAGATGTGTGGATAATTAAAACCCAACCACCAAAGAACACCGGTATCCACGATCTAGTATTGAAATCCGTGTAAAAATAGCTGGCTTTACTAGGACTTGAACGCTGTAACTCTCGACTTCCAAATCAGCTAATTTGGGAAGACGCGTT
Organism: Lycorma delicatula; assembly: GCF_047948215.1. Classification (NCBI taxonomy): domain Eukaryota; kingdom Metazoa; phylum Arthropoda; class Insecta; order Hemiptera; family Fulgoridae; genus Lycorma; species Lycorma delicatula. The sequence goes on along the minus strand of NC_134455.1, from coordinate 6,719,962 downwards.
CACCACTAGACCAACCCGGTGGGTTTACACATTCATCTACTACCAAACTAACTACACTTTGATCTCTTAAACGTATGGCCCTATCCTGGTTCCTTTGAACAATTCCAAAAACAGTAATCTATATCAAGACATTTTTCGTTTCGTACTTTAAAATCAGACTTAATTTTCAACTTTTTTCAGGTAACATATTTTAAACGCCTCAATTTTTATCCTTTCTACTTTTCCTACAATTTAAACCGTAGCAAAAGTTTGAGAAAACAAAATGAAGTTTAACATTTTACTGAAAATAACATATTGAAAGTATTCTTAGTAATTTATAATTTACATTCTTAGTTAAATTTAATTAATAAGTATCGACTTCGTAAAAGTAACTGTTAAAATGTATCAAGAGCTCTCTTTATTAACAATTCTATTATTTTAAGCTGTTGACTAAGAATTTTTATTATTATAATTATTTCATGTATTTTTGAAAAGAATAACATGATCTTACTTCCTAGAGATCTTAAAGTAAACTAAGAACATTATTTAACTTATTTTGGAAACGGACTTTTATTTTTGAACTTAAAACTCCTATTACCATAATACTGAGGGAAAAAAAGATAATTGTAAATATAAATCAAGAAATGTATAAAATTTTCGAATGTAAATGAAAACTGACGTTCATTTCTAGGAATTTAAAATTGTATACAAAAATCTTTATCAGCGATAATATATAATGTAATATCAACAAATCTGAAAATGAAGTTATTAAATATAAAAATCTCTAGTATTTATAGAATTCAAAACACTACTAATGTTGTATTGCCAGATATATTTGATATAAGCTTCATGTAGATTAGCATTTCGAAGAACTTCAATCAGGATGTAAAAGCACAAAAAAAGTTGTTCGTTTCACTTATTCCTTTGTATATATATATATATATATATATATGTGTGTGTGTGTGTGTGTTTTGTTGTTTTCAAGTAAAAAGTGTACTATAAGGACGCGTTGTTGGTGCCTAGAGGGATGAGGCAAAGGAGAGAGGGTTTACGAGGAGGGCGTGTGTGATAAGAGACTGGAGAGGAAATGAGAACTGGTACCGAACTGAGATAAAACCAGTGAATGGGAAATAGGGAACAACAAATTGAAATAGTGGGGCAGAATTTAGATGTAACACGACAGCAGGCGAGTAGCTGAAACTTAATTCAGATACGACCAACGCCGCAGTCTGATTTACAACAAAGTAAGACACGCGTTAACACACTATTACACATGCTGCATACACATTCACATATACGCAATATCAACAAACTTGATAAGAAAGACAGAGTTAACTCACGCCGTAGTTAAAATATCTCTTTCTCAACAGTCGATAACAATAGAAAATTAAAATCGATAAAAAATATTATAGTATATCTCAAGTTAATGGTAAAATACACGAAATATAATCAATTTAAAAAAAATTAACTGCAGGATTATGAGGAAAAAATTAATCCAGAACCGTGTATAATCCTGGGAACAGCTCACTGAACTGCGGTATGAGTCTGTGCAGAGTCCCCAGCTAGCACCGCATTAATTTCTTACATGCAAAACTAGTCGGCTAAATTACACAGCATTCCTTCGAGTAACACTTCCTTTCCATTAATCGGATGGGAATGCTAGGTTAAATTTCAAAAAACAAATTACGTAAAAGCCGTTTAAAACTTTATTAATTTTCGGTTGAAATTTTTGCATCTCTAGCAGGTAAATCGAAGGAAAAACACACACACACATATATATATATATATATATATATATATATATATATATTTGCCGCAAGAGGCAGCACTTTATACTTTATACAACTTATATATACTTATACAACACATATATACTTTCTTTTTTGCTGTCGCTTACTTGAATATGCGTTAGTTAATGATAATATTGACATCTTTGAAAACTAAATTCATCACACATATCAACGTGATGTAGTATAAGATTCAACTGTATTGTGGACTACTAAACATTTAACTTGTTCATTTAATTGTTTTATGCATAGATTAAAATTTCCTTACGTTAGCTCTATAATTTCTTATCTTTTTATTACTTTATATAAAAGTAAAGAAATCGTTTTTATTTGTTTGCTTTGGGCAAATTAATTTTCAGTGATCTTTTTTCGTTGTTATACTGAACAGAAAATTACATAACAAATTAATATAAATTTATCACGTTCGGTACACACTAAAATTTATTTGATTTATTAGTTAGTTGTAAAGACTTTTTGTAAAACTTCAAACGCGATGCAGTGTTACGTTTGTGTCTATAATACTCGTAAGTTAATAATTAATTTAATTTCATTTCTTTCTTTTTTTGTTGCATGCATATTGATCCGGGTTTTAAACCTACATTTATACTTTTATCGGTAAACAAAAGAAGTACCAAATTAAAAGCATTTAACACAGGTTTTTTTTTTTGTCTTTAGTCACTTGACTGGTTTGATGCAGCTCTCCAAGTTTCCCTATTTAGTGCTAGTCGTTTCATTTCAGTATACCCTCTACATCCTACATCCCTAACAATTTGTTTTACATATTCCAAACGTGGCCTGCCTACACAATTTTTCCCTTCTACCTGTCCATCCAATATTAAAGCGAATACTCCAGGATGCCTTAGTATGTGGCCTATAAGTCTGTCTCTTGTTTTAACTATATTTTTCCAAATGCTTCTTTCTTCATCTATTTGCCGCAATATCTCTTCATTTGTCACTTTATCCACCCGTCTGATTTTTAACATTCTCCTATAGCATCGCATTTCAAAGGCTTCTAATCTTTTCTTCTCAGATACTCCGATCGTCCAAGTTTCACTTCCATATAAAGCGACACTCCAAACATACACTTTCAAAAATCTTTTCCTGACATTTAAATTAATTTTTGATGTAAACAAATTATATTTCTTACTGAAGGCTCGTTTAGCTTGTGCTATTCGGCATTTTATATCGGTCCTGCTTCATCCATCTTTAGTAATTCTACCTCCCAAATAACAAAATTCTTCTACCTCCATAATCTTTTCTCCTCCTATTTTCACATTCAGTGGTCCATCTTTGTTATTTCTACTACATTTCAATACTTTATCGAATGCCTTTTCTAGGTCTATAAACGCCAAGTATGTCGGTTTGTTTTTCTTTAATCTTCCTTCTACTATTAATCTGAGGCCTAAAATTGCTTCCCTTGTCCCTATACTTTTCCTGAAACCAAATTGGTCTTCTCCTAACACTTCCTCCACTCTCCTCTCAATTCTTCTGTATAGAATTCTAGTTAAGTTTTTTGATGCATGACTAGTTAAACTAATTGTTCTGTATTCTTCACATTTATCTGCCCCTGCTTTCTTTGGTATCATTACTATAACACTTTTTTTGAAGTCAGACGGAAATTCCCCTTTTTCATAAATATTACACACCAATTTGTATAATCTATAAATCGCTTCCTTAGTTGCACTGCGCAGTAATTCTATAGGTATTCCGTCACAGGTTTACACAGGTAAACACAGGTTTAAGAGGTTTAAAATATAAGAAATTATCAAAATTATTACCGAGTACGAAAACCTGATTATCAAGAAAATAAGATTTATTATGTGAAAGGTTAAAACATTATCATAAAAGAAAAAAGAGTGGAGAAATCCTTCGAACCAGTCTAATATAACTAATGATAAAAGATAATAAATAGTTAATACATTACTCTGTCAGGAATCATTGTATTGATACGAGTTGTTTGAATTATCTATGACACTGTTCTTAGATTTGCTCAAGTTGAATTTAGGAAAACATTTTAACGGGCAAAATATAACAATAAAGTTTAGAAAAAATGATTTAAAACTCGTATAGGAATTTTTAACAGCCTGCCAAAGTATTCTACACGAATTTCATAGGAACTGTATTAAATTTAAAACGGAGACTTCCGAGGTGGCAATAATTTAATATTTAACACATTTTATTTATTTGTATTTCTCGCTCTCTGTATGTGTGTGTGTGCGTGTGCGCGCGCGCTGTAAAATTACTACACTAATTTAAAGTTGCTACTAAGAAGATTAAACAATTAAATTAAAAGATCCGTAATACTATAAAATACACAAGATTTATAAAGATTCATAAACTTAATTATTTTTAGAATTATTTAATCATATCTTTCTGTTACAATTAAAATTTTGTTTAGTAGGAGACAGAAAGAAAATATAATAACACACTTTTTTAATTTTTGTATTTTTCAGCTCTCAAAACAGTATGCGAAATATTTCTTATAATTATCAAATTAATATTTCATTAATTAATCAATCGCTTCTTTATCAGAAATAATAACAACTTTTTTTTAAGCTAAGAAGAAAATTAATATCATTCATTATCGTTATTCGGTCGTTACGAATTTGTGACGATAATTTAGTTGCAACGATAAACCTTCCACGCCGGGCCAGATTTATATTTGTCGTCCGTAACGTCACATAGTATTCCAGTGAGATTATGAAATTTGATTACCCCAGTTGTATAAATCAGAACTGTAGGTGGTGCAATAAGAGGAGTAGCTGCGGGTTGCGGATAGCGTGTTAAATTAATACTGTCGAGAGAGCGATGATTTCATTTCGTCTTGCGGCTGAGCAAATGCGTTGATTTATAATACAAAATTTACTGTTGTTGTGTATATACGTACATATATACATACAAAAACACGAAGATATTAATGGATGCACTCGCTACGGGGTTTATACGTCAGAACGGGTCAGGTGATCGGACGAGAAGCGTTTGAGTATAGTCGATTTAATCAAGAGCTGTACTCACCCCACACGTAACCCTACTACCTAGATTGCGTTGTGTTATACCGTACAAACCTTCATTTGATTTCATTAGGAAAGTCATTTATTTGAAAAAGAAGACTGTCACGCGACGAGAACAGCGAGTATTTTCTATCTCCTTTTTCGGTTTCCTTCCAATTTTCCTTACTTTTGAAATGACAATCGGTCGGACGAATCGACCGACCGACATAGACCTCCTGAAGTTCTTTGTTCTGTTCTGAACGAGTGAGGTTCTTTTAATCGTAAAATTCATTGTCTGGTTTCGAGAATTTCCCCCTTCTAATTGACTTTCCCACTTAGGAAAGATTGTTTTAATTATAACCCTCTCGATGATGAGCCCCGACTTTATTCATTATTCCTGCTTTGATCAAGATCTACCGACAACCACCCGACTTCCTCATAACCTATCTTTCATTTCATACCCTTCAGCACTCGATCAACCCTAATTCTCCTTTGGCAACTTCTCAGGGCTTGGGTTAACCAATAGTAATATTTCAAACGGTTAACTCATTTACATAGAATGCCATTGATATAATGCACTAACATTTAGAAAATTTATTATAACCTTTTAATTAAAATGATATTATTACTAAAATAAAGAAAAATTAATTTCTTGTCGACGAAAAAAAAAATCCAATAAAAAAAGCAGTAAAATTGTCTAACAGGGAATATTTAATCATATTATGAAGATTTATTATACGATTTCATATTATACGATTTTTATCAAAATCATAATATTAAATTTTCATTAAATAATAATTAGACAACATGAGTTTTTAAACGGTTATCTTTTATTGCAAAGCATTAATTTACGAGCAAAACGAAACTACAATATTTACTAGAATAATAAATAAATTACTCGATAGAAATCTGGGAACGGTTAGTTTTCTGTAAATTTCTAGTCTTAATATGTATAAAGTAGTATCTGAAGTTACGTGCGTTTTTATAAAATAATCTTTTTGTCGGTAGAAATATTTTATATTTTGTTATTTCACTTTAGTGACATCTATTTTATTCGTATTAACCATTCCTCTTCCAATTAAACAAATTTTCAAAGTTTGTAGGATTTTCCTGTCCAATAATGTTCATTCCATTAATGTTTTTATAAATGTTCATGAATGTTTTTTATTTCCTTGTACGAAGTAAAGAAAGTGTTGCGATCGCGAAAAATGTCGGTTACCAGATTTCAACGGAAATATCCATTTTGACCATCCCTGAATCCAATTTTACTAGTTTCGGCGTGACCGTCTGTACGTACGTACGTATTTCGCATAACTCAAAAACGATTAGCTGCAGGATGTTGAAATTTTGGATTTAGGCCTGCTGTAACATCTAGTTGGGCATCTCCACTTTTGATTGCGATCGACTGAACCGAAAGTGTCCAGGAAAGGCCCAAAATCCAAAAAAAATTGGATTTTGTACTTTTTCTTAAATGCTGTAATAAGCCCTCATTGAGAACCTTTCAACGATATAAGTAGTACTTATTTTTATTGGTTCCAGAGTTACAGCTAAATAAAATTTTAATTAATGAATATTTGGATCTTAGGGAAAAGCACATCGGTTCGAAATTACTTCATCTCCTTTTTTAAGCTTTTTTTTTAATTTAAATATATTGATTTATTAATTATTAACCTCTAATTATAAAAAAATATTTCCGATGTATAATAATTCAATAATAACAAAAAAAAAATAAAAAATATCAAAAGTTTTTAATGAAATAAAATTTTATGTACTTTTCATTTTAAAGAAATGTGTAAATGTAATTTAATAGGTGTACAAGGAAGGCATGTGTTGGCCGCATCAGATTTTTTAATTAATGTTAGTTTTTAGATTTCCACAGAAGCTTGACTAATCTTTTTCTAAATTTTATTTTCATTTTCCTGTACGAGTCTCTCCTCTCTATTCTTCGAGAGCGCTCCAATGGCTCAATTACTCTGCCAATTAGCGATATCCTCCTTTTAATTATATATAAAAAAGTGTTATTTTAAATTATACTAATAATTAATCAAATAATTCCAAACCCGTACACCGAACAGCCAAAATACATCGATATTTATAAAGTAATGATTTAAGCCCATTAAACATTTTTTTTTTTTTTTGACTGGTTTGATGCAGCTCTCCAAGATTCCCTATCTGGTGCTAGTCGTTTCATTTCAGTATACCCTCTACATCCTACATCCCTAACAATTTGTTTTACATATTCCAAACGTGGCCTGCCTACACAATTTTTTTCTTCTACCTGTCCTTCCAATATTAAAGCGACTATTCCAGGATGACTTCGTATGTGGCCTATAAGTCTTTCTCTTCTTTTAACTATATTTTTCCAAACGCTTCTTTCTTCATCTATTTGCCGCAATACCTCTTCATTTGTCACTTTATCCACCCATCTGATTTTTAACATTCTCCTATAGCACCGCATTTCAAAAGCTTCTAATCTTTTCTTCTCAGATACTCGGATCGTCCAAGCTTCACTTCCATATAAAGCGACACTCCAAACACATACTTTCAAAAGTTTTTTCCAGACATTTAAATTAATTTTTGATTATTACAATTACACATATTATTTATTATTATACACATAATTATTACTATTACACATATCGCTTGCTATATTTTTTCAAGAATTTAACAAACAGTCGAGTGCAGAAGATTAAAGAAGATAAAGGTATTATAAATAAAACAAGTTCTCGCTACGAATAATAAATCTCATACAAACGGCTAGATTATGATAAATTATATTTAAAAATTTACATTTTAGTATTTTTAATGTTTACATAAAAAAATGTAATTAAATAAATAATATTGTTTTAGACTTCAATACAATACTTGAATTACGAATACATTTGAAAAAAGTAAAAATGTTAACTCAGAAAGAACTCAAAATATTTTAGCGCATTGAAAACAAATTACAGAATGTTCTAGATTATTTATATAAAAAATTCTACTTTTTAAAATGAACCTATTGTATAATAAATATTTTTATAGCAGTATAGCTTACGGTTATACAATTTGGCACACGTACGACTAATTAAATTTTATTAATATTTTCTATTCAAACGAACATAAACCCTCCGTGAATCATATTTTATTAAATATTTAAGCGTTTAATCGGGGAAAATAGTTGGCAACTACAAAACTGACCACGTGATAAATTAAAAATACTTCCCTTGCTTTTAGAATTTATTCTAATAATTTAAGTTCCCGTTTAACATATTTTTTTTAAAAATTCGATAAGAAGTGAGTATAGCAAAGAACTCCTCAACTTGAGTTGAAATAATAATTAAATTTTGACTTCAATATATAAATATTATTAATTAATCAATAATTATCGATTAAATTAGCGGCAATATAACTTCAATTTATTTAGGCAGCGATTTAAAAAGAACAAAGAAATATTAACACAAATAAGGTATTTGTTTTATATTATCAGAAAATTTATATTATAGTGGGATGTAAATGAGCTTTTTCCCTATTAATAAGGGTTAACGCTATAACACTACGGGTTTATACGATAAGAAATGTTAAGTAAAAATAAACTAAAATTAATCATTACAAAAAAAAGATTAGTCATTTTCTTATATTAGTTTTAAAAAAACCTAAATGTATACAGGGCTCAAGACCCAGCAACTGTACTTAAAAAATACAGTAAGAACAACACTACTGTAATGTCCAAAATAAAAATATCTGCTGTATTAAAGTATCATGAATTTCATTAAATAATATTCTAACGCCGTAGGATATTTCTAAGAACAAAGATACATTTTACGTTTTCATATGCTTACTACAAGTAAACGCACCAATACTTGCCTGACCGCATTCAGTAAACAAACAGATGTAGTGTTTTTTAAACCGAAAGAACGTCGCTGAGTAAATCTGTAAAATATTGGTATACGTTACAACCTTTTTTTCTTTTTCCTGTTTAGCCTCCGGTAACTACCGTTTAGATAATACTTCAGAGGATGAATGAAGAGGATATATATATGTGTGAATGAAGTGTAGTCGTGTACATTCTCAGTTCGACCATACCTGAGATGTGTAGTTAATTGAAACCCAACCACCAAAGAACACCGGTATCCACGATCTAGTATTTCAAGTCCGTGTAAAAATAGCTGGCTTTACTAGGACTTGAACGCTGGACTTCCAAATCAGCTGATTTGGGAAGACGCGTTCAACTGATTTGGGAAGACTAGATCAACCTGGTGGGTCATACCTTACAACCTGGATGTTGTGAAACGATGGTTTCACAACATTCAGAACGAACCGGAGGATTCTAGAAATTAAACGCTGTGAAGTAAGATTAGACATCGATTATCAAATCAAGATTAATGAATCGGTGTTTCCAGATAAGTTATGCGTCCTGGATGCGGTTTGCTGCACACTGTTAGCATTTTTCAGCGGTGTATTACCATAGCAATCCATTCCGCTCAAATAAAAAAATTCTAAAGTAACGCCAATAGTCTTTTTTATTATAGGGAGAGAATGTTCCCCGTACCTCGGTCTCCAGATGTTTCAGAGATTATCTCGCGCAACACCAGGAGTACAACACGATTGATTAAACGATACACTAACCAGATGGAACAAAAAAACCAATTAAGGCGATAATGAACAGAAATAAATAAAACTCTGTCACAGTATGCGCGTTGGAAGAGCGGATTTCCGGTTTTAGTTAACTTTTAAAACGTTCCCAAAAATCCAGTTTTTTTGGATAAAACTCAAACTCCGGTTCCTGTGAACCGATTCGTTTGAAAATAAATAAGGTTCTATTTCTACTAGGTTTACATCATCCAACCGAGTTTCATCAAAAAAATTGTTGGGCGCGGTTAAAAATTGCGCCCAACAGAACTAAAAAATCTCTGTCCCAGCAAGCGCATCAAAAGGGTGGATTTTCAGTTTTAGTTAAGAAAGGAAGGATTATTGCGTTGTTGTAATGAATTTTTAAATAATATTGGTTTCGTTGTACCCTCAATCTGATCTGGACTACAAACGTGATGTTTTGGGACGTTGGGAAATCAGATCGTACCAGGTGGTGTTCACAAAAATCTAATTCTGCCTTTCTAATCCTGTCATCGGTCAAGTTACAATACGAAAACCTCGAAAACGTACTAAACTCAAATTTTCAATCCGATTGCTTGAAAATAAATAGGGTTCTACAGGGTGTCCCATATAAAACGCAATCCAACCTTATATTGGTAGGTATTGAAATAATAAAAAGGCAGGGGTAAATGTAAATGTAATTTTTATTATTACCATCCATTACCTTACATTTAGAGTAAATGTTGGAAGTGGCCGCCATCTTCTTGAATACAAGCTTCAATTCTTTTTACAGCGTTCCTTGCAACTTTTTTCAAAGTTTGTGGATGGATATTTAATACAGCTTGTTCAATATTGACTTTCAATCGTTCAAGTGTTCGTGATTTGTTGCTGTAGGCTTTTCCTTTGAGGTAACCCCGTAGAAAAAAATCCGCCGCAGTCAAATCTGGAGATCTTGGTGGCCACAAGCCTCGACCGATAACAAGATTACCAAAGAATTCCGCGACGAAATCAGAAGTTGAACCTGCGTAGTGCGATGTCGCACCGTCATGTTGTAGCCGGCAGTGTCTGTCTTCCTCTTCCAAGAGTGCGATGAACTGAAATAAAATATCCTGATATCGTTCTGCATTAATGGTGTACTCGAAAAAAATAGGACCTATTATTTTCTTCCGCGATATCGCACACCACATGCCCGACTTCTGCGGGTGTAATTGTTTTTCGTGTTAAACGTGGGGATTTTCAGCACCCCAAATTCTACTGTTTTGGTTGTCTACGTAGCCATCCAAATGAAACCTTGCTTCATCTGTGAAAAATAACGAATCCATAACGTTAATTCCCTCACGCAGAAATCGACGGAACCGTTGGCAATATTGTAGCCGTTTTTCTTTGTCGGGCTCAAGAAGTCGATGAACCGTTTGAATGCGATAACGTCGTAATTGTAATCGTTTGGTCGCCCTATGATTTATTTTGGAACAGTTGATTTAGACAAATTAATTTCAGCAGACAAACGTCTGATCGATTTATTTGGCGAGGCGAGTAATCGGTCTTTGATTTCAGTGACAGTATCTGTATTTAACACTGACGCAGATCTTTTGTGTTCCTTGTTATTAACAGAACCGGTTTCTCTAGATTTTGCGACTACACACTTTTTTTCTACTTTTGCGGGACTACACACCGTATCCGAGGTGGGGGTGGCGCAGGCACGTAAACTGTTCGGGAGAGCGGCCGTATCCGAACACGGCCATCTCCGGGACATCTGCCGAGAGAACCGTACTCGCCAGGGTATAAGAAAACGGCCTTAAGCCGTATTAAACGAACCACCGTGAAGAGGCGGTACGAGAGTCAATAAATGACAAACCAGGCTTAGTAGTCTCTATATCGCGTAACCTATATATGTAAACCGCGCGAAAATTCCGGCCGCGAAAGTGACCGTTTTCGCAATTAAATTTTGTTGAAACCATAAAAAGCTAGACAACACCCCACACCGTCCCACGAAGAGAACATAATTTCATTTAGTCAGCATATGCGACTCCCTCCGGAGAACAGGACGCATTTCTCCCTTCAAATAACTAGGGTTCCGTTAGGGGCATTTCTGCTAGCCCATAGGTGATGGTACCAAAAGGACTTCAACGGATGGACTGAAGGGGAATTACGCCGAGATTACTAGGCTCAAAAGCTTAGTCTCTCACGGTTAGAACAGTAAATAAATTTCACCATGGTCCAGACGGATAGGAATGCAAATTACCAAATCCGTCCATAAATAAAACTTAAAATTTATAAACGTCACTAAATATCTGATGAAATCCGCCCGATAATAGAAAGATACAGCAGCAAGGGACATTGTCCAGGGTCTGCGATCTGTAGGGAGAGGTATTGAAGCTCCACCATTCTTGCGTTCCGGTCCATTAGGAGTTAAGTTCTAAAATTACAGATAATGCATTTAACTTATTAATATATATAAAGGAAGAATTACTATACGGATGAGCCTAAAGATTTTTTAAACATAATTTCACAAAGCGTCTTTAACACAGTGTTAATTTTTTGGTAAAAAATTACAGTAGTTACAAATCTTTAATTAATAGGGAATAGCTTACTATAATTAATCTATCTACAATACTTAAAATTTACCGTACAGTATTTGCTGAATAATTAATAAAGATTAGTGGGAAAAATAGATCACTATATAACGTATATTTTCTACTGACAACGGAAATGCTGAATAGTAATAATATTAAGCTATAATTTTATTCACACTTCACATTATATTTATTTATTTCTTTATGTTCAGTGTGAAATTAATTTTGAAAGGTGAAAGACCTGAAAACAAAAAAAAAAGATAACGAAAAAATGATGTCTGTTGGAGCAGTGATGCGCAGCTGAATACAGGTGCGTTGGCGTGCGTAAACATGAATCCGTCCGGAATTAATTTGTCACGAATAAGCGGTACTACCAACAAGGTAGTCGAATGAATATCTATCTGCTATATTTATTATGCCTTCTTGTTTGAAAGCTCTGTTCAATACGAGGAGTAATAACGCTACTCTACTAACCATAAAAATAATAATAGAATATTCCACCTACTGTACATACAAAGCAGACTGAATTAATCAGATGCGATCTGAAGTTATTATTATTATTATCATCATCATCATCATCATCATCATTATTATTATTACTAGTAAATTTAATGAAATAACCATGTAAATAAATAGGTCTGATAATGTTACTGCAACGTAAATTTTGGGAATATTTTTTGTCTGCTATATAAAAAATAAATTGTTCGTATCTTGCCTGAATTTAATTTTAAGTTTCGCAAGGAATACATTATGCATTTCTACTTAAAGAATTTAATCTCTGTATCCTGTTATAACTGTATTTTTTGATCTTTCATTATACGAAATTTAATCTATTGACAAACACAACAACAAAAGGAATTAAAATAAAATCTCTTAATTAATTTAACCAAATTAAATGCGCAATGATTTTAAATCTAGTTGCATATAATTTATTTTAAAATGAATAAGAGGAAACATAAATTTAATTCAGTGATCAACTATTGATTAATTAATTAAAAAGAAGAGTAGTTTCACAAAATCTTAGGAGAATCTAAAGTATTCTAACAGATATATTCACCTTCAAATTAACTAAATATTATAACAATTTTACAATCATCATAACATTGTAATTGCAGCAGCCAGTACTATAATACATATTTATTAATTTTTATTCATTTTTTTTTTTTTTTAACTGATACCTTTTTATTGTAGTCAGGTGTCTACACTCATAATACAGTAGGATGTATATCCAAATCGCTAATCACGCTTGAAAAAATTTTTTTCTCGAAAAAGAAATTCGGTCGTTCAGTGGATTATTTTCAAAAATGTTCTTTCTTATATATCTTATTTAGGAAGTTATCGTATTTAGTAGAAGGAAGATTAGAGAAAAACAAACCAACATACTTGGCGTTTATAGACCTAGAAAAAGCATTCGATAACGTAGACTGGAATAAAATGTTCAGCATTTAAAAAAAATGAGAATTCAAATACAGAGATAGAAGAACAATTGTTAACATGTACAGGAACAGTAATAATTGAAGAACATAAGAAAGAAGCCGTAATAAGAAAGGGAGTCCGACAAGGATGTTCCCTATCTCCGTTACTTTTTAATCTTTACATGGAACTAGCAGTTAATGATGTTAAAGAACAGATTCGGAGTAACAGTACAAGGTGAAAAGATAAAGATGCTACGATTTGCTGATGATATAGTAATTCTAGCCGAGAATAAAAAGGATTTAGAAGAAACAATGAACGGCATAGATGAAGTCCTACACAAGAACTATCGCATGATAATAAACAAGAAGAAAACAAAAGTAATGAAATGTAGTAGAAATAACAAAGATGGACCGCTGAATGTGAAAATAGGAGGAGAAAAGATTATGGAGGTAGAAGAATTTTGTTATTTGGGAAGTAGAATTACTAAAGATGGACGAAGCAGGAGCGATATAAAATGCCGAATAGCACAAGCTAAACGAGCTTTCAGTAAGAAATATAAGTTGTTTACATCAAAAATTAATTTAAATGTCAGGAAAAGATTTTTGAAAGTGTATGTTCCATATAAAGTGTCGCTTTATATGGAAGTGAAACTTGGACGATCGGAGTATCTGAGAAGAAAAGATTAGAAGCTTTTGCTAATGCGGTGCTATAAGAGAATGTTAAAAATAGATGGCTGGATAAAGTGACAAATGAAGAGGGTATTGCGGCAAATAGATGAAGAAAGAAGCATTTGGAAAAATATAGTTGAAAGAAGAGACAGACTTATAGGCCACATACTAAGGCATCCTGGAATAGTCGCTTTAATATTGGAAGGACAGGTAGAAGGAAAAAATTGTGTAGGCAGGCCAGGTTTGGAATATGTAAAACAAATTGTTAGGGATGTAGGATGTAGAGGGTATACTGAAATGAAACGACTAGCACTAGATAGGGAATCTTGGAGAGCTGCATCAAACCAGTCAAATGACTGAAGACCAAAAAAAAAAAAGAAAGTTATTATGCCGTTTTACCTGTTTTTTTATCAGTTTAGCTTTTCTTTCTTTCATCAACGTGGGCGTGTTTTTATTTTTATTTACTTCTTCCAAAACTTGCTTATTAGTTTTCCGAACTGGCCAGTTGGTGTTAAGGGAGTCGTGGTTTTCCACGAGTCGTCTTATTCGATTCGCTCCCATAAATCAACACATTCCGCAAACCTTTTCTTCTTTAAAATACTCAAGAATCAATTAGTATTATTATTTTTTTTTTGATGAAGCTGTTTCATATCTCGACCTAAATGTTACGGTAAAAAATAAACAATTGGAAATTTACCAATATATATTTATTTTGTCTCTAATCGTTTAATTTATTCTTGAACTAAATATTACCTGAGAAGTAGTGAAAGGGGGTCTTCTAAATTTTGATGGAATTTCTCGTCAAGGGAGAAGGGTCTAAAAGGTTAATTTTATGCTAAGCTAATTTTTAAAAGAATTTACATTAATGAGACTACTTTTTAGAATTGAAAATCAATTGATATATATATATATATATATATATATATATATATATATATATATATATATACACATGTCATGTTTACACATATTTGGTTATTTAATACAACATTGGACAATATATCTCGACATTGGTGTTGCTGCCTGTAGTCAGTATGAGTCTAGTTATTACGCTGTGAAGATGTTGTTTCGTTTAGTTAGGGAAATTTATTAAAAGGAGAAAATCGTTGAATTTTTGCAACTGAAATGGATTCTTCATAATTCTCAGCACTGCAATAACGGGCATGAGATGATGTTACATCTTTCTGATAAAAATGATAGATGGAGGTGTAGTAAAACCGGTTGCAGAACTGAAATCGGTCTCACGAAAATCACTTGGTTACAATAGTAAATTACCATTAAAGACGATTAAACGACATACAACCACCGCATATTGTACAGAAGAATTAGGGATGAGCTTCGATGTGGTGACTGACTGGAAGAACTAACTGCCATAAGTGTGCGCAGACTAGTTTGAAACGGAATAAGGCAATATTAAGCGGTCCAAACACTACAGTTGAATTATAGTTAATATACAAAACACCGCTAACCAACAATTGAATTCGACGCGTTCAAGCGCTTTCGAATTAAATTCCATCTTCAGGAACTCTCATATTCGTTCTACTTATAACATTAATTAAAAATTCACATGTAAAATTATAAACAATTGTGATATTTGCTTAAAACATAACAGCTGGTCGTCATATGTTAACGTAAACGTCTTGTCAGTTTGGTGGTTTCAACAGTTGTGTTGAACTCAACAGCTGAAATAGATGAAACCTGTTTCTCTAGACGCAAGTTTAACGGATTTATTCACAGCAATGAGTGTTCGGTGTGATTTGTCGGGAAACTTAAGTATTTTTTGTACACGGTCCCCGATCGTACGGCAGAAACACTGCTAAACGTCATTCGTGAATATATTAGATCGAGCACAACGATCATATCGGATATGTGGACATCTTATCAAGGTGTTCCGAATATTCTGAAGATGAATCTTCCCCGAAGGAGAAGATATCTATGTGACAGTTTAGGTAGCCACGTCACCCCCTCCGAACCTAGCTCTTACGGGCTTTACAGGAGGTCATCTTCAGAACCCCGGCAAACGGCATCTCTCTGCCTTGTTCTTCCTTCAGTCAGGATGCCACCGATGCGAATACCACATGCGATATTCCCATCGGTGTACTACCAGAAAACTCGATAAAATAAAGCGCCTTATAATAAACTACGCAGACAGTTTTGTAAATTCGGAGAAGGGAGTTCACACCCAGCGAGTGAAATCAATGTGGTCTTCTGCCACATTATGAAACAGAAAGGAGTGCAGCACTTATAGAAAAATGTTAGATTTTTATCTGTATGAGTTTATGTGGAGACAACGTCATCGGGGAAATGATATGTTTAAGCAATTACTACAAGATAAAAATGGTTTTTGGCCTCTCGAAGTATAATAAGTGTAATATACTTTTTTAATGACAGTGTGTAATAACACTGTTATACATTTCTTACATGTAAAATATTTAATTTTAAAATGTCAATACGAAATGAAATAAAATAGTGCAGAAAAACTGCTTTGTTAAAAACATATTACATCTAATACGTGTAATTTTTAATGTCAGTACGTCGGTGAGTTACTAAAAAATAACAATTATGATTCTCTTAATGAGTTTAAATAGTTATTCTTAAAAAAACCATTGTGGGGGAGAAACACAAAAAAACCCGAAACCTTCAACAAAGAGTAAATTATTCATCCATATGGCGGGAAAAATCCAGAAATTTGGAGAATAATCCATTACACGTTCATTCAGTAAAACTTCTTTATCGATTTTTGATAAAAATTTAATAAACTTAAAAGGCTATATATTGGTATGAACACAATACTCCCACGAGAAACAATCTACGAGATAAGAAACTCTCTTAAAAGAAAATTAAAAATAAATGTCTCTTGACAAAAATTATAATCCTAAATAATTTTTAAAACGAGTTCAAGGTACGTAATAGATCGAAATAGTTTCAGAGGTGTGTTATTCCGGTGAGTGCATTTACACAGCTCACAGATTGGATCGATAATCCAAATCTAATCGATTAGTGAACAATAAAATGTAGGTAACTAATATTTAAATCTTTTAACTCGACTTATGGCTTAAGGCAGAACTGGTTTTAAGACAAGACGGCTTAAAATGTAAAACAACCGCGCGATTAGACTAAAAACTAATGTTCTCATGTATACATACAGCACACAAGTAATTTTCATTTGTTGATTTTAGTTTTTTCGATAATATTAATTTTATTCCGTACTGCTTTCAGTTATACTCCCTTAATTTTATAGTTATTTTTTCTTGTTGCCATAATTTGTATTAAGTAATTTAAGTGAAATTCAATCGATAATCAACAAAAAAATAAGCAAAATAAAATTTTTACCTCCTAAACTATTTAATGTATTAGAAAAATAAAA
Source organism: Lycorma delicatula (assembly GCF_047948215.1). Lineage (NCBI taxonomy): Eukaryota > Metazoa > Arthropoda > Insecta > Hemiptera > Fulgoridae > Lycorma > Lycorma delicatula. The sequence goes on along the minus strand of NC_134455.1, from coordinate 6,702,610 downwards.
TAAAGTAATAACTACTCTTACTTATCTTACAGCGTACAAAAATATTTTATTGAAGTAACTCAAAATTACGTCATCGTAAATAAATTAATCTTAATTTATTTTTTTTTATAGAAACAGAATATTTAAGGTGTGCAAAAGTGTATAATATTTATCAACAAAAATTTAAATGTCATAAATTTTTAATGCATACATAATTTTAATCGGCGTTAGACTACGTTTAACTTAATAATTTCACCTGTTTCAACACTAGTCACACAATGCATAATAAATTTACATGGACAGTCTCACAGTAGGTGGGCGAGAATAAATTTCGTAAACTATTGCATAAAAAAAAAAGAATAAGTGTGGAATATTTTTAAATACAAACAATGACCGACTGACTGATTTGCATCAAATGCGAACCTCACCGAACTGTTAAAAGAAGAAAAAATAACACGCTCTGAATATTTTTCTATTTCAACATATCGGGGAAGTCAAAACAGGAAAAAAATTACCATAATCGGTCGGTCATTGTAGAATAAGAAGAGGAAGATCAATCATTATCATGTATATAACACGGCTACAAAAAATTTGATAATATCATTTTAATAAATAAATCACAATAAAAAATAATTTAAAGTAACACTGTCGTTTTACTTTTAAGTTTAACATTTTGATACTAACAACATTATTGTTATGTTGAAACAAACTGTAGCGCTTTAGCTACGATATAGAAGTTGTCGTATTTACCCTTAAGGACTTATGGTTTTTGGCAACGGAGATTTTCAAGGACGTTAGCGGAATCCTGTGTAGGATGTGTCCTTCTGATAAATATTACATACCACATTTTCAACATAATTTAAGAACGGCCTAAATAGGCAGCGTAAAGCAAAAAGATAAGTCATCACTAGTGACTATGTAAATCATCACTAAAACAAAAATATCTATTAGTAAGGTAACCGCTAAAAAGATATAGAATTTTTCATACATTAAACTGTGCTCCAGGCGTCCGATAGCCCGTTAATTTTATTTCTAGGAGGAAGATTATATATATATATATAATCTAAAAAATTCGAAAAAAATTCGAAATCAGGAACTTGAAATATCAGAGCTATTTTATAAGTTGGAAAAAACAAAATCTTGTACAAGATGGGAAAGAGGATAAAATGGAAACATGATTTTAACAGGTAAGAAGGATTTGTGGAGCGGTAGATTAGCAACGAACAAGGACGAATGAAAAAAAAAAATCATTTGGAACAATTTTGAAATGTACAGAACGAGTGACCATGAAGAACCATCCAGTTGGAGCAGCATATACATGATCCAAACCCTTTATATGTTTTCTAAGGGATATTAGCAACAGGAATCCGTCATACCACAAGCAAAGTCGTGAAAATCAAAAAAAGGCTGAGGGAATTACAGAATTTTTCGTTAAGTCGTTCGCCGGACGAAGGCAAACACATTTTCGAATAGACCCGATTTATTTAAGATGTTTCTGAAATTTCTTTTTTTAATGAATAACAATAGATCCTACACCCATTTATGGCATGAAGTTATACGGTCGTGTATTAATTTAATTAAGCCATATTTCAAAACCCAATCGTAAAATAAAACGCATTTAGATAGTAATTATTATCCATTCAATGTATTCAATGAGTTCAATGAACATTCTAATACATGGACAATGAAAACTGGTGTTGGACAGGAGTCCACGAGTCACTTGTGCACTTTGTTATCACTAGGGTAGAGGTGGAACCCACCGGGTTGGTCAAGGGGTGAACGCGTCTTCCCAAATCAGCTGATTTGGAAGTCAAGAGTTTAAGCGTTCAAGACCTAGTAAAGTCAGTTATTTTTACACAAATTTGAATACTAGATCGTGGACACCGGTGTTCTTTGGTGGTTTTTTTTGATCCCATCCCCTAGGCCCGGACCCACCGCAGAAGCACACTCGGTCCTAGGGGGGCCATTGCCTCTAACCTTCCAGGCGACCATGCCGGCTATGACTAGGACTTTTTTTTTTTTTGTCTTCAGTCATTTGACTGGTTTGATGCAGCTCTCCATGATTCCCTATCTAGTGCTAGTCGTTTCATTTCAGTATACCCTCTACATCCTACATCCCCAACAATTTGTTTTACATACTCCAAACGTGGCCTGCCTACACAATTTTTCCCTTCTACCTGTCCTTCCAATATTAAAGCGACTATTCCAGGATGCCTTAGTATGTGGCCTATAAGTCTGTCTCTTCTTTTAGCTATATTTTTCCAAATGCTACTTTCTTCACCTATTTGCCGCAATACCTCTTCATTTGTCACTTTATCCACCCATCTGATTTTTAACATTCTCCTATAGCACCACATTTCAAAAGCTTCTAATCTTTTTTTCTCAGATACTCCGATTGTCCAAGTTTCACTTCCATATAAAGCGACACTCCAAACATACACTTTCAAAAATCTTTTCCTGACATTTAAATTCATTTTTGATGTAAACAAATTATATTTCTTACTGAAGGCTCGTTTAGCTTGTGCTATTCGGCATTTTATATCGCTCGACTAGGACTAGGTTCTCTTAATTGCCTACCTCAAATCAGGGGTCCCCCAAGGAGGTCTCCTAACCGAGTCTCGGTCTTCACTTGCCTGCCTCAAATCAGGGGTCCCCCAAGGAGGTCTCCTAACCGAGTCTCGGTCTTCACTTGCCTGCCTCAAATCAGAGGTACCCCACAGGGGACCTCCGATCGGGACTCGGTCAGTTCACTTCCTACTCACCCCAGGAGTCCCCGCTCACTCGTCGGAAGTGCGACACCTCAGCATCGCACTCCTCATGAACGGGGCTATCCAGCCACACCCTACACTACCCCACTAGGTACCATCCTCTTCCTCTTCAACTTCCTCCATCGCCTTCCTTTTCAAGATGCTGCCCACCATCCTACCAAGGTTAAAGTTTCTAGAACTATGCAACATTGCTTCTTATCACATTATCTGGTGTTATGGCACCAAAAATAGTCAGCACTTCCCTCCTAGCTTCCTCCCATCTAAAACAGTTAAACACCATGTATTCAACCGTATCGCATTGCCCACAATACCTACACTCCGGCTACCTCTTCCTCTTCCTATCACAGACGAGCTTATTAAAACAGCCATGGCCAGTCAAGAATTGCGTCAATTCATAGTTAAATTCACCATTTTTCCTGACCAGCCATGGCTTAATCCGCGGCATTAGCCTCCTCGTCCAGTTACCCACCTGACTCCTTGACCACCTTTGCTGCCACTTATTCAACATTTCCCCTTTCGCCTGACTCTTCGGTTGCCCTTCTGCTCTTTCCACCATTTCGTCCGCTACAAGATCCCACGGGGACATCCCAGCTATTACCAACGCCACCTTGGTCGAGACTGTACGATACGCCCTAACTGCCCCAATAGCCAAGGGCCTCTATAGGCTTAACAATTGGTTCCCGGCCTTCTTCTTCTTCTTCAATGCACGTTTCCATGCCAGAACCGCACAGATGACAACGGACCGAGCCACCGATGCCAATAGCCTCCTTTTCGCCAAACTCGGTCCACCAATCCTGCTCATTAGCCTGTACACTGCAGCCACTGTTTGTTTGCTTTTCTATACAACCTCGACCACATGAGGCTGAAAAGATCTCTTTTATCGACCATTACTTTCACCAGTCCCCGCTTACTTATAGCTCTCCTAGCTGATTTCACCTCATCCAGCGACCACTAGGCACCAACTTCAAAATATATCGCTTCGTGGTCGCTAAATGTCTCTTTTTCCTTCAGGACCGACCAACACCTAGCCATCCTCGCAAGTCCCGGGGTGAAACAAAGGACAAGTCTATAAAGGACGCTCCATTTACCCGGACTGGGTTGGTAACTCACCATCATTGAGACAAATGAGTCTCAACCCCGCCATCACCTCTTCTAAAAGAAGACCCCCGTCTATCTGTAACATCACCGCCCCACGCAACATTCTTGGCATTGAAGTCACCACATATAACTACATCCTTATACGCAGCATTTCTCAGCCTACTCAATTCGTCCAGAGTTTCTTCAAAGACGCCAAGGTCAACATTTGGGGACGGACACATATACACTGAAAACTAGAATGTCTGCAGTCTCTAGCCACACAGTTCTTTGGTGGTTGGGTTTCAATTAACCGCACGTCTCAGGAATGATCGAACTGAGACTGTACAAGACTACACATCATTTACACTCATACATCATCCTCTGAAGTATTATCTGAAAGGCAATTACCGTAAGATAAACAGAAAAAAGAAAGAAAAAGGTAGCGGTGGAAAAAAAACTTCGTCAATAAAGTTACGTTTACTTTGAGTTTAAATATTGTCCATTTGGTCATTTGGTTTGTAAAGAATCATCGCCACGAATAAATACTGAGGTTCAGGATTCGAATTCCAGGCAGGTATGAAGTTTTTCATACGCTATAATTAAACCATTCTCACAGGGAAAAATGACCAAAGCAGTCTCGATGCCAGTCATCTCAAAAGAAAAAACTGAGGAAATAATAAAACGGAATAAATAAAGAATTAATAGTAACTAAATACCAATTAATCAACATGCGAGACTAACTAAATAACGAGTGTTTTTACCATTGTAATAAGAATAAAAACAAAAGATACTCTTTAACAAAAAACGTAACAAGTCTCATTTTAACCACTCTATTCCACCTCAGATTTCTCAGAACCATGTAATGCTTATCCCTCACATACTGTTGAATTAGATTAAAACTGGTTTCAACAAAAAAAAAAAAAAAGACCTTAAACCACACAGATATTTCCTCCAACGAACAAAATTATAGCCTACATGAAAAAATTTAACATTCTTAAATTTTTTAAAACAATCTTCTTTAAAACGTTTATTGAGCTTTTTTTATTTTCCTGTTTATTTCAATAACGAATAGCATAGTTCTTTCTCTCCGTTTGTCGGTGTAAATTAGTCAGGAAATTTGATTAATGATGAATCAAATTGATTCAATGGATTGGTCCATCTGAAACTCGACAATAACAATTACTGAATTTCAATTCCACATGGGATAGTCAAATTGTTTGTTCGTTCTTCACTGATATCGTATTTTTGTTAGACGAAATTTAAACACAAAAGAAAAAAAACAAACTGAAAATTGTATTCCGTATGGACCTAGTGTGAAAGATGTAATGTACTATTCTGTATTGAATCTTTACGTTAAGAGTATGTATATTTTATTCAGGTTATGTAAATTAAATTATATTATTAAATGTATATTTATTCACGTTTTCCTGAAACCTAAGAAAGATTCATTAAATAAAAATCTAAGCTTAAAAATGAAAGGTTATTCAATTACGATTGAAAATAGATAAAACGTCCAGAAGAACCATAAATAAACTTTTTGTAAGTACCATAGAAGTTCATGGTATTACGGAAGACTACTAAAACTAAAATTATCAAACTACTTTATTAACAAGAAAATACTGATTCGCTGAAATCTACACTAAAAATCTGTATTATTGTCTCAAAAAAACTAAGAAATTAAAACAATTTGTTAATGTTCGCTAAAATGTTAGATCTTTTCCCCCAGGATAATGCTCATGAAAATCGTAAAAAAAAATTAAATTCAAATAGGACCAGAAATAGAAATGCCACATAGTTAAAACGGCAATCTCTCATTCTAGAAGTACATTTCAGTAAGCGTATAATACATGACGGCTCAATGACTTACGAGAGATATTCTTACGTACTCTTTTTAAAAAGAGTACGTAAGAATTTGAAAGCAGTTACCAGGTAACTGCAATAACTGAAGTCGCTCACTATGAAGTTGGCAAGCGAGATATACAAACGCGCAATGAACAATCGGTAATAGTAATGATGCAATCACATTCCCTACTATAGTACGGACAAATATTACTGGGATGTGTTCCAGACACATTCTTTGCAACTAGTTAAATCTTGGATTAACATAATACAGATAAGTGATATTGAAAAACAAATTTGTTATAAACAGAAGATGTAAATATTTTTTAAGACTTTAACAGTATATTTCAAACTTTTAAGAGTTTTGGCCCCGTTAATGTTATAGTAAATACTCGCGGTTACCCTACCTAATTAACGCGCACACGCCGTATACACACACAAGAACATATTTTGAAGATAGGTTATGTTAGATAAATACGGGCACACAGAAATAAACTGTATCAAGAATGTTACTAAAGAACCGAATAAGTTTTCAGATGGTCAGAGCTTTAATATACAATCCTGGAATGCTTAAGATAATTCAACATACAGAATCAGCCGAAATTTTTTCATATAATCTAAGGGATAAGTTGATGGTTGCGTAACCTTAGGCGAATACGTTTTTCTGAATTGTTATAATTTCTCTCCCGTTGAGTTAAAAATTTAATTAATAATTTTCTTCATAGCGCTGTTAAAAAAAAAAAATCGATTGTGGCCTTATTTTTAACAAGCAAATTTATTATTACTAATTACTAAATAAGGTATATAAATCAACCCGACTTGGGAGGCGTTTTTAGGTAAGAATCCTAAAAATCCATTAATCCTTAATTGTTTTAATTTACTGCAATTTCACGAAGGAATTTTTTTTTAATAGTAAATATTATTATAATTTTCTTAAAGTATAATTTCAATTAAAAATTTCTTTAAAATGACTTAAGTATAATAAATATTAAAATAATAACAAATACTGATTTCAGGACACAAACTTTACAAAAGAGTAGAAAAAAGCTACGACAGATGCAGTCACAGCTTTTTTTTGTCCAAGACAAAAAAAATTCAATATTTTAAATTTCTACCAGATATATAAGTTACAGCGTGCCGACCAACTTAAAAAAAAGTCAAGGTATATTTATGCGCATTGTAACTTAACTTTTCCGTTCCAACAATTTTTCATGGGCATATTTAAAAGAACAGTCTGGTGTTAAAAAGGAACACGACGGCATAAATTAGAGGGTAAGATAGAAATTTGCAAGGGTTGCTATAAGGGAAGATTTGTAGCGGGGTCGGTTAGGCCACCGTTTCTCAGCCGCGACGCCCTGTTGCATACCGTTCACGGGGAAACGACCTACCTACACCGTATACCATCATGCACGCTACTTATCCGGCACCTGTTATCCAGCACGAAAGAAAATCCACAAACATGTTTTAAACATTACCTCACTTTATTTACACCCTAAGTAAATAACTTACGAAGTGAAGCCGAAGCTACTTAATATATTATGAAACCGATGCACTTTAAAATCACCACGGAATTCTTGCAATATATTTAAATCTGTTTTACAACTCCGGTAAATAGATGTTTTCTTAAGTACGTAAAAAATTAAGTTAGAAATTATTAAGCATCTATTTAAGACCATAAAATTCATTTTTTTTCTATATGGTATACTGCGTGGATATCGCAATCTTTGAAAGCAGACCGATCAATCCAGAACAAACTTTTGATTTTAAGCACCACCATTATCCGTGTATATTTAGTCAAGACCAACATTCTGGTTACGTTTAATGAATTTACATAAATAAGTATAGTTTTTCTAGCATTACACACCTGAATTTAATATATAAATTGAATTATGGTAAGTAAGGTATATTAATTTTTCCGGACATCAAGTCATGAAAAAATATATATCTGCTTGAAAAAAAGAAAAATTGGCGTCTGAATACAAAATGTGCATAATTTTACAAAAAAAAAATAATAATAAATAAATAAATAATAAAATGGAACAAAATTCATTGCGTTGCAACATTATAGCTAAATTTTATTTTTGTGTTTCACTTTTGACTTACAATATGTTGAATAAAATAATATATAGTTTACACGAATATTTATTTTCAATTTTGACTTATGAAATACATAAAAACTATACGTATGCAGAACACATAACTTAATAAGTTTCCGTGTGAATTTTTATCGTCTTAAACACTAAACAGGTACTTTATCTAAGAGGAACGGAAACATATATCACAGCACAAAAAAAGATTTCCGTGACAAACAGTTAATTGTTTTAATTTTAAAAAGCCATTTTTAACAGCTAAATTCCAAATGGGTATAACACATTCAAGAATACAGTAGTAGGAAAAAGACAATAAGATAAAATTAATCGCAGCAAACATTAAAATAGAATCACACTAAATGCTTTTAATAATAAATTAAACATGTTAAGTGCCATACCGAGTAGCGCAGTTTATTTGTATAAAAAAGTACGCTTCACAGTATTTTACGCTATCTTTACTGATCTTAAAAATGCGATGCGTGTAAAATAACCTAGATACTTAACTAAATTTTTTTTTAAACAAGATAGTGGTTCACCTACCTTTTTTGAAGTACATAGTTGACTGTATTAACAGCAATTAATAATGATGTTCACAATCGATCCCTGTAATAAACAAATTCAAGGGTTATACGACTACTTATGGTACTGTATATCATCTATTTCAGTAGGCTGGCAATACCATTTGAAAATGGTACACTAGGCCAAGTGGAAAAAAGAGTATCATGTAATCCCTCACTTTTCTCAGAAAGACTGGCTACTCTTAGAAATGGTTATACCATTAACAGGATTTTATATATCAGAACATCATAAAAAAACCTTCTCAACAAAATTAATCTCTAAATTGATTTATAATAAAATAATTATTAAAAAACAAAAACCCGACTACTATATATGTCTACCTAGAATAATTATGAAGAACGAATAAAAAATCGTTAAATAAATTTTTCTTTCTTTTCTTACAGGCATTTTTTCATAATGTAGTAGTTAGTTTGCGATGTAAAAATTAACACTACTTCTACATTTTATATTGTATTCGGGTGCCTATTATTTTTAACGAAGTTGGGGCCATTAAAGTCACTATTCCATAGAGACTATATAGGCACCCGACTACAACGTAAAATGTAGAATATTAAATTTCACATCGCGGATTAAATTACTTATCCTGAAAAAAATGCACGTAAGAAAAGAAAGAAAAACTTGTTTAATGATTTTTTTTGTTCGTTATTTATAATTATTCTAGGGTACATGAATGTACGGTTTATTAAATTATTTTATTTCGCGTTTTTTGCTGTAACCATAACTTAACTAATCAATGTAGTAATCATATAGATGCAATACTGGTATAAGGATTTTTTTATTAACGTGTTAAATAGAAATTTAAATGTTAATGTATGTGCGCGTAACGTATATGTCTCGGTTCATTAAAATTATTTAAATAAAATTACTATTTAACGAGAGTTCGTACAGGTTCTAACTTGTCTTATCATGATAATAGGTATAGATTTCGCGCACAGGTTCTGGCCTGATGGAGTGCCTTCTCCATTAGGAGAAATAGAGAGAAGCTGCCGAGGACACATAGAAGGGTGCTTCTAGGTGTTGCAGTGGCCTACAGAACAGTATCTTATGATGCCTTATGCGTCCTAGCAGGAGTACCTCCAATAGAATTGATAGCCAAGCAACGCGTTAATAAGGCGAATGGAAGGATGGAACAAGAGATCAGAGGTGCCGTCATTGAAGCCTGGCAGGAGAGGTGGGCGGAGGATGGAGTTGCCCGTTGGACCAAGACTCTTATACCGATGGTTAAACCCTGGCTCATGAGAAACCACGGCGAGGTAAAATAATAATTGACCCAGTTCCTCACAGGGCAAGGATGTTTTAACAACTATTTGCACCAGGTTGGGAGAAGAGAAGATCCTGGGTGCATGTACTGTAGGGAACTAGATGACGCCGAGCACACCATCTTTGACTGTAACAAATGGGCCGAGCTAAGGTTTAATGCGGCGCTTACAGAATTGGAACCGACCAATATAGTAGAATTTATGTTAGCTAGCGAAGAGAATTGGGGAAGAGTTGCTGACTTTGTATAAAGGGTTATCTCCAAAAAGAATGAAGATGAGCGACGGATGGGCTATTAGTTGCAGTTAGGTTTGGGTGGATAGCCCCAGCGGGGAGGGTCGGCATGCCGAGGTGTGTCGATCCCGATGAGCCGCTGGGGACTCCAAGGGTATGAGATAGGGTTAAGAAAAATAAGTTATTTAGGAAAAGACCCGGCATCACACCATGACACACGAGGTATGGTGTGGTGTCTAAACTTGAACAAAAAATCAATGATTACTCTCTTAAAAGAGTTACACCAGTAGGCCGACCTGCCATGCCGGTATATAGCCGGCAGGTGGGGAGGCCTATTAGAGTTAAAAAATACTCCCCTGGGCGGTGCAATACCACCAAGTCGGTCCGGCCCAGGGGAGTTGAGAAAAAGAAGAAGAAAAAAAAAGTTTCTGGCCTGTCATACTCCATCGTTAACAGCGATGCAATGCAATAAATACTGGCAAAATACAACTCACAGGTGGGCGCTAGCTGTGATGCATTTATGTTTCCTTCTGCTGAATACATTTTTCCGTCTGAAGAACGATGAATTTTTAGATAAAAATCAAAAGAGGTAAAAGGTGTTACTTTTTTATCGTTTTATGAAATACCAGCATTAAAATTTGCTAACTGCGTAATTTTTTTAATTTTGTTCCCCAGTGTAGCGCCTTCCTTTGGATAAGACAATTTAAGATCGCCTATGTACTTTCAGATCGAAGACCTATTAGAACCCAAAATTTGGATGTAATTGGTTTCATCAGTAGCTATAAAAGAGAACAAATATAGCTGTTTAGATTACCACACCCTCCTTCTATTATCATAGTCTGATAGAATAAATTATTCAGGAGTGAAAAATACGTTTTTACGATTTATCAACCACAGCATGCTGAAAAGGCTAGGACGTACGTAATATACAGGGTTATCATAAAAGAATGGTGCGGTTTCAGTAATTCATAGGAAGATTGTAGGGAAATTTCTAGAAGTTATATCGGTATCCCTGAAAGTCTCCAACCCAAAAGTTTGTTTATCAGCAGTTGTACCCACAACTTGAATTGTTGTTGCGGTGAGTTGAGCGAGTTACTATGTTCTCGGATAAAGACAAAGCAAAGTGTGTTTTATTGATGGCCGAATTAAAATCCGTAATTTTAGTTCAACGTGCGTTCCGACGTGAATTCGGAAGAGATCCGCCACAGAAAAATAACATAACGCGTTTATTCAAACAATTCGAAGAAACTGGATCGGTTAAGTAACAGAAATCAATCGGCAGACCAAGTGTATCGGACGAAACGGTTGAACTAATTAGACGATCGGCAATTACAAGTCCTGGGAAGTCCATTCCCCGTCGAAGAGTCGAATTAGGTATTCCAAAATCAATAGTTCTCAAAGTTTTACATAAAAAACTGAAATTACACGCTTATAAAATCCAGATACTGCACGAATTGAAACCCGATGATGGTGTAAAACGTTACGATTTCGCTGTTGAAATGTTGGACAGAATGGACAGAAAACGAATCATTTTTAGAAGATATAACTTTTACAGACGAAGCTTCATTCCATATGAATGGATGCGTTAACAGACACAATTCACGAATATGGGGCTCTGAAAACCCACACGCAATTGAGAAACAACGCGATTCGCCTAAAGTTAATGTTTGGTGTGGTGCGATGAAAAATCGTGTATTCTTCTTTGCTGAAAAAACAATTAACAATTAATTGAGTCGTGTATCTTGACATGTTAACCGATTATTGCTTTCCTCAGCCGGATGAACTCGAAAACATTCATCGATTTCATTTCTAACAAGATGGTGCTCCCCCGCACTTCAATGCATCGGTCACAGACGCTTTGAACGAAAAATTTGGAGATCGATGGATAGGCCGGCAAGGACCCGTAATTTGGCCTCCAAGGAGTCCAGACCTGACACCTTGCGATTTTTTTCTTGTGGGGGTACATCAAAAGTGTTGTTTATATACAGAAAATTCGCGACCTAAACCGCTTAAAAAACAGGATTGATGAAGCAATGACAACCATTAACAAAGAAATGTTAACTAATGTTTGGAGAGAAGTTGAGTATCGTTCGGACATTTTTCGAGCGAATAAGGGCTCACATATTGAAATTTATTAATTATGTAAATAAATATTTGAGACGACAAATTTGAAAAATAAAAAAAACATAAACTGTAAGTAATTCTGTTTTAATTTAAACCATGTTCAAAACCGCACCGTTCTTTTATGATAACCCTGTATATTTATATATATAAATTTTTTTTTAAATAAAAATATGTGCTACTGTGAATTCAACTCTATTAAAGATCTTAAACTATTAGTTCTAACGTATAAAAAATAATCATAAAATCTATTTTTTTTTTTAAATCAATTCCTCACATAATAATAAAACGTCAATTGAAATTATTAACCGATGTGAAATAAAACTTAAGATATAACTGGAACAATAATACCAGATTTTTCTTTTATAAACGTGATTTATACCTTTTATATGCAAAACCCATTTTCATGGGTTTTAGTTTTGCTTAATCAAAGACAACTGTTTTAATATGAACAAATATTTCACGATGAAATTTGTTAAGTAGGTATAAAATTTTGAAGAATTTTCTTCCCGAAATTAGTAATTTATAATTTGCAAGAAGGTCATGCCAATTTCTGGAATTGATGCTATATATTTATTAAAGATTTGAATTCCTAAATTAATTTTTAACGTAGAAATAATTTTACATTAAACTGAAGTAGAATGATAACAGAACAAAGTATGAGTAAATATTATCATTTTCCATCTACTTCTGCAAGTGTTAAAAAAAGAAATTCACTACTTTCAATTTCATAAGGTATGAAATCGAAAATTTGCGTACCCATTTTGTTGAAGATCTTAAAACAGTAAATACTTTTTTCAAATTTTCAAAATTAAGGGTATTTAAAATCTTACTAAAATTATTTTTAAATAGATACTTAAGAGAAAAACAAAACCGAGAAAACTTTAACATTTTCATGCTTCAGAAAATAATACAACATTTGTTATGATAGGTTAAATTTTATATGACAGATTTAATTTTTTTGTTGCATCAGGTTCTATTTACACTATGACAACAAAAAGTATTAATTAGAAAAAAAATTAAAACTCTATAATTACTTACCTTCATAATTAAAGACCGGATTATATGCATTTGCATGTTAAGCCCATTCTCACTGGTTATTGTATATATTTTTTTTAAACTAGTGGTGATGCGTAATTTTGCTACATTTACAATATTTTTAGGTAGGGTACCTTGTTAATAAATGAAATCTTACGTTAAAGCCGGCCAAAACTATTAGCCGCACGGCTCTTAATAAAAGAGCGAACTTAGCAGCCACGCGTTATGTTTTGGTAGAATAATATTACGAGGCCAAGTAAAACACAGAATCACTCGAGACAAGGACGGAAGATACTGTTTTGCGTCGCGCTTGCCTATTGCAGCACTCCTCCCACTAGATAAGATAATTAAACTACGCATGTTATTGTTGACGGTCTCAATGCATCGATTTAGTTTTTTATTTATTGGTGCAAAGTTTAATGTGTACCATGCCTTACGAAAAAAGTGTCTCTTCGTGGATAGCTGACTATCCTGGAACATTTAGGTACGATGAAAATGTTTTATATTGTCGAGTTTGCGAGAAAAACATTTCGTGCATAAAAAAGTTTCAAACAGACCACCATATTATGATAAGTCTTTATATCGAAGGATTGCAAAAGAAACGCCCACGACAAATATCAGTGATTTCACTTCCAAATATAAACAAAAAAAAAAAAAAACACTTTAGCATGGATTTATGTGAAGCATTGCTTACAAGTAATATTCCTCTTCACAAAAAGATTTTTTGCGAATCAATCAGATTTTTAGCGATGAATCAACATTGCGTAAAAATTACATACCAACAATTTATCTAAATTTTCTGGAAGAAATACGCAATGAACTCAAGGATAGAATTATTTGGATTTCAGCTGACGAAACTTCAGACAGTTGTGGCCGTTATATTGCGTATTTAATTGTCGGTGCATAAAACTAGAACCTTCTTCTTCCTATTTGATGGCCTGCAAAGTCCTTGAAAAGACAAATCATTATACGATTGTCAGATTTGTGAATGAAAGTATTAAAAAAATATTCTCTGAATCTTCTGCAGATGAAACGGTGTTTATATTTCTCTCAGATGCTCAGATAAAGTATTTTATCCCAATTTGATTCATGCGACGTGCATTTCTTACGTAGTGCATAGAATCTCTGAAGAAGTACGATCCACGTTTGGGAATGTAAATAAACTGATTTCATCAATAAAGAATGTTTCTTAAGGCACCTGCTCGCAATAAACCCTATGAAGAAAAACTGACAAATGTGCCTTTACCTCTCGAACCAGTGGTAACTCGATGGTGAACGTGGCCTGAAGCTGTACTGTTTTACAATCAACATTTCAAGGCCATCAAAGGCGTAGTAAACGAATTCGATAGTGCAGAAGGTATGGTAGTTTGTCAATCCAAGGAAGCATTTAACGATTCTAGTATTAAAAAAACCATATCCGTGATTAGCCCTCATTTTTCCCACATACCTGCGAGTATTAAAAAGCTTGAAACACAAGGTTTGGCGTTGACTGAATCTATGCAGTTAATGAATAAAATCCGCCAAATAAACTCCGCATTGCCAAAGGTATTCCCGTGTAAACTAAAAGGAAATTTTTAAAACATTTTGAACAATAACCCAGGCTCTGAACCTTTGTATCAAATTGATAGTTTTATTAATGGGACGGGTGAACTTTTGCCAGAAACATTGGATGATAACATAGCATCCAATTTCAAATACTCCTCAGTTACCTCAGTGGATGTGGAACGATCCTTTTCCGGTTATAAAAATATTTTGAGTGATCGAAGGTAGAATCTTACTACCGAACATTTGGAACAGACGTGATTGTTTACTTTTACAAAAGTAATAAAATGTTAAATAATTGTTAATTATCTAATTTATCGATAGTTATTCAACTACTTACTAATTGTATGTTGATTTTGAAATAAAAAAACTAAAATGTACTATTTTTTTATTATTTAAAGGTGCATATTTCGACACTTTTAATGCGTATTTTAAGCATTTTTCATACATATTTGAAGCTTTTTATGTTGTATATAATCCGCTTTCTATTCATAATATACAACTATTAAAAATTCAATTTTAAACGTCCGCCATTTTGAAAATTTTAAATTGTTTATTTTTGGTATATTATTTAAATAATCACGTATCAAATATAAATTTTACATCTTATCTAGATGAAGTTATCAAATTCTTCGAGAAAAACTGGAATGGTTTTAGAGATATGATCATTGAACCGTTTTTTCAGCATGCTATTTTCCGAAATTTGCAAGACTGTTTTTAAACAGTTGAATATGAATATATCATATTCGGTAGCTGTTAAATAGTATCGACTGACTGACCACAAAATACGAGTATAATATTCTTATTTGTAACTAGGCAAAGAGGAAATTATAATCGGTTACAGGCTTTTAGTTTGTACTCGGCAGAAAAAAAGAATCTACGAACATTCAAGCAAAAGTAATAGATAATATATGTGGTTTTGTTATACACTGAATGTAGATTAAAAAAAGCAAACAAACTAACTAAAAGGTTATACGAACAATTTACACTCCATACCACCGATAATAAAATTCAGACCCGACCATTTCCTGTTACTTTTCAGTCCACTCTCTGTATCATAATAGAGTATAAATTAAACGTTGAGCGTCCGTTTAATTTTAATAACTGGACAGTTAGGAAAAAAAATGACGTTATCGTACAACATATTTTGGAAACGTGATCATAATGTAATTTAAAAAAAAGTTACTGAACTAAACAATTTATAGCAGTAACAAGCTAAACCGACTCATGATAAACATTAAAAAATCAACGAAAAAACTAACATTTTTTAAATAATAAATGAAACCTTACTAGATAAAAAAAAAAAAAAAAAAAAAAACTAATAACCAGTTCACTAATCGTCACCTACTTCAACACAACTTTAATGAAACACTAAACAAACAGGCATCCTTTTGTCTTATCAGCAGTTATAACAAAAATATTTCGGCCCAACAAATTTTACTACGTAAAATACACAGACACACATACACAAAATTCTGTTTTATTTTTTTCCCCTACATCCCCGAGCCGGACCTCCAATTAAGTATACTCGACTCGGGGACGTGTCCTTTCCAGATCTTTTAATTGCCTGCCTCTAATCTCCAACGTAAGAACCAGGCCCGGCTATGCCGTTCCCAGCCCCCCCGCTGGTGACCGGGTCTCGGTCTGGTCTCCAGCGAAATAAATTCTGTTTTATTGTAAGTATAAAGTTTTACCTGTTATTTCGAATTACCTGGAATTGTTTAGACCTAGCTTTCTATGTTATGTTTCTTTAAAATTTAGTTTGATTCTGTTTTGTGTAAAGTCAAGTGTCTTAGTGATTTTGTTATATTTTATATAAAATGGCAAGTTCTAGTCATCGATGTTGCAAAAATCCAACGTATAAGTCCTATTCCATATGTAGAATATTTACTTCAAAGTTACAGACAGGATCTATATCTCAGGAAGTCAAAAAAGCCTTCTTCTTATATTTTAAGTGCCAAATTGGTGATCAAGATAAACGTTAGGCTCCTCATGTTTGCTGTTTGAGTTGTCACGTAAAGTGCAGCGGATGCATGGCAAGAGAAATTCTATGCCGTTTGCTGTTCCTATGGTGTAGACAGAACCTTCTGACAAAGTAAGTGAATGTCATTTCTGCATTACTAAAACAGAGGGGTATTCAAAAAAGCCACAGGACAAAACCGAGTATCTAAATTTGCCTTCAGCACTAGGGCCCATTCCTCACAGCTAGGAGTTACCGGCGAGAATGCGATACTGCGGGGGTGTTTAGAAGTGTCTGTTTCGCTCCTGGTTTTATGGTAATATAGTGTTGCTTTTCGTGTGATTAACGTTTGGTGATATTTATTAGTGTGAATGATCGAGCTATAGTGGTGTGCGTAGGACTGAGTTAAAGCGAAGACAGTGTACGACTATTTTAACTTTTTTTGTATGGTGCTCTGAACGAGACCTATTGACTGTATTTTACGGCTAGTTTGGTCAGCCAGTTCTGGCGGAACTTTCACCACGTTATTCAATTGAAGACAGAACGAACAGCTGAGTAAACTTCTTTCCCGCATTAGGGGCTTGGAGTTAGTTCTGGCGGGAAACACTTACCTCCCATCCAACTTTTGCCAAACATAAATTGTTTGGAAATTAGTTGGGCGGGATTTCTTTTTCCCTCGTTCGTGTACCAAATGTTTGTTTAACAAAAACAATATTTGGAAAATATCCCATCATTAAATTAATATAACAAATTTTTAGGTAAACTTGAACTAAAGTGTTTTCATTAAACTTTAAGTGTATCATATTAGAAGGTTAATTCTTGAGAAGAATATTAATCAAAAACATAGCAACTGAAAATGTTTATTTGTAATACACAGAAAATAAATTATACAAACATGTACCACGAGCACCATTTGTTCCGAAATGACGGTTGCAAAAGATGATTACATAATCATCATTGATGATGATGTAATCATTAAACATATATATATATATATATTAATCATTTCATACAATTTTAATACAATCTGTTTTGTTTTGTCTACGAAGCACATAAAGCAAAAGTTTTGTCTACATTAAGCAAAATAAAATCATTTTGATATGACAAAAAACTTTGCTACGAGTAATTACCGGAATTGGAAAATCAAACTCTTATCTATGACGAGCGCAGACTTTTCAGAAATCTCCTTCGCATATATCACACAAAGACTGTTCTTATTTCATATAAAAATATTTTTATCAATCATTACGTAATAATCATTTAATGTTCAGTTTTCATTGTGACCGTACAATACGCAAAAATATACAGAAAAACTACAGAATGAGTGAAAAAAGACTGCGTTCATTCATGTTGCAAAAGGTCCTTTGCTTTCGCAAAGGACCATGGAAATGCTCAGTAGAAAAGCAAGAAATATCCGGAAATAGAAAAACTTGCACCACATATATAGAATATTCGTTGTTAATACGGATACACGTGTTTCGTCTTTTTCCAAAACGAAAGCCCTGGAAATTTCCGATGACTTAAGTGTCGGTAGGGATGAATTTAAAGCGAGCTAACTGGGTACGCCGATTTCTTTGTTGACACAGGTTTGCTATTCGCAGAAGGACAACAGCACAGTGGCTACCAGAAACAGACGAATATTAACTAACTTCAAATCAAAGATTTATCAAAAAGGAACAATTATTCCTTAGATCAAATCGGAAATGCGATCCAAACACCGGTGACTTTCAAAATGCCATCGAAAAGTTTACATGCTAACAGTATTCAGATACGAACCCACCGGGTTGGTCTAGTGGTGAACGCGTCTTCCCAAATCAGCTGATTTGGAAGTCGAGAGTTCCAGCGTTCAAGTCCTAGTAAAACCAGATATTTTTACACGGATTTGAATACTAGATCGTGGATACCGGTGTTCTTTGGTGGTTGGGTTTTAATTAACCACACATCTAAGGAACGGTCGAACTGAGAATGTACAAGACTACACTTCATTTACACTCATTACATATCATCCTCATTCATTCCCTGAAGAATTACCTTAACGGTAGTTTCCGGAGGCTAAACAGGAAAAGAGAGAGAGAGAGTATTCAGATACGAACTGCCGATTACGAAAAACAACGTCGCTCGGTGATGCTGTCATCTTTTTTCAGACGGGACAAATTTACCAAGTATTTAATTTTTAAAAGAAAAATCTACCAAAATATAAAATTTCCACCCTATATTATCGTACGAGCACAAAAAAATGAATGAATAAATAATAAATTCGTAAGGAACCAGGTTAAATGCGTCTTGAAGCGTCAACCAGGCCGTTTATTACGAAAACCTTCCATACTTATAACTGAAACGATTTAGGGGTCATTCGACCGATGATGTAAAGAGAAATCTGATTACTGGAAAATGTGATTAGGTTATTATTTCTGGTGCAATAACATCTACTCTTCAAACTCTATATAGGAGTATAAACCCACCATTTAAAATTAAATTCGGACTATACGAACCGGCTGGTCAATACGAGACTACATCTGGTAAAAGACAAAAGAGTTTTTATTTAAATTTGTGAGTGGTTTATTGCGACTCTATCAGAAATACGGGAGAATTGATTAAAACAATGTTCAAGTAATGTTTCGATGTAAGTGAGGAAAATTATATTACTGGTTAAGTGATTACTTAGATAACTGCAGTTCTATGGTTGGGCGAGATCTAATGACAGTAATTAAGGTAAATACCTGCTATTATTTTCTATGCTTTTAATTAAATATTTACGTTAGACTGAGTTACTGACAGTATTCAAATAATAAATATCGTTATACAATCCAGTGATTTTGTTATTAAAATACAAAAAAGGAATATTTTGTTTACTTTTTTCAGTTTTCCAAACCGGGATGCGAGTGGTATATGGGTGTTTAGGTAATTAAATTACCAACCGGGTTGGTCTAGTGGTGAACGCGTCTTCCCAAATCAGCTGATTTGGAAATCGAAAGTTCCAGCGTTCAAGTCCTAGTAAAAGTAGTTACGGATTTGAATACTAGATCGTGAATGCCGGTGTTCTTTGGTGGTTGGGTTTCAATTAACTACACATCTCAGGAATGGTCGAACTGAGACTGTACAAGACTACACTTCATTTACACTCATACCTATCATCCTCATTCATCCTTTGAAGTATTATTTGAAAGGTAATTACCGGAGGTTAAATAGGAACAAAAAGAAATTTAAGTTGTCTACGTTATTTAAAAATAGGATATTTAATTTTTCAAATTATAATTTAACAGGGAAAGCTAATATGATATTTAAGTAATGCTGATTATTATAAACTTAGTACACGCAGAATTAAGTAATGTCCAAAAACGAACCGGGCATTTTTTTTTTAAACTTGTAGAAATGAGAGCATGATAGTCTGACAAATATAACTATCTCATTTTAGCGACGCGACGATAGGATGTTAAGAAGCAAGTTGAAAATTACCAACTACAAATGAAAAATAGCAACTATAGTAAAAAAAAAGTGACGTCATACAATGATTTCTAATGAATAAACATTAATGTGATCTAAATGAAACGTAACACTCTTGATTCAGCAGATTAAAAAACCTAGTCATCACAATCTGTCAAGTTCAACATGTGCCGTTACTTATTTTTCAAAAAGTAACTAAAATTACTCAACAAGTAACTATCACAGCAACGTTTACATTTAGGGGGGTTAAAACAAAATTTAAAGCAATTAATATTCCGGCGATCAACTTTGCAGTTTAAAAATTATACTATGGTATTGAAAGAAGCGAAGGATAAAAATAAAATGTATGCAAATAAATACGCGTGATGTACAGCAGTAATGTCTAATAACAGCAAAAATACAACCTTAATTTTAGATGTACTCAAAGAGATGAATGGTTAAAAAAATATACGTAAATAATTTAAGAAAAGTTGACATCTTGGCTCTATGAATTACATTATCGATGATTTAAAGGCAATCTTTTATAAGTAAGCGGAAATTTCTTTAACTGCGTGAAACAGATAATTCGGAGAGGATTCGATGAAATCATAAATACACAGTTAAAGTTATCTGTAATACAACTATGAATTTTTAATAAATGTACAGTAGTCAAAAAAAAAAAAAAAAAAAAAAAAAAAAACAGTATTCAAAGAATTGTAAAAATAAATGATACAGTTCTAAAGACTATCTTGTAGAAAATGAAATGAAATCTACGTTTTAATTTGATTAAACATAAATGGCAGTATTAAATGAGAGTATTTTAACGGCAAAAATAACTTTAATAAAAGTTGCGTAAGGAAAACAAACAATTAACTCGCACAAGTGTTCAAGGCAAGTGACAGTTACAGACCAAGATAAGTAAACAAAGGAAGAATTGAGGGATCCAGGTGAAGAATAAATGAGAGAGACTTGGGGAGGATAGGTAGAAGGAAACACTCGAGGCCAGACGAGTCCGGAATGAATTGAATATCGTTCACGTCCAGGCCGCGCGGCTGTGTCTCCAGAGAACTATCCCGGATTGAATATTCAGAGCTTTTCTTCCATCTCGACGATCGATCGATAAGCTTCCTTTATCTCCCTTCTTTCTTTCTTTCTCTTTAAGTTTTCCAAAGAGAGAGAAGAGCCTTCTTACAAATGTACCGACTCAAAACTACATAAATAACAACGTTTCTCCTTCGATACTGAATATCATTCGCCGTTGATAGAATAAAATACCACAGTACAATTTAAACACAAACTCGAATTACGTAAGGATAATTTTTTGTGGAATTTTATACGAAATGCTGAAGACCAGTAACTGAGAAGCCTCTAAACGTTTTCTAAATACGAAAATAACAATTTAAACACGATTATTTGCATTATTGTAGGTATACCCGAAATAAACAAAGTATTAAAATTCTGTTTATATCGAATAAATGCACTTTATTATTTTAAATCAATTAAATAATAAACAGAATTTAATACACTGTATTTAAGCTAAAGAATGTAATGCATATAGCTTACCATTACAAATGTAGCAATAATTAAAAATCCAGTAAAACTATCAATAACGGAACATACCCTCATTATAAACGGTTTTCATAATAGAATTTTTACAGATACCTAGAACATATTTCTAGAAAAATTACTAAATTCGAAATAATTAACGGAAACTTTCTAATGTGGTACATAGAGAAAAAAAATACGATATATATATTACAACAGTCTAAACTACATGGCAGATTTATCTTGACAAACAATTCGATTATCATAAAATACCAATTGGATTTTATACGAATAACTCAAAATAATTTAAAAAATAGAGAATACCCACAGTTTTACAGCCCAAACTGGCTTTTATATAAATATATATTATTTTAAGAACCACTTTAAAGTGATTCTTAAAGCCCACTTTAAAATGGGCTTTTGAATTTCATTATAGAAGCATGTTAAAAATAAGGTGGATGAATATTGTACACCAGAATAAAAGGGTTATATAGTTAATCGGAGAAAAATAAAGCCAAAACCAAATAAGCATATACCTCGCCTTTTTAAGAACGTTCTTCTACTGCTAGGGGCGATTAGCCAAATTAATTGTGTTAGTAACAACCTGTTCCGTTATTTTTTTTAAATATTAAAAAGAAAAGCTGCTAAAGTAATTGCAAAACTTTCCCGATTGTATTTAAACCCACTTTGTATTAAAAGTGAACTAATCCGACTCCCTCGTAAGAATTTTAATAAAAATGTAACAGTTCAATCTAGATACGTATACTCGAGTATTTATATAACATTATACCATTTTAAGATCATACGTTCCAGATATACTAAACAAAAAAAATAAAACCCGTACGAAATTTCTCATTTTGAACTCAAGGGGCTCTGAAAACGAAGAAAATCCCCCAAAAAAGAGTGCTCCAAATTATAACAAAAAATCCTTTGTTATTTATTTTAAATTTTAGAAAGCAAAAACTGATGTGGACACCACATCAGATTCTTTCCTTTTTACATATATTACCGTATTTATTCGAGTAACCCCCGCCACCGTATAAGCCCCGTTCCTCGATTTTATCTTTTATCCAAACATTCTTTTATCTAAGCATCTTTTATCCAAACACAAATCTGGTTAAAATCTGGGCGTTTGATTCTTCCTGTAGGCGTGAGAAAGAAATTTTCATCAGCCGTCCATTTACTGTACAGTTGTTTTAATGCAGATTCGAACGGTTTATTAATGCAGACATCTAGTGGTTGCAATAGAGATGTCAATCCGCCTGGAATTATTACTTGGTTTGTCTTACCTTTTTTTAAAATGTCTTTCACTTTACCAGTCGTATGCCCCCGATAACTATCCATTACTAATATAACGTTATTTTTTTTATTAAGTAAATCCCCTGATCGCTTTTGCCATACACACCTGATCCGATCTAAAATTAAGGTTTCTTCCATCCAACCTGATTCCTGTGCTCTGATAATAACCCTATTTACCTGTACGGTAGGAAGAGTTTTTCTTTTAAAAACAATGTACGGAGGTAATTTCGATCCATCAGAAGTAATGCAAAGCATAACACTACACCTTTGTCTTTCATTACCACCAGTGCGAATCGTAACACTTTTTTCACCTTTTTTGTTTACGATTTTGTCAAATGGCATTTCAAAATATACGGGGGTTTAATCAGCGTTTCCTATTTGAGAAGGCAAATAGCCTTTATCCTTTCTAAGATTTATTATGTATTTGTGAAAATGTAATATTTTTTGTTCATAAGCGTCTGGAAGTCGTTGAGAAATGGTCGTCTTTCGTCTTATTAACAAATAATTTCGTGCAAAAACTCGTGTTATCCATCCACGGCTTGCCTTAAAATCAACTTTATTCAATGATTTAGCGATTTCACGAGGATATGATTGACACATTTCTGTCGTGACAGCATAACTGTATTTCCTTTTTTCCACAAAAAAGGCATACGAATTTTTTTCTATGTCTATGTATTTTGGTTTTAAGCCACGAAAAGCCCTTTTATTACCTGTGCCTTTCACCAGAAGTTGTTTCTTCTTACGCCAGTCTCAAATGCAGCTTTCAACTACGTCAAATTTTCTTCCTGCCGCCCGATTTCCAATTTTTTCAGCCTCTTCTATAACGCGCAGTTTTTCATTTACTGTAAAAGATCGTAGACGCTGTCTTTTTGTACTCATTTTAATGCCGTAATTAAAATAAATCACCGTATTAAAAACTTTACAAGATAAACTAAACAGATAAAATGAACATAACCGTCCACATATACAAACAGTACAATGACTATGGCGAATAGGCAAGACGACGATAGGTAACTGATACTGTAACTGTAGTGTCATTAGAACCGGATGCAGCCTATACCGAATGAATCAGTTTTATAAAAATACCGTAACTTTATTCCTATCGATAATATGAACAGGATGTTAATAATTAAGGATGTATTCTGTATAAGCGGCATCCGGTATTGATAAATGAAAGCCTAATGAAACTATATTTATGTGATTGAATTTAGGTACTTCTAAGAAAACGTTTAAGTTACTTTACATAAATTATACTGGCTAAAGGCTATGTTGCAAATAAGCCCCGGACCCTTATTTTTTCTCCCCAATTCCAAGAAAAATGTGTGGGAGGTACTCGAATAAATACGGTATATATTTATATTACATTTTTTCCATATTTCTTTTGTTATTATTGAATTATTATTTATTGTAATTTTTTTTACAATCGGAGGTTAATAATTATTAATAAATCAATACATTTAAATAAAAAAAAAGAAATGAAGTCGGATTCGAACCGATGTGCCTTGTAAGATCCAAATATTTCATTAATTAAAATTTCATTAGGCTATAACTCTGAAACCAATGAATATAAGTATAACTTAGGATATTTCGTTGAAAAGCTCTCAACGAGGACTTATTACTGCAGTTAAAAAAAGTACAAAATCCAAAACTTTTGGTTTTTGGGCTTTTTTATATACTTTTGGTCGAGTCGATTGCAATCAAAAAGAGAAGTGCACAACTAGATGTTACAACAGTCCTAAATCCAAAATTTCAACATTCTGCGGCTAATAGTATTTTAGTTATACGAGATACATACGTACGTATAGACGTCACGCCGAAAATAGTCAAAATGGATTCAGGGATGGTAAAAATGGATATTTCCGTTGAAATCTGACAACCGAAACTATTCGCGATTACAATACTTCCTTGTACTTGTACAAGGAAGTATAAAAAGCACACACACCCTCAATTAACATTACCAAAATGTCTAGGAGGGGTATGAAACACTTTATATTGAAATATAACTTTTTAGATTTTAGAAAATTTAAAAATATTTGTTTAAAATATAGGGTTATTTACATACGCTAGTCATATTGAAAATTACTCATTTCCAGAAACACATAATAGCAGATTACCAAAATTGATTATGCAACACCATTTACAATGAGTTTGACGCCACAATCAATGTATAAAAATGGATAGAGCCCTGTAATGATGAAACTGGAGCGTCCCTCCTCCACCCTTACGCGAACCCTGCCTAACGGCACATGCTATACAATACACAGAGCTAAAGAATATCCAAACAACACTTTTACCGACGAGTGATTGCTGCACTTCTCGCCGTTGAAATTTATTCATGTTGATTAAACAAAATTCGCTGATAAGTTCTTATCATGACTCTAGCATGTGCAACATATGACTAAACGAATAGACAAAACATGGAGAGAGGAATATAATTTTATCTTTTAAGTACATAACAAATTTGTGGTTATTCCATGAATGTGTTTCATTTTACTGTAGAGTATATAAGATACAGTACCACACAGTATACAAGTAAAGTTTGTAATTCTCCACGCATTTTTATTTTACGATGATAATTCCTCGTTACCAAATTACTGTTGGAATAATTTATTTAATGTTAACAAGAAAATCGTCTAAAAGAACCGTTTAAATAGGATTGATGGTTATTTTTCCTCAAACACGTTCCTAAAACAATATCTTGCAATCAAAAACTGAGTTCTTCGCTCTACACGGAAAAATTATGTATTTGCATTTTTCTGTTAGTATACGTAATCATATAATCAATTTTATATTACCCGCTTAAAGAAGATGCATGTATTTATTATCTGTGCTGTATCCGTAGATTAATCTATCTGTTCCAAGCAATGATAAGGTCTATACCATCGATATTTAAGTATTACTAGTACAAAATGAAATGAATATTTTGCGTTAATAAGACCTTCCGTATCTGTATAAAGTATCATAAAGAAATAAAGATATCCTATATAGGGGAATGTTTGGACGCATTTGCATGCGGTTGTAACGTGTAGATTAAGCAAAGAAGAATAAATTGTAATAGTAATAATTAGAGCAGCAGAAGAAGCGAATAGAGGAAGGATTACCTGTCAGTCCGATGGTTATCGAGTTTATTGTAGGGAGTGATCTCATGGAAAAGTTACAGAATTCCGATTATAGTCCCTTTTTGGCCCGATCCGATGCCTTGTGTGCCAAGAACTTAAATGATTGAATGTTTGTATCTAGGCGAGTTGTTAGTGTAAAGAAAGAACTGTCAGCAGATGTTATGTTATAGTTCAAGTTGAAAGAAAGAGGCGGGAAAGGATTAGACGAAGAAGGAGAAGGCAAAAGCCTGAGTTGTTCTGTTAGTCTGTTGACGTTTGTTGCGACTGCGTGATTTATTTGCAATATCTGCTTCCGCCGGACCACACAGGACACTCTCTAACGTCAATATCAGCATCCGGACTAGACTGCTGTACACTGGAGAACCGCCAAACTTAACTTAAATCCATCGGTTTGGATCGTCACAGTTTCTATTCCCCTCTCCACAAATCTCCTGCTCGACCGGGTACTGAATTCGTCTGCCAAACGTTCAATCGAATCCCTTACATTCTTAACTTAAAACAACTATTAATAAAACAGAGCACATAACTTATTTCTTTCATCGACATCTAAACAGCGATAAAACGACTGAAACAAATCCAAAGCTATTTTTAATTCTCATACACTATTCCCTAACCAAATAAATACATTTACAAAACTGTACGTTTTTGTTTTAATTCTACTGTAAGATGAAAATATCACTTTCATAAAATTTACCGACCAAAATTTTAAAACGACCATGAAACATAATATTGGTGTTATTCATCCGTATTTTGGTCTGGACTGAAAGTCCATTTCACATCAAAATTAATATTTTCACCATTCTGATATAACCTATAAGGTTTTTTCAGATTTTAAACCAGTCTGTCAAAACGTATCATACGAAACATAATTAGAGGGATATCTCTTAAGTAAATACCGGTGGTAAATTTCTCTAATTAAGGTTAGCCAACCTATGTCGTTCATGGCAACGCTAGTAATGCGCACACTTCATTGTTGTCTATAAAATGACGCGTTGTAGTATCTTTGATTACGTGTTGAGTTATTACGTTGTAAAATGAATAGGAAAATCGATTGTGAAATACGTGGTCATACGTTTGGTAAACCATCAAAACGTTAAACCGGCTGAAATTCATAGACAGTCGGTTGCCGATTACGGTGATAATGTAATGAATGAAAGAAACGTCCAAAAATGGTGTGAAAGGTTTAGAAATAACAGAATTAATGTACAAGATGAAGAAGGTTAGGGGATGCCCTAGATAATCACCGAGGACTTGTTGAAACGCGTCGATGATGAAATCAGAACAGATCGTCGCTCAACGATTTCCGACCTGGCCCTTCTTTATCCTGATGTTTCAAGAGCTAATATTAGTCGCGTTGTTCATGATCATTTAGGCTTCAGAAAAGTTTGTGCACGTTGGGTGCCGCACGTCTTAACGGAACGTCACAAAAAAATGCGAATGGGATCTCCTTTGGAATTTTTGATGCGCTACGCAGAAAAAGATGATGAGTTCCTTAATTCAATTGTTACCGGCGATGAAACGTGGATTCCGTATTAAACGCCAGAGAGAAAACGACATTCAAGTGAATGACGTCATCCTCAATCACCAACCAGACCAACAAAGGTCAAGCTACAGCCATTTGGACGCAAACTGATGGTCACAGTATTTTGGAATCGGTTTGGCATAATGCTGTTTGATTTCATACCATATGGAACGACTATAAATGCAGAAGCCTACTGCGAATCTCTACGTAAAAATTACGGCGCGCCATTCAAAACCGATGACATGGGCGGGTGACCGACGACGGCGTCGTCCTGCTGCACGATAATGCACGTCCAGATGTTGCGGGTCCGACACGTGATTTACTGAGAACATTTGTATATTTATAAAGTTATCAGAATAAATTGTTTTACAATGAAACGGTCTTTACTTTAGATTTAGAGGTAACCTCTCGTATAATCCTAAATACCATTCTGTTTCTTCTACACAGAAACATAATCACGGAATAGGTGAGGATTAAAATAAAAATAACATTAGAAATTTAATTTTTATGTAAATAAAAAGCAACACACAAATTGTTGGATATAGATCATACTTTGAATTTAATTAGAACATATCTCAAGTATGTTTGAATTATATTTCAAAAAATGGTAACGGCTAAGATTTTCATAACGCTTCATGACACAGTTGTTAAAGTATAAAAAATGAATTAAAAATTGTCTTCAAAGCCAAAAAACTATAACATCTGGAAAAGAGCATTGTTAAAAAAGTACTGTATTTTAAATCAAATAACGCTGCATCCAAGTTCTGCACAACCTACTCCGTTTTTCTAAGGATAATGAGAGAAATAAAATTACACAAAAATCATGCGCATACCATCAACAGAAAAAATTATAAATCCAGTTTTAAATTTATTAAGAATTGGAAAGACCTTGGGAAAACAAAAGATCACCTATCCCTCAACAAGGTCAATGACCGTCCAATTTTACTGAACAAATTGATCATAATTCTAACGACAAACTGATTAATAAAAAAAGGTAATAGATGATGATAGCCACATACTCAACAGAGGTTGGAGAATAAATAATACTCGTTTGAGTTATTTCAAACAATCAAGAACGAATGGGCCAATAAGTAATAGTAACTATCAAAATTACTATCTGAAAGAAAATTTAATATGAAAATTGATTATCAACATAATCCGATAATTAATGTAAAAATTATTCCGGTAATCTCATAACTGGAATTTTGGGGAAATATTATCGTCTAGCGGTTACGCTCATTCCTTTGGGTTTTTTGAAACGGTTAACCATCATATTTAACATCAAAACTAATGGGTGGGAATATGGAATCGAAATTTTTTATCTTATGAAAAATGCCATACCTGAGCGGGATTTGAATCCAGGAATCTTCGGATTAATAAAACCAATTTTTTAGGAAATTAAATAACTAAAATTATTATTGATATTTTGTTTTATGAATTAATTTTAAATAAAAACAAAACTCAAGTCACGTAAACCAAAATAATGCACCAAAGAACACCGGTATCCATGATCCAGTAATCAAATCCGTATAAAAGTAACCACCTTTAGTAGGATTTCAATCTGAGAACTTCGACTACGAAATCAGGTGATTTACGACAACGATTTTACCACTAGACCAACCCGTTGAGTGAAAGTAGATTATTGATTATTTTTAGTAATTAAGTTATTTAAGCTATAAGTTAAGTTATAAGTTACTAAGTTACGTTGTCTAAACCCACCGGCTTGGTCTAGTGGTGAACGCGTCTTTCAAAAATCAGCTGATTTGGAAGTCGAGAGTTCCAGCGTTCATGTCTTAGTAAAAGTAGTTACGGATTTGAATACTAGATCGTGGATGCCAGCCACCGGGTTGGTCTAGTGGTGAACGCGTCTTCCCAAATCAGCTGATTTGGAAGTCAAGAGTTCCAGTGCTCAAGTCCTAGTAAAGCCAGCTATTTTTACACGGATTTGAATACTAGATCGTGGATACCGGTGTTCTTTGGTGGTTGGGTTTCAATTAACCACACATCTCAGAAATGGTCGAACTGAGACTGTACAAGACTACACACTTCATTTACACTCATAGATATCATCCTCATTCATCCTCTGAAGTATTATCAGAAAGGTAATTACCGGAGTTTAAACAGGAACAAAAAGAAAGTTAAGTTGTCTACGTTATTTAAAAATAGGATATTTAATTTTTCAAATTATAATTTAACAGGGAAAACCTAATATCATGATATTTAAGTAAAGTTGATTATTATAAACTTAGTACACGCAGTATTAAGTAATGTCCAAAAACGAACCGGGCAAAATATTTAAAAACTTGTAGAAACGAGCGAGTTTGGTAGTCGGACAAATGTAACTCTCGTTTTAGCGACGCGACGGTAGGACTTCATCTCAAGAAGCAAGTTGTAGTAAATGTATATATTTTTAATTTTAAGCGTATTACTAATACATTATTAGAATGAAAGAAACAGTAAAAAGATTTTTGCATGCGTAATTCTGCCTAAAATATTGTTAATGCAAATTATTGAATGTACGTGTTATGTTATGTTATGAATGTATATGTTATCTCAGGCTTTTACAGAAGTAACGTGAGTAGGAAAAAAAATGAATAAACTTGTAATTTAAAGTAATATCATTAATTACAAAATAATACATGTTTATTGGTATATGAATGTGAAAATAGGAGGAGAAAAGATTATGGAGGTAGAAGAATTTTGTTATTTGGGAAGTAGAATTACTAAAGATGGACGAAGCAGGAGCGATATAAAATGCCGAATAGCACAAGCGAAACGAGCCTTCAGTAAGAAATATAATTTGTTTACATCAAAAATTAATTTAAATGTCAGGAAAAGATTTTTGAAAGTATATGTTTGGAGCGTCGCTTTATATGGAAGTGAAACTTGGACGATCGGAGTATCTGAGAAGAAAAGATTAGAAGGTTTTGAAATGCAGTGCTATAGGAGAATGTTAAAAATCAGACGGGTGGATAAAGCGACAAATGAAGATTTATTGCGGCAAATAGATGAAGAAAGAAGCATTTGGAAAAATATAGTTAAAAGAAGAGACAGACTTATAGGCCACATACTGGAAAGCACATACTTATAAAGCATCCTGGAATAGTCGCTTTAATATTGGAAGGACAGGTAGAAGGGAAATATTGTGTAGGCAGGCCACGTTTGCAATATGTAAAACAAATTGTTAGGGATGTAGGATGTAGAGGGTATACTGAAATGAAACGACTAGCACTAGATAGGGAATCTTGGAGAGCTGCATCAAACCAGTCAAATGACTGAAGACAAAAAAAAAACATATTTATTACGGTCAAAGAATTATTTATTAATAACCATCCTAAATTTTTTTTAAAACGTAAAAAAATTAAAATATATATATATGTACATATTTTACTCGTGGATGATTAAGAATTATGTTTAAAGTAAAAATGCAAATTTTACGAATCATAAACAAGATCTCAAATTAATATGCAAGTTTCGAATTACAACACACAGCAGATTTATAAGCAAGTATAACGAATGATATGCGAACAAAGAAATAACAAAATATTGTGGAGTAAAAGAAACGTAACAAACTTTTCCATCTTGAGTTGAACGAACGGTTACTTCAGAAACAGACAAGTTAATGGAAGTTACCGCTTCAAATATTGTGGGTGTCGACGTGATCTCGATGAAGACGTGAAACGTGATACTACGTACCCGTTTCAGTTTTATTCACGTCGTGTCTTGTTCGACCGGTTACTTGCACTTCCTTTCCTTCTTCGTAATCAATTCTTGTGCCTTAGGTGCACTGTAGCAATACCGCCCACCAATTGCAATTTTGTTTTTGCATTTCATTATTTGAGACATTTTCCCATTTATTTTACTCCCTATTACATAGTTTAATTAACTGTCTTACTTCTTTTTATTTTCTTATTGAAATAACATTGTTATATCATTAATTATGGTTCTGAAATTTAAAAAAGATAGAAAAAACTGTGTTGCAACTTACTGATGTTGAAAACAAAAAAATAAAAATAAAGATTATTTTTTGTAGTAAAGAGGGTAGAGTGTATAAATAATTTCAGACACCATTTACTTGCATCTAAAAATCAAAGTTCCTTTTTACATAAATTGTATTAAATTTCCCGTTCCATATTAGATTTTTTAACCCGACACAGCGATACATTATTATGAAACGTTTTCTACGATGTTCTTCTTATTCTGCACTGCAGTTAAAGATTCATTATTAAGTTTAATCTGAATTATCACTACGTTGATTTTATCAATAAATGACAGCTTTAAGAATTAATTGATGCATACGATTAAATAAAACGCAAAAAAAAAATCGTTTTTTAATATATATTGCATTTTAATATATTTTTAATATATAGAGTATTGCATATATATATATGTCGGAGAGGCGAGGAGATTTGTCAGGGATTCAACGTTTTGTGCTTCACTCATTCCCACCATTACAAGCGGAGAATATATCAGATTACAATAAAGTTCAATTAATAAAAATGAGTAGATAACTCGTACAATGAAATAATTACAAATGATAATTATCACTTATCAATAACTCAGTAGCACACGAATTACAATATAAGATTAATTCAATTTAGAATTCAAATAATATTAAAACAACTTGCGATAGACCGAGGCTCAGGGAAATAACGAATTCGCGACCACCAGGACGTCTGTTCGATCTGGGTTCCAAAGCAAGACTACCCTTTCTCCATATTCTCAAATAATATACCTACTGCATATTTCCTTTTCCTTATTAATTTTATGATACCCCTATCGTCCTGGGATCCCGACTACGTTGACAACCATGTGCCTACCTAGCCTAAGCCTACCGCAATAAAACAATTTAAACCTTATTTTACAAAATATTACTAGTAATAATACATTTCTTAAAACTACTAAAAATACAGACATTCTAAAGAATATTCTCATCGTTTTGTCGGAAGATACTCCACTGTACTTTATTCTCCGACATATATATATATACATATATATATATATATATATGCAATACTCTACGTAAAACCATAAACCACATACGATACAAAATTATTAACGTATTTGGAAATAAGGTAATAATAGTAGTAAATATTAGAATAACGTCACTTTAATCTGATATATCGTTAAATACAACAAAGGCGAATTTCAAAAAGTATTTATATTATGTATAATATATACATAATCAATATAATATTATATAGATATATACATATTTATATAATATATATATATCTACAAATTTAAAATAAATGGTAAAAACCTTCACAGAGTCGACCAGCCACAACCACTGAACCGATTTCACCAGTTTTTGTTTAAATGAATTATGATGCTTAGATTTTGCGTTATTTTGTCTTCAGCTACAAAGTCAATGATTCACATTTCTTATGGGGAATCGAAAACATTGATAGAGTTCCCTAGCCCCAGTCACTGAACTGATTTTCCCAATTTAAAAAAAAAAAAATGAAAGCTTATGACCCCTAGAAATGTCAAGTCACCTGCCCCCAATTTTTTGAGACTCAAATAAATAAATCTGATGTACTATTGAATAATTCTTTAAAACTAAAGGAAATAAAATATAAAATTATATTCCATTAAATTAATCACACCAACGAAATAAATCACTACGAATATACAAACCTATGTAAACTGTCGATTAGATGAATTTATTTGTCGTAAATTATTATTAACATATAGGCAAATTTGTTTTAGATTTTATAATTTGATTGTATATTAATAAATTTTGCATTAATGTAGTATATTATTTCATTTACTCATTTTAAAAATAAATTAAGAAAAGAACACAGATGATAGCCATTCGACGA
Source organism: Lycorma delicatula (assembly GCF_047948215.1). Classification (NCBI taxonomy): domain Eukaryota; kingdom Metazoa; phylum Arthropoda; class Insecta; order Hemiptera; family Fulgoridae; genus Lycorma; species Lycorma delicatula. The sequence goes on along the minus strand of NC_134455.1, from coordinate 6,669,393 downwards.
CTTCAAAATACATAAAAAAAAGGATTACAATTGGTTTTAATGATAAAGAATTTTGGCATTTTTAGGAATAAATTTGGTGTAATATAGAAACTGTGTAGCCTTACTCGAACGGTTATTGTGAAGAAGCTAGCGGTTCCTTACCGGATTTAATTATAATTAACTCTTTACAGAAGAATAAATAAATAGAATTATTTTTATTTTTTCCGCGCCGGAATATTTAAAACGTAACACATCAATTTTATATCATCTTAATCAATATCGGATTGGATAATAGAACTGGCCAATCGAATTCAAATCCCAGTTGACTGAAATCATTTTACTTACGTATGTAGATAATATATATAATTTCCTAAAAAAAAACTTCTCGGGTGAAAGCATTATATACTGTTGTATTAATTTAAACTTTGTATAAAACGCATTTAATGTCGATGTAATAGTACCAAAGGATGAAGAATTGAAAAGAGCGAGACGGCGCCACTTCCTACTTCACAAAGGGCTAATCCAGTTTAAATTATACAGCGTGATATCATTTATTATGCGATAGGATACAACCTTTACTTAAACCTATGTATATACATAGGAACGCTACATAAATCACTTAAACCACACAGTACACTACACTACCTTACGTTTGGATAAAATAATCGATTCCTTTGACTTCAAATACGATATGAAATTTGCTAACCTTTTTTTATTTTAATATATATCTACAAGACATGAAACGTATTTACCGTTTTATTTTAAGAAATATGTTATAGTCGTTATTAGTATTATTGTTTTTAACAAACAACTAAAAAATCGCTTGAGAAGTTAATTTTTCTTTTATACACGGTAGACACCATACGTATTAGGAGCATTGCCTTTTAAACAACCTTCTATAGCCGTTAAATTTATCCTCTGCTTATAATGGTTCAACGAAGAATAAATATACTCGTAGAATTTATATCCTCTTATCATTTCAAAGTCGACTGAGATAAATTTTTTTATAATATTTGCATAAAATAACTGATTATAAACTATAAAAAAAAACGTTTCATTTAACAACGCTTAATGTTTGTAAAATGATTTACTTTTCCTTAAAAAATAAAAAAGTCTAAAATGATTAAAATAAAATATTTTAATCATTTCATTATTTTAAGTCTGCGTAAAATAACGCACATACATTACATATTAACCTTTTATAACCAAATTTATGAAATAATTATGTAACGCAACAGTAAATGCAGGAAACTGTAAGTTATGAGGTGGTTTATGAAACAAATTTACTTTGTTTAAGGAAGTTACACGGCTCTTAATTATTAAACAACAACATTAATTCACTTCCGTTCAGGAAACGTATGAAATACGGTTTAATAAACGTAATTTCAGAAAAGTTGTTTAATTTTGTTTGATAATAATGTTCAACGTAATTTAACGGTATAGTTTATCACCTCTTTTATTAAGTGTTGGTAATATTAGATAAAATGCTCTAAATAACAAGTTTTACTTCTAGATGAAAACTTCTCTCTCGGAAAAACCACACATATTCTCGTACAGAAATAAAACAAAGCAAAAAAAACTGATGTGGACACCACCTGACTTCCTTGTACGTCTATTAATAAATTACATGTACATTTTTTTTTTAAAATGAAAGTACATAACATTTTATTTCAACTTCTGATATTTTTTCTTTTTTTATTGCTATTATTGAATTATTATTTATTGTAAAACTATTAATAAATCAATATATTTAAATTAAAAAAAAGTTAAAAAAAAATGAGATGCCAATTCGAACCGATGTGTCTTCCCCTTATAAGATCCAAATATTTCATTAATTAAAAATTCATTTGGTAACAATACTGGAACCATTCAAAATAACTACCACTTAACATCATTGAAAAGCTCTCGATGAGGGCTTATTACTGCAGTTAAGAAAAAGTCCAAAATCCAAATATTTTTGGATTTTGGGAATTTTTGGATACTGTTGGTTCAGTCGATTGCAATCAAAAGGGGAGGTGCACAACTAGATGTTACAATACTCCTAAATCAAAATTTCAGCATCCTACGGCTAATCGCTTTTGAATTATGATACGCACGTACAGATGTCACGCCGAAACTAGTCAAAATAGATTCAGGGATGTCCAAAATAGATAATTCCGTTAAAATCTGAATACCGAAATTTTTCGCGATCACAATACTTCCTTTACTTCGTACAAGGGAGTAAAAATGAATGAACGATATTTCCAGATCGGGAATTTAAAGAAATAATCTTAAACCGAGTTTAAAAATTAATTTAAATATTCATTACGACTATTAGAAAGTTTATATTCGTTTATTTCTTATTTTTTTAAAAATTATACTGTTGATTTTATCTGATTATGTGGGGATAAGAATTTAACAGCACATCTAAAATTAATTGTGGAAAGAATTGAACAAGTAAACGTATACAGATAATTAAGATGAATGTTAACAAAATATTAAATGCGTAAAAACAAAAAAAAAACAGCTAAGATAGAATTCTATAGAAAGAGCCGTTATTATGAAATAAGACTGAGTTATGACTTGCGAGAAACATCTAGCAAAACGTATTATGTTTAAAGAGTACTATACGATGTGAAATCTTAACAGCGAAGAAAAAGGGCAACTGCTGGAGGCATATGAGGTATAGACATAGAAATCGGAGAATAAAAAATGAAATAATGGGGAGACTGAATGAAAAAAAATAAATAATTCTGAATGTAGAAGCCGACAGAGAAATATAAGAAAAGAAGGACTGATAAAAGTGATGGTGTTTAAAGTTATAGCAAAACTGCACGAAAGTAAGGAAGGAGAAATATTAGACGGTCTAAAAAAATAAGTAGGAGTTAACAGGAACTGAAAAGTTCGAGTTGTATAAAGAACAGAATGAAGACGGACATAGTGCGAAGGATTCGGCTCAGGGCAAAATACTAATGACTATGACCGATGTAATTCTTTACAATTGCAGATCCGACTCTGATTGATACTTTCTCAATAAATATTAACGAATATCCGAAGCATTTAAAATGTATTGGGATACATCTATTATTTAGTTCATTAGTCCATTATTTAGTTCAATATCTTCGAAATTTATTCAAAAAATTTCACTGAAATTTTTGTAATCAAGATTTAACTGATTTTCAAATCATTAGCTAACCGGGTTGAACCAAGGATTTTGAGTACACATCACAAAGTATTAATTATAAAAAACAAAATTCACGGTATTTAGTTAAATTATGTTGCGTAATGTATTTATTTTAATAACACACTAAGAGCGGCTTCTACATTCAAATAAATCTGCCAATGTTAAACAGTCTGTACTCAGGCACCCTAAAAATATTCTCGATCAGTGCATATGCTAGCGTTTGACTACTACCACAATCACAATCGGTATAAACCTCTGATAATAATTAACCGTGTCTTTCGATAAAATAATGCAGATCGCCGATTAATTTCACCATACAGCCTGTTATTTTTTGACGATTAATATCTGAACAAAAATTTTACGTGCGGGAAAACGGTATTGATATTAGGTAGCGAACAAAAACAAAAGGAAGAAAAATAAGCTTAACCACACCAGAATTCAAAACGGACATTTAAGATGAAACACTGAGTTGCTAGCACTCTGCCGTATAAGTTGGAGAAGTGCAGTCTTCAAATCGTCGTTAGCCTAATATAATAATTATAATTTCAGTCCCGCAACAGCGGGACACAGAAATCTATATCTGAATAATAAAACACTAACCGTCGATGAACTAAACAAATATGGCGTAATAAAAAAATTATTCCCCCTCCTTTCATTACACAATTACGAATGATAACGTTGGTCTTCGATGTACACATATTGTGATCGCTTAAGAAAATTAAAAAAAAAAAAAAAAAACATAAATCTTATTTCAATTTATCAGAAAAATAATTTGGTGACAATTTTTATAATGGCTGCTATAAAGCAGTTTTTTTTTTATTATCCTGGCTTATCAGGATAGAATGTCTCGGGCCCAAATCTAAACATATTAGTTCTGTTGTGTTCCTACAATCGAAAAAGTTTTTTTTTTTTTTTTGTCTTCAGTGATTTGACTGGTTTGATGCAGCTCTCCGAGATTCCCTATCTAGCGCTAGTCGTTTCATTTCAGTATACCCTCTACATCCTACATCCCTAACAATATGTTTTACATATTCCAAACGTGGCCTGCCTACACAATTTTTTCCTTCTACCTGTCCTTCCAATATTAAAGCGACTATTCCAGGATGCCTTAGTATGTGGCCTATAAGTCTGTCTCTTCTTTTAACTATATTTTTCTAAATGCTTTTTTCTTCATCTATTTGTCGCAACACCTCTTCATTTGTCACTTTATCCACCCATCTGATTTTTAACATTCGCCTATAGCACCGCATTTCAAAAGCTTCTAATCTTTTCTTCTCAGATACTCCGATCGTCCAAGTTTCACTTCCATTACTCCAAACATATACTTTCAAAAATCTTTTCCTGACATTTAAATTAATTTTTGACGTAAACAAATTATATTTCTTACTGAAGGCTCGTTTTGCTTGTGCTAATCGGCATTTTTTATCGCTCCTGCTTCGTCCATCTTTAGTAATTCTACTTCCCAAATAACAAAATTCTTCTACCTCCGTAATCTTTTCTCCTCCTATTTTCACATTCAGTGGTCCATCTGTTATTTCTACTGCATTTCATTACTTTTTGTTCTTGTTTATTTTCATGTGATAGTTCTTGCGTAGGACTTCATCTATACCGTTCATTGTTTCTTCTAAATTCTTTTTACTCTCGGCTAAAATTACTATATCATCAGCAAATCGTAGCATCTTTATCTTTTCACATTGTACTGTTACTCCGAATCTAAATTGTTCTTTAACATCATTAACTGCTAGTTCCATGTAAAGATTAAAAAGTAACGGAGATAGGGAACATCCTTGTCGGACTCCTTTTCTTATTACGGCTTCGTAATAAGAAAGGGAAAAAATAGTAATAAATATTAAGGTAGCTAATAGTTTCAGAAATTAGGTTAAATATCTTTCTTTTGAGATATTAGGGCATCGACTTCTGTGGTCAGCTAGCTCAAATGGAAATTTTTAGCGTATGAGAACTGCCGTACCTGATCGGGATTCAAACCCAGGACCTCCGGATGAAAAGCTGAAGTGTTACCACTCGCGCCACAGAGGCCGGCAAAATAATAATCTTTAAATCTTTAACAATTAATATTCCACAAAGAATTTTTATAATTACAAATTTAATTAAATATAAGAGTTACGTGTAAGAGGTCAGTAGGGTTTTCTTATAACCGAACGCACGTAATTTTCAAATAATTTATTTATAAAACTAAAATTATTAAGTTTCAGTGAAAAATTCGTACTACAAAAATTCTATCAGACTATAATAGATGCAAAATAATAAAATAATTTCTTTTTTGTATACGATATTTTTAATTTGTAACCTTTCAAGTTATTCGCGAAACATAAACCCAGTTCTTGCTGAAAGTTAAATACAAAACCAAATTGCTTTTCCTTTTCAGTGTTTACCAAATAAGCTTCGAAGTTTAAGCACGGGAATGTGAGAACGAAAATGTTGTAGCGCATGAAAAATATCATGGCTGGCCGCGATTCGAATCCGGGACCTCTGGATGATAGGCCGAGGCGACACCACTCCGCCACGGAGAACGGCAATTTAATATTATTGATATATGAATATAAGCTTTAACACGTTATTTGTAATAAGAATAATTAAATGTACGATGATTAATAAACACATACACGGCTTAAAGCGATTTCTGTTTTTTGATGTTAACATCTAATTCCAACATATGTTCAAATTTACGTTGCGTAAAAAAAATTAAGTTACCATATATGAAATAATTATCTTCGTAATACAGAATATTATTCTTTACACCAAAGATTATATTATAAATAACAATTTATACTATTATACTGGAGAATAAATTTAATTTCAGAGGATAAATTATTCAAACTTCGGTTATCGTATTTAGAAATTATCCCGTCATGCTTTTAGAGAAATTATAGGCGATTATAGTACTTTATTAGAAATATTCGAACAGTGTTACACAGCTAATTAAGATGAGTACATGCATTTGGTCGCTAAATCGTTGAATCTCTCGTGAACTAAAATCAAAGGATTAAAAATCACAAGAACACTACATTAACAAGTGACATACATGTTGACGGATTACGATTTTCCCATCAAAGCGAATTTCTTTCTTCATCAGATGAATAGATTACGTTAATCCATTTATCAAAACTATAAACAATTAGTTCTACAGTACACTTCTTCATTTTTACTATGCGTTTTACAACCGCTGAAATGCACTTTTTATACATTGCTTAATTACAGTAATTAATTTTTAATATACAGGTGACACAATAATTCTTTTTACACGTATTATAATCATTTTTAAGATCGGCTATCGTGTTATCAGATTTGCATTTAAGAAATCTACGCTGTAAATGTAATGTTAAATCCTAAGAATGTTATATTACTTAATCATAAAAAAAGAACCTTGAAGTAAAACATCGATAGATAAGATACGATAAAATGAGTTACCGCTTAAGTTTTGGGATAGTACTGCAAAGTACATTCATTCCCCTGTAATTCACGGCTTAGGAGTTGACTTTACTGATACCTAACATGAAGAGAACCGCCTAATAAAATGTTACGATACACATCATATCATGTATAAAAAAAAAAGAAAACGTAAGTGATCGCATAGAAGATGGAGCAAGGTGTCTTATCGGATAAAGTTCAATCCCAATCCGGTCGTTTCTTATCAACTTATTGAGACAAAGTTTTTACGACCACTTCACTCATAAAATCGGAAGGTTCGACATCATCAATATGTAGTAGATTAGTTGTGTTTACTTTTATCATTAAAGGAATCGCATAAACCAAAACCCTTGGGTGAGAAATCAGTGTTACAACAAAATAAGGTGACAACAAAAGTTGTAATACTTTCCTGGTATTGGTTATATATTCTTATATAATGGCAAAATAATGAATAATTTTTCATGAATATGAAGAACGTTACCCACTTATTTTTTGGAGTAGGGGTAATTTACAATGATGTTTTACTGTATTATTATTAAAATAATATGTAAAGTTTTAAATAAACCAAACATTTTATTGAAAAATTCAAGAAATCTATATTTTTACAATTCGATTGGCTCCACGCCATCAATATTCCCTCCGAAGTATTTTTTGCGGTTCATTTGCACTACTGCTATGCCTTTTTTTTTTTTTGTCTTCAGTCATTTGACTGGTTTGATGCAGCTCTCCAAGATTCCTTATCTAGTGCTAGTCGTTTCATTTCAGTATACCCTCTACATCCTACATCCCCAACAATTTGTTTTACATACTCCAAACGTGGCCTGCCTACACAATTTTTCCCTTCTACCTGTCCTTCCAATATTAAAGCGACTATTCCAGGATGCCTTAGTATGTGGCCTATAAGTCTGTCTCTTATTTTAACTATATTTTTCCAAATGCTTCTTTCTTCATCTATTTGCCGCAATACCTCTTCATTTGTCACTTTATCCACCCATCTGATTTTTAACATTCTCCTATAGCACCACATTTCAAAAGCTTCTATTCTTTTCTTCTCAGATACTCCGATCGTCCAAGTTTCACTTCCATATAAAGCGACACTCCAAACATACACTTTCAAAAATCTTTTCCTGACATTTAAATTAATTTTTGATGTAAACAAATTATATTTCTTACTGAAGGCTCGTTTAGCTTGTGCTATTCGGCATTTTATATCGCTCCTGCTTCGTCCATCTTTAGTAATTTTACTTCCCAAATAACAAAATTCTTCTACCTCCATAATCTTTTCTCCTCCTATTTTCACATTCAGCGGTACATCTTTGTTATTTCTACTACATTTCATTACTTTTGTTTTGTTCTTGTTTATTTTCATGCGATAGTTCTTGCGCAGGACTTCATCTATGCCGTTCATTGTTTCTTCTAAATCCTTTTTACTCTCGGCTAGAAATACTATATCATCAGCAAATCGTAGATCTTTATCTTTTCACCTTGTACTGTTACTCCGAATCTAAATTGTTCTTTAATATCATTAACTGCTAGTTCCATGTAAAGATTAAAAAGTAACGGAGATAGGGAACATCCTTGTCGGACTCCCTTTCTTATTAGTGCTTCTTTCTTATGTTCTTCAATTGTTATTGTTGCTGTTTGGTTCCTGTACATGTTAGCAATTGTTCTTCTATCTCTGTATTTGAACCCTAATTTTTTTTAAATGCTGAACATTTTATTCCAGTCTACGTTATCGAAAGCCTTTTCTAGGTCTATAAACGCCAAGTATGTTGGTATGTTGGTTTGTTGCTATGCCTAGAAAGACATTTAAAAAAAAAACAGTTGAAAAATATGCAGTAAATAAAAAGACAGCCTTTCGATTTTCGGAGAAAAGGAGAATTTTGAGGCAATTTTCTTTGTTGGTAATATATGCATGCACGCATGTACTGAGCTTAATATAAAGTGGAGTTGTGCTTATAAAATTTTGAGAAAATTGACCCCAAAAACTATCTATCCCCTGGATATATTGATTACAAAATTCTATCAACAAATTTCCACATATAAACTAGTCTTTGTACAAAATTTCAACAAAATCGGTCTATTCAGTCAAACGTTATTAAGCTTCAAACACGCCTACACATGTACAAATGTATGTACAAACGTTACTTCCGCCTCTTTTTTTTGGGGTTTTTGGGGTTCCTGGATCAAGAAAATGCAAAAAAAAAAGCCACAAAACTATTTTTGAGAGATATGGTAATCACTCAAAAATTGCACTCACTTTCCTTCTTGCAGCATAGCACTGGAGCTATGATGCGAGAAAAGTAAAATGAAAGTATTGGTTATCTTTACAGGTGAATAAGAACTCTTTCAATGACACTGTATGTTCACAATTACTTTTCCTTTTTCTAACTTCATCACATACCAATTCACTACAAATTTTCAATATATGTACCTACATATACAGAGTGCCCCATATAAAACGCAACCCAACCTTATATTGGTAGGTATTGAAATAATAAAAAGGCAGGTGTAAATGTAAATGTCATTTTTATTATTACCATCCATTACCTTACGTTTAGAGTAAATGTTGGAAGTGGCCGCCATCTTCTTGAATACAAGCTTCATTTCTTTTTACAGCGTTTCTTGCAACTTTTTTCAAAGTTTGTGGCTGGATATTTAATACAGCTTGTTCAATATTGACTTTCAATCGTTCAAGTGTTCGTGGTTTGTTGCTGGCAGGCTTTTCCTTTGAGGAAACCCCGTAGAAAAAAATCCGCCGCAGTCAAATCTGGAGATATTGGTGGCCACAAGCCTCGACCGATAAGATTACCAAAGAATTCCTCGACGAAATCAGAAGTTGAACCTGCGTAGTGCGATGTCGCACCGTTATGTTGTAGCCAACAGTGTTTGTCTTCCTCTTCCAAGAGTGCAAAGAACTGAAATAAAATATCCTGATATCGTTCTGCATTAATGGTGTACTCGAAAAAAATAGGACCGATTATTTTCTTCCGCGATATCGCACACCACTTTTGCGGATGTAATTGTTTTTCGTGATAAACGTGGGGATTTTTAGCGCTCCAAATTCTACTGTTTTGGCTGTTTACGTAGCCATCCAAATGAAACCGTGCTTTATCTGTAAAAAATAACGAATCGATAACATTAATTCCCTCGCGTAGAAATCGACGGAAACTTTGACAATATTGTAGCCGTTTTTCTTTGTCAGGCTCAAGAAGCTGATGAACCGTTTGAATGCGATAAGGTCGTAATTGTAATCGTTTGGTCGCCCGATGAACAGTTGATTTAGACAAATTAATTTCAGCAGACAAATCTGATCGATTTATTTGGCGAGGCGAGTAATCGGTCTTTGATTTCAGCGACTGTATCTGTATTCAACACTGACGCAGATCTTTTGTGTTCCTTGTTATTAACAGAACCGGTCTCTCTAAATTTTGCGATTGACCTTAATAATGATGTTTTGTTAGGAGCCGGTTTATCTGGGTACTTATAGCGAAACAAATCTTGCACTGCAACCGCTGATTTCGTACTGAAGTACGACTCGACAATGAAAACACGTTCATCTAGCGAAAACACCATCTTGTCTCTAGTGATACACTGAACGTTATGATTGCATTGTTGTTACTATCGTCGCCGCGATGTTCAGATTTTGGAAGAGTCCATTTCAGTAACGAGTAGGGGAATAAGCTTGACTTTTGAAATTTCATGGATGAGTGATTGATGGGTTGCATTTTATATTGGACATCCTGTATATATATATATATATATATATATATATATATATATATATATATATAAACTTATAATCTTACAGATCATGTTAGTGAGCGAAAAGTAACTACTGTCCTGCGAATAAAAGAAACATGTAAATGTTTTCCTGGAACTGTGACACAGGAATTCTGATGTTAATATGCACAGTCGAGTACGACAGTAAACCGCAGAATGCGTGGGAATTGGAATTTGATTTTTAGCGGTATAACTTTTAAAATACGCACGGCTTAATAAAAGTAGAACAAACTTTTGAAAAGATGTAAATGCAATCATCAGGTTTAGTGAGATTTTTACTGTGTTCAGAAAACGGCAAAAATTTGGTCAGCCTAAATATGGTTAGAGCTTCCTAAACATCATACAAATCTATCTTATTTAAGACACAAATTACTAAGTTTAACTAAGTTTGCAGATTATAGTGGTAAAAGTTATAACTGACTGTATGATCCTGTACAAAAAATGTATCGTTTGAATAAATTTTAAATTAAAACATATTTCCTGTTAAATGACATGAAAAGGATTTCCGAAATGAAGCAGCAAAATTATTTTTGTTGGCAAAAAAATCTTTTCGAAAAAACCGTTTCAATGGACATGAGTCAATTACCACCCACTACTTAGGATCCTTTCAAGGGAACTCAGCTATTCTAAAGTCGTATCGGACAAAATTTTATACTGGAGAAAATTTATGGTTTATTAAATGGACAGTTTTACTCAATGACAATTACAATTTAAAAAATTATAAATTTACTTAGTGCCATAATGTAGTGGTGTATAATTCGCTAATGTTCGTCTATAAGTTTTGTTATGGTGACATGTTTCACGTATATCAACAAATGCACTACGCAAACACAAATTCTATTTGTTAATATCATTCCCGCTGTAATTACAGAGAATATAGTTACTCAGAAAATAAACCGTTATCTATACTAGACTCAGCGAATGTACAAGCTTGTGACGTCACGACCAGATTGCGTATTACTACTCGTCCTGAAAACATCGACTCCGCGTATCAAATCGAAGTATTACTCATTATCACATTGTACGCGGTAATAACTATCATATTTACTTTTACTAATTATAAAAAATACGTAATTAATTCTTTCATAACCTTTATTTGTACCAAATTATTCATTTTTAATAATAAATAAAAATTTACTTCAATTTTCTACATGCAACTAATTCAAACTTCTAGCAAGTTCACGATCCTCGCTAAACAAATTACTATCACTTTTATCTTTCAGTGGTTCCAGTTTTTCAGACTTTTTAAAAATATTTCTTACTTTTTCACAATAGGGTTTCCAGTCATCTTCACTCATGGAATTAATTTTCTGCGTAGTTAATTTTTCAACATTTGTGAATGAAAATGTTGTTACTCGCCACATGTATTTTTATGGCTGACCATACCATCTCGATCGGACTCAAATCAGGATGGTACGGTGGGAGTCTAAGAACACGATATGTTTTTTTTTCAAAAGTTCATTCAAGTGATATTTTTGTACTTTAGTTTTATATACCTTTACTAACTCAAATAACTGTGGTTTCAGCATTTTTGAATTGTACGGAATATGAGTTTTCTCCAGCTAATCGGTCATATCTTTTCTTCTGGGGTTAGAATTTGGCCTGTATTATGAAAAGGGAGTTACCAACAACTACTATGACATTGGTGGAAAATTTGGAATCAATTTTCCACGCGCTCATTTCATGAAATTGTCTGTATTCATGTTTTCATGGTAGTCCCCACTTTCAAACTGGTTTTCAAAGTTAGTAATGCGTTCGAAATAAAACCGATTTCTCCTCCAGCATGAATTACTATTAAACGGTCACCTTTATTAATCGGCACGTGAAATCCCTCAACAATACTATCACATCACCACGAATTTGTCAAATAATGCGAACCAAAAACGTACGTTTCATCCAAAAAACAAATGAAGCATTGCTTTTTTATACTTAGCCATCGCCTGCAAATATTCAATTCTCTTCCACCTGATATCGGATTTCTCAATTAAAAGTTTTCTGTTATTTTCAGTTTCACGCCATTTGAAACCTATCTCTTTCAGAATAACAGCTAAAGTTGATTCACTGCCTTTAAAAATCAATACATGACTGAAGTTCTTGCCTTATTTTTTTAAAAGTAGGTAATACATTCTTCTTTGAATGAAATTCATGAACTGTTCTTTTAATTACACCTAAATCAAACCTGTCCAGTCCACTGACAGGTTTTGAAAGTCGTTTATCCTTTTTCGACGTGCTTAAAGAACACGATTGGAATGTTGATTGAAGAATCATGTACTTTTTTCTCTTCTGAGTTTTTGAACCTATGTTCTTCATATTCCACAAGCAGCAGCAATTCTTTCTTCGCATTTTTGAATGCCAATTATATGTTTGTAGTCATTTTAAACCTAGAACTCCATATAAATTTGCCTTCATTAATCTCTTGCGCATTTTGTGGAAAGAAACTCAGTCATTTGCTTTTCACGTTATTTCGTCTAAAACATAATCTATTACTGTCGTCCGGTGAACACCAAAATCTCCCACTTCAGTCGGAAAGCCTGGGTTTGCAAAATATTGAAGAAATATTTCCATTTTCTGCTTTGATGATAATGCTCCTCCCCTTTTCTCGTTTACTTCGCCCGGTAAGAAAATGTCACATAAACGATTACCTGATACTTCTTCAAAACCGAGTAGCTCTTTACAACGCCTTGGACTAACATACCGTCGATTTTTGTAATTTTTTCTATCACGAAAATTCATAAATACAGCCATAACTGATTATAAGGTTGGTGTGGAGGTATCTTAAAAATCAAAAGTAATTTCTTATAAGAATAAGCATTTTGTAACTTTTATTCACATTCTTTTAAGAAATTACTTATGCAGGATCAGTATTTGTGTGTAGTTATCAGCAATTACTTATAAGGAAAAGAAATACCTGATAAGATAAAAGTATACAAATTTCTGATATTTTATTCTCAAGTAATTTCTTAAAAAACAATCGAGAAGTGTAATTACTGATTTTTATTTACAACACCCATATATGCATACTAGACTGGCATTTATGTTTCAAACACAGCCCTTACCACCGTCCCATCCACCGTTAAACTCTTCAAAATTTAGCGTAATGTCATATGGTTATTTCTACAAGAATTTTGACGTATTCAGTGACCTTCTAAAAATTACAATTATCATCTCTTTATCATACCATAAAAATGTATGAAAGTCAAAAGTTAATTTTCAGTGATCACTGAAGATGATTGCAAAGACGACGCAGAAGAAGCTTTGAAGTAAATGATTTTAAGAAACCTTTTATTATACAATTTGGCTTAATTTGTCGTAACAGAAATTTTAATTTATTTTAAATTTATTCCAAATAAATAAATGTTAATGTGTGTGTGTGTGCGCGCGCGTGTGTGTAAAATACATATAGTTCTTTAGAATAAGGAATTTCAACAAAAAAATTGTAGATTGATAAAAAATAACTTTTAATCTTACCTTCACCTTCATTAATTTGTTTGCGAAAATGTACCCTGTCGATTAATTTTAAAAATTGGTTTGGGTATATGTGGTTAAAATTTTCAAAACATTAATTAACTTTTTTACAGATTTTAATTCAATAAGTTTTTTTTTTAAACAACATTTAAAGTAGAATGCAACCTGGATGAATAAGGAAAAAAACTAAAAGGAAGTTAGATCCTAAGAATATTTAAGATTTTACAGCGTTCAATTAGAACTAAAATGAAAATTTATTTTTATCTTTCGTCAAAACCCATGTAATTCTTAAAAACTGGACGAATAACAAATTAACAGACTCAGATTATAACACACCAAAATAATAGTTTTAACGCAAAATCTACAAAGTATTCAATAATTTAAATAAATCTAAAAATATTTTTTTAATAAATACTATTATTAAGAGATAAAATAGAATTTTACCCAACAACTAATAAAACGAATGTTTTGATTATTATAAAATTTAACTATAAGCTTATCTAATCATCCCACAATTTGTCTCGCGTTTCTTAGTTAAATCAACAACACACAGTAATGTTGAAAACATAAAACTTAGGATAAACTTTAACGTTGCTGACGTAGATAGGTAGCAGCTAGAATTAAATTCTGTTTGTACATACACAGTTACCTACTTACTTACTTACTTACTTACTCACCAAAGCAAATGAACTTTAGGGCTTGATCCGTCAACACTCAGTTAAGCCAACAATTTCCCGTTTCAACTTTAGTTAAGTGCAGTAATAGTAATAGAACAATGTCTACAAAAGTCACAAATTAATTTAAGTTTAACATCGGCAATAAAGGCCATTTAATCTAAGCTAAGTTTTCTGGATTACATTAAACTAATCATAAATGGAATTAGTTAATTAACTAACTAACATAAAGCACGTTCAAAGATAGAATCGTATTAATTTACTTCCTTTTTAATAAAGCAGTTTAATTAAACCTTGAAGTGCAATCGTGTTCTCATATAAGTTATAAGCGATTCATTTTCTTCATCACAGCATTACTTGTATTTTTAAACATATTTCAGCGGACTATCCTACGATAACATTTTGTTAATTATAATAAAAGTAAAAAAAAAAAATAATGAAGTTGTTTAAGGAAGTATATATGTTTTTCTAATAGCACCAACAGACTGATGCTTGACAACAATAACGATTTTACTATGTATGTAAAAAAGATTTAATAACTCGTGAAGAATATCACGAAGTGAAGCAAGTTTTGGTGGAGGCGAAGAAAATAACTACTACTATACGAATCGTCGGCGACTACCCAAATTTCAGTTAAACAGTATTAAATTATAACTTGGAAATAACAAATATATTCGGTTTACCTTAACTTGTTTCTGTATAGATAGTGTATTAGATTCTAATGTATGAAAAATAATTTATTAAATAATAAGCTTTATTAATACGTGCCGTATAACCCAATACGCGGATATCATAAGTGATGCGAACCGTTATGCAGCAGTTATCTAGGAAGTTCACTAAGAGGACCAATAGATGACATGAAAAAGCTTTGTTTTAAGCTGTTGAATTCAAAGCATAAATGGTTAAAAGTACGTCATCTCGTTGTAACTACAGTTTTTATCAGGGTACGTTGAGTCGAGGAAGGGTCAACAGCTCTCTTAGCCTCTTCTATTTAAATTAGACACAACTAACTACTTTGCTCTGGTTAAACTGAAAATTATACAGTAATGAAAATAACATGCAATTTTAATCGATTAAATTATAAAAATAAAATGGCGTTTTTTCGTCTTGAATCAAACACATTTTAAATCCTTCAGTAACTGTCTGTATCTGTATAATGCTACTAACAAACAATTGGTGAAGGTTAAACGTTTTCCGACTGACGTGAAAAAACGCTGGTTTATTGATCTAATTTATTATCTTTGAAAATATAGATAATTATAAAGGATTTTATAATCTATATATAGAAAAATATTAAGTTCGTTTGTGTACAGCTTCAAAAACTCAAAATGTTCTGCACCGATTGAGCTTAAATTTTAGCAAGATATATAACCCGCATCAAAGATTGTTTTCATATATTTTTAATAAATCTATCTATTTATTTTTAATTTGTACAGTTTTTTAATAAATAAGAGGCTAATAAATCAGATGGAAATGTAAACAAAGGAAAAACAATCAGATCAATGCAAGATGGCCGTTGCCAATGTAAACAAAATCACAACTGATTAAGTAACAAATTTCTTTGTTAGGTTAAATATTCGCTTTTGTCTGAATTAAATATTCACTTTAATCGAGGTACTTTTGTGTGATCATGTCGTGATTGAGCTGCGCCTTTTACCAAATCGTAAGTAGAGGTTATGTTTTATATGAGAGATGGTCATAAAAAATATTAATTTTTTATAATTATTATTTAACTATTTTATTTAACTAATATTTTACTTATTTATTTAAATTTATGTATTTAGTTAATATTATTAATTTTCAGCCACTTGTCAATACTGTCTGTCCTGTGTCTCATTGTTGTCGAGCTGCAGGTATGAGATCCATGAGAGATATGTGAAAAAAGTTTAAATAAATTGTTTTGGCCTTTTCAAAATGAAAATATTCGTTATTAAACTTTTTGTCCTTTCTGTAATGGGTTTCAACCTAAAGCTGTGAGAGCCATAAGAGCCATATTTCTATTTCAGTGAAAACCAAAATAATGCCTCGCAGAATATCGATTGCAGATTGCAATTCCCAATACGGTTGGCATTTGCAATCACAATCAATAAAGCTCAAGGTCAATCTTTAGAACTGTGAGGTTTAGATTTAGATGCGGATTGCTTCTCACATGGACAACTGTATGTTGCGTGTTCCCAAGTCGGCCAACCAGATAGCCTTTATATCTACGCAGACAGTGGAAAAACCAAAAATATTGTATATCCACAAGTATTGCAAAATTAAACTTCTATAAAACGTATCCTTTGGTTTTGTTTCTCATTTATCGTCCATGCAACCACAATGTGCCACAGCGAAGGGTGGCGGGAACAGCTAGTATTTTATAAATATAAAAGTAATGACGAGTAACTGGACCAAGTGATGAGTAATAATTAAATCAGATTAACGAGAATAAGCGAGCGGTCGGTCGGAATAATAGATTGCCTTAACATAGTTTCAGATAATCCGATGGCACTACAATACCTTTAATGTAAAACTACTTATCTTCGACGTAAAATAAGATACGTAAAATCAGAATCGATCAAATGTAATGAGAATGTAAATTGAGCTCAGGCTTCCTTAAATCGTCACGGGATTTCTGTTCGGCTAGGAATCAGACAGAAACTGATGTGAATATCGTAACGGCAATAATATAGACCCATGTACGGTAGAAATTACTGAATTAGCAAATAAGTCGGTTAGATCTTTTAATGCGCTAACTGAATCACCATACACAGTAGTACGGTGGTATCCAATTACAATGTGATATGTAATCAAACGTATTACATAATGCTAAGTATTCGATTTAATTTGGCACGACAAACAAATAAGTCTGGAAAACGATTTCTTATAATTTAAAAAATTCAATTTTTGAATTAAGTTATTTAAAAATAAATGTTTACTTTACTTACCTAATACGGCAATATTAATCAATCAATCAAAATCTGCTGGCAAGTGCGACTGGACCCCTAGAAAGTAAAATGAAAATTTAGCCAAATGGTAACATCAATACAAAATTTAAAAGTATACGGAAGTACCATTAAAATAATGACAAATGAAATGTTAAGAACAGAATCTTACTTGAAATTCAATTTCCAATCGTAAAAATATCACCAACTATAACATAAAAACTTAACCATCAAATCTTTGTGAAGAATATGATGAAGAAAACGCTCGTACTTGTAATGAATTCGCCGACTAATATATAGGGAGATAATCAATATTCTCCTCTGTATTGCGTAACTCATTTTTCCTCAATTAAACCAGCTAAAGAAAGGAAACATTCTTCCATTAGGTTGCGTCACTTTTTGAATACTCTTATTTAAAAAAAAAAATTATTAGTAAAAATAAAAACTGGAATTATGTTTTTTTTCAAAGAGGCTAACGAAATATTAGAGAATGAAATTATAAAAAAATAATAACTATGTCGAAATATGTAGAGGCAATATAATGTAAAAGGAACGGGGGAAACAGAAAACTACTGAGGTTTACGAAAAAAAAAACACCGTAAACTAACATTACAGTTTTAGGAAATTATTTCACAATGATCAATGTAAGCACCTGCTACTCGTAAAATAACTTTTCAGTTAAATAATTCAAAAATGATAAATAAAAAATATCGATTTTAATTTTGAAATACAAGTATTAACGTTAACAATGAACATGATTCTTCATTAAAAAAATGATAATACATATCTTATGATAACAGGAGGGTCGCATAACTTTACCAGTTTACATACACATGTAGTTTCTAAATATTAATAACATAATTATGTAATATTTAGAGGGCAATTACGAAAATGTTCAGTAATTGGAATAAAATTCTTAGTAAAAGTGTTGGGTGTCGGTTTACCCTCTTGACCGAATGTACGTGCGTTTTATATGGGATACCCTGTACTATACTTTGAGTATAATTTCTATAAAAAAAACTCAAACAACAATTTGTTATAATTTCCTGGCATTGGTTATTTATTTTTATACAGATGGAGTGGAAAAATAATTATACATGAAAAAAGTTACCTAAGATTTGTGTTTTGGGGTGGGGGTAATTTATCATCGTGTTTTATAGTAAAATTATCATTATATGTTTAAATAAAACAAAGAAGTTGTAAGAATTAAAAAAAATCGGTATTTTTTCTGCTCCTTATCTCCAAGAGAACTTTTTGATTTTTCTAGATTTATGATAAATGGAAGAAACTAAAAAATCGTCTGAAAAAATGTACAACCGTTAAAAAAATGTTACCTAAGAATTTTTTTTTGGGGTTGGGAGTGAATTGTGCTGAAATTTTATTGTAATATTATTGTTAAAACTTTTTAAAAAGAACCTTTTTAATAGAACCATTATCTAACATACAACAATCTATATTCACAATTTATCTTTTCATTTTAGTTTTGAGAATAAAGAAAACAAATATTAAGAATGATTTTAAAATTAATTACTTTACCAGACGTGAAATCTAAAATTTGTTTCATAAAATACATACACAAGCGCATAACGGAAATTAAACTGATTGCATATAAACCGATCTTATAAAAATCTATTCACTTTTCTTTTATAAAATTTAATTACAGTGATTTAAACTAATTTATACAATTTATATTGTATAAATTAGTATATCTAATTTATACAATTAGAAGTGTTAGGAGAAGACCAATTTGGTTTCAGGAAAAGTATAGGGACAAGGGAAGCAATTTTAGGCCTCAGATTAATAGTAGAAGGAAGATTAAAGAAAAACAAACAAACATACTTGGCGTTTATAGACCTAGAAAAGGCAATCGATAACGTAGATTGGAATAAAATGTTCAGCATTTTTAAAAAACTAGGGTTCAAATACAGAGATAGAAGAACAATTGCTAACATGTACAAGAACCAAACAGCAACAGTAATAGTTGAAGAACATAAGAAAGAAGCCTTAATAAGAAAGGGAGTCCGACAAGGATGATCCCTATCACCGTTACTTTTTAATCTTTACATTGAACTAGCAGTCAATGATGTTAAAGAACAATTTAGAATTCGGAGTAACAGTACAAGGTGAAAAGATAAAGATGCTACGATTTGCTGATGATATAGTAATTCTAGCCGAGAGTAAAAAGGATTTAGAAGAAACAATGAACGGCATAGATGAAGTCCTACGCAAGAACTATCGCATGAAAACAAACAAGAACAAAACAAAAGTAATGAAATGTAGTAGAAATAACAAGGTCCATCTTTGTTATTTCTACTTTTGATAATTTTGATAATTTCTAATATTTTAAACCTCTTAAACCTGTGTTTACCTGTGTAAACCTGTGACGGAATACCTATAGAATTACTGCGCAGTGCAGGTAAGGAAGCGATTGATAGATTATAAAAACTGGTGTGTAATATTTATGAAAAAGGGGAATTTCCGTCAGACTTCAAAAAAAGTGTTACAGTAATGATACCAAAGAAAGCAGGGGCAGATAAATGTGAAGAATACAGAACAATTAGTTTAACTAGTCATGCATCAAAAAACTTAACTAGAATTCTATACAGAAGAATTGAGAGGAGAGTGGAGGAAGTGTTAGGAGAAGACCGATTTGGTTTCAGGAAAAGTATAGGGACAAGGGAAGCAATTTTAGGCCTCAGATTAATAGTAGAAGGGATTAAAGAAAAACAAACCGACATACTTGGCGTTTATAGACCTAGAAAAGGCATTCGATAAAGTATTGAAATGTAGTAGAAATAACAAAGATGGACCACTGGATGTGAAAATAGGCGGAGAAAAGATTGTGGAGGTAGAAGAATTTTGTTATTTGGAAAGTAGAATTACTAAAGATGGACGAAACAGGAGCGATATAAAATGCCGAATAGTACAAGCTAAACGAGCCTTCAGTAAGAAATAAATTTGTTTACATCAAAAATTAATTTAAATGTCAGGAAAAGATTTTTGAAAGTGTATGTTTGGAGCGTCGCTTTACATGGAAGTGAAACTTGGACAATCGGAGTATCTGAGAAGAAAAGATTAGAAGCTTTTGAAATGTGGTGCTATAGGAGAATGTTAAAAATCAGATAGATGGATAAAGTGACAAATGAAGAGGTATTGCGGCAAATAGATGAAGAAAGAAGCATTTGGAAAAATATAGTTAAAAGAAGAGACAGACTTATACGCCACATACTAAGGCATCCTGGAATAGTCGCTTTAATATTGGAAGGACAGGTAGAAGGGAAATATTGTGTAGGCAGGCCACGTTTGCAATATGTAAAACAAATTGTTAGGGATGTAGGATGTATAGGGTATACTGAAATGAAACGACTAGCACTAGATAGGGAATCTTGGAGAGCTGCATCAAACCAGTCAAATGACTGAAGACAAAAAAAAAACAATTTATTGTTACACATTTTTTTAACGTGTTTATATAAATATCAATTATCAAAATGAATAAATATTATTCTATTATTATTATTTTAACCTGATTGATGATTATGCTGACTAGAAAAAGGACATTGTTTCGAAGAATAATTATTTACATGTCTTACGTTTAACAATAACAAAAAAAATGTCAAAAAATATGATTGTTATTATAATTAATAACACAACGAATAGTACAGGATGAAAAGAATGACAAAACATGAAGTAGTTGGTTTTATATATATATATATATATTTAAAAATTATTCATTAACATAAATATAATGTGGTTTAAATTAGTATGTTTTGTTACACCCGATTTCGAGTACTCAATTCTTTCTTTACAGCAAGAAAGTCTTTAAGAAATTCTTTTTAAAGAAGCAAGCCGGCACAGTATTCAGATGTTAATGAAGCAAGAAAAGTTTTTTAAAGTACGACTTATTCAGCAGAAAACTTGAAGAATCCACGGTAGAAAAATATAAAAGATTTCAAAAGTAATCTCATTTCGAAAAAAAAGGAGAAGCTGTAGTGAAATTAACTTTACAAAAGAGTAAAGAAAAAGAAAAAGCTGGATTTTAAAATACAGTAAAAAGAGCATTTTCTGGATGAATTACGAGAAAAATTAGGAATAAACAAACCAGACTAAAAAAAAATAAATTTAAATTAATTATATTTTCTATCTTAACCCGACCGGTAGAACTGCAGTATACAAAATATCTCACAAAAAAAATCGGAATTTAAAATATCAAACTACATTTATTACTATTTTATAACTGTGTCTCATATTTTACAAAATGAATTGTAGTAGTCGACGAAAACAGCGGGGAAAAAACATTTATTTACGTAGAAACATTTCAAAATTATTGTGAACGTTTACATTACGGAAGTGAATTTAATACTTCGTAAAACATTTGACATCTGACCAAGATCGGAATCAAGAACCTTCTGGTTGTAAGATAAACATTTACTTTTAATTTTATAAATAAATCACCAGTTGAAAAAACACCGTTTAAATAAATAAATAAATAAATATAGAAAGGATTAAATTTTATATACAAAACTGGAAATCAAAGTGTTAGAACCGAATCACACTGAAAGAAAAGCAAAATAGTGTAGTTATTAAAACTAAGTAATGGAAGCAAAGTCGGCCGCAAGAAACAAAACATTATAATAGGCCTATTTTACAACCCAAGGCCGATTGGTGTTCCGGTTCGTTTGTGTGTTCTACACGATTGATTTAAAAGATTTCTTTTTTTTTATACAGCACGTTTAACAACGTCGAGTATTTCAGTTAAGTTCTGCTTTTGTAATTTACCTAAGTTATATATAAAATAGACTTTAAAAGCAATTTATGTAATTCATTTTTATTTTTATTACTTTCTAACTCCTCAACTTTGCCCTATCTTGAGAGCAGCTTCAAAATTTTACTATATTTTAGGTTCTTAAATAACAAAAGTATTAAAGTACTATGTTATTAAAATAGCGATAGTATTAAAATACATTTTTGAAAATGGACGGGGAAATTATATGTACACAAAAATCTTTGATAATTTTACTACATCACACAGTCAACAGACAAATCGACTGAGATAGAACTAAACATATCTATTTGGCAACGATATATCTTCTCATACCTAACAGACAACTACAAAATCTACATTCCAACTAACGTCTTTCAACAATTTATTTATCCCGCAATATTATTGTTATTTAAGAACGCTCTGAATTAGCGTAAATAATGCAATATTTGATTCATACGAATTTAAAAAACCCTAATTACTGTATTAAAATCCCTCATCTTAAGTATAAATACACTGTTGCTATAATAAAATAAATAATAGTTGGGGAATCATAAAATTTCTACCTTTCATCCGAAAAGTTCCGGGTTCGAATTCCGGTAAGACTACATTTTTTCGTAAGTTTTTCAACGTATTTTTCATACGTATAAAGTTTCAGTTCCATATTTTCACGCCAGCTTCGACCTTAGGAGATGAATTAATCATATATTCAACTGAACAGAAAGAAATAACACACCGATAAGGCATACGAACTAAATTTTACATGGAAAATAACTATTTCTTATTGTATAGTTTGTTGTGTAAAACAATAATTAAGATGACAACGGAATCATACACTTGTAAAAAAATTGTTGGTTTTTTTTTAATACTATCTTCCTTTCGTAATAGTTAACATAACCAACCAGTGCTGCTCCTTGGTCAGACTAACGGATAATTTTTTGAACGTAATATCCTTGTACAGTCGCATCTAGAAAAATTTTAATCATCTCTTTATTTTTTATAACAAGGTACAAATAATATCCTCCTGTTTGTCTGTTAACAAACTAAAAAGTTTACGCGATTGATCGGTAAATTACCTTAAAAACATGATTTTGTACAAACAATAAAATAAAAAATTAATTTTTCCATTTTCTAATAAATACTTTCCGATTTAAATAATACATCCTTCTTCACTCCAGTTCAGTGTTCATAAATCTATCATCATTCAGCCCAAAAAACAAACCAGGCCGTACAATTTTGGAGGAAAAAATTATTCAGAATATATATTATTCTGTAAGTTATATTATTATTCTGTAAGTTATATTATTGTAAGTTATATTATTAGTATATATTATTCTGTAACCTCTTTAAAAAATAAACCATTACCATTTAATAGTAGGTTATAGTTTACAGGAGGTGTGAAATTACGAAACTTTTTCAAAACTTAATTATCTGAAAGAGTTCTCCAAAATATATGTACATATAAATACATACGTATACATATAATTCTAGGTGTCCGACTAAATCACGCACACGTAATTTTGCTTTCAGTAAAAAATTAGCAAATGCTTCTTATTCTCTACTTCGTTTCAGAGTATTTTATTTTGAAATAAATCAACCCTTCTACTAATTTTGAACACTTCTACAACGCTACTTTTCAAAAGATTTTATTCATCGTTTTCTGATTATTGTACTGTTTTGTTTTGCTTCTAAAAATACTATAATCAATAGATATGTGAAGTCGAGTTATGACGAGTTATTATTAAGTCGAATTATTATTTCCACCAGAATCCTGGCAGGCTAAGTTCATTCCAACACCAGTTTATGAATTGATAGCCAGTTTACTAAATTTATATTAAAACTATTAATAACAGTTTGATGGCAATATATGTGATATCTTCTTTTTTTTTCTTCTCTACTCCCCTGGGCCGGACCGACTTGATGGTATTACACCACCCAGGGGAGTGTCCGTTACTCTAATAGGCCCTGCCCGCCTACCGGCTATATACCGGCATGGCAGGTCAGGCTTACCGGTGGCTCTTTTGAGATTTTTTATTCTCTATTATGTCCTCTATGGAACCACATCATACCTACAAGTCGTGATGTGACCCCCGGATCTTTCATAATACTCTCTTGTCTCTACAGCACACCCCAAGGAGTCCTCAGCGGATCATTGAAACCACCACACCTAAGCATGCTGGCTCTCACCGTTGAGGCTGTCCACCTAACCTAACATACTAGAAACCCGTACTTCTTTCATCTTCATTCTTCTGTTTTAGTACTGTCTTTATATAAACAGCGACCTTCCTCCAGTTCTCCTTACTGCTGAGCATGAAATCCATGGTCTCCTTCGGCGTTTTTCCATGAATACCCGCGTCGTGTCTTAGTCTAATCCATTTATTACATACTAAAAACGTATGCTCAGAATCATCGTCCTGTTCGCAGTACATGCACGCGGGTTCATTCCTTCTTCGCACCTTATGGAGATAACCATCTCCATTAGATATATGTGATCTCTAATGAAAGCGTTACAGAACTACAGTTGTGGTGTTCATACAGAGAATGTGTATGAATTACAGTTGAGGTTATTAATGTAGTGCGTTTTATCAGGAACGTGAGATTCTGAACTTAAGCGAGTGCGTCAAAACGGTGAAGAGATGACTTAGAAAATCTACGAAAACTATCGCCGATGTTAAATGTGAAATCAGTATTAGAAAAGGTATGTAAAATTACTTTTAAAACTACATTTTCTTCATTAAGTATGGGCTCACAAATACGCTAAGTACGAATTTTTATGGTAAAGACTTAAAAACGGTTCACGATAGGACCCGATACGAGTCACTGCGGGAGAGCGTAAATAAACGCAGTTCATAGAAATGTAGAACAAATAGTAAAAATGCTCGATTTGTATATTTCCTAACACGTGCTACGAGATTTACATTGAACAGACATCTTTGAATGCATCTTTATTGTTATAGTGGCTTTCCAAACTCCGGAATAGAAACTTCATAATATAAAACTTCCAAAAATACAAACTATATATACACACACACATATATATATATATATATATATATATATATATATATATATCTATATATATAGATTAGAACAGGTGTCAGGATTCACAAACCAGTACCGTGCTCAGTGTTGAAAAGAGGAAGGGATACAGAGGACGAAGCGAGCGCGTTTGAGTGAGTAAGTGAATGGGAGAGTGAAAGGAAGAGAACGAATGAGGGTTATAGAGGTAAGTAGGATGAGGAAATTAAACACCTTATCGATCGGCACGCCTCGAATACAAATTGCCTGCTCTTGTGGAAATTAAAGTAGTCCAGAGTGAGGGTTTATGTTCCTTTTATGAATGGTTGCGCACCCTTCTTACTCGGCAAAATGAACTTTGTCCCCAAAACCAGAATAAATCCAAATTACTAAGAATCATTTCATATTCCACTAACATTACACCATACATAAAAAAAACCCCAAAAAACTTTCTAAACTAAATGGACAGTGACACCAAACTGACAAAAGCAAATTAGCAACTTAATGCAGCAAAACTATATAAAAACAATAACGATAGAGAAAATAAAATCAGTTAGATTAGAAAAAAAAAACGTTAAAAATATTTACGGTACGGTAAAAATAAAAAGAATGACGAAATAAAAATGATTAACATTCGATAAAGTTAGAAACTTTTTATATTTACTACGATTAATTACAGCCCACTGGAATAAGTTTATTATAGAATTATTAAAAAACAAACGAAAAAAATATATGTATAAAAGTTATTTACCGAAAAAATTAATTGTTTTAATACATTTATAAAGTACTCTTAAAAAAGAAAAATAATAAAAATTTGGTGCATTAATTAACATCACCAAATAATAGCGCTTTTGGCTTTTATCCATAAGGTTCTAGATTTGAATACCTGTCAAGAATGGCGTTTTATGTAACCGTTAAAAATATCTATCATATCATATTCTCATGAAAAATATTTGAAACTTGTAAATTGAAGAATAAATTAATAGTTTATTAACATTTTACTTCTGACCGTCTCAACCTGTTGGCTTACTTTACAATTATTCTTCTTTAAATGAGACTTTATCAAAACGGCAACAGTTTTACATCATTAGTAATGGAAAAATTCGTTTCCTAAAACCTAGTTTTATAAATTTTTCTGAATATTTTTGAACTTCTGTTTTTGTTCGTCATCTGGATAAAAAAAATAACAAAAACCCATAATATATTATTTAAATAGGATTTATAATGTTTTAATTTAAGCTTTCTTAACTTCATTGTATGACACACAGCCACCACAATAAACAAATGGTTTCTTCACTGCGGCCACGCGGTCCCCCCAACCCCTTCCCGGACACACGTGTGTCTGGAGATTAATATTATGTGGAATAAAGAACTACTGTTTGCTTCTGAAAAGGCAATCGCCGCCCCAAAACCGCCATCGCGAATAGGTACCACCAAATTGTAAGTTCCATATTCCCTTTCTTTTCAAGAAAGAAGAATGAGGGAACGAGCCCAGCAGTCACCTGCCCAGCATGGAAGAAGGAAGAAACCTGCACTTTCCCCCGTTCAGCCCTTCGGGGCCTCGGGAATACTAAGGTTAATGGTATGTAACTTCGGTTACTACCGATTCTCGAAAAGTGCAGGCCAAAGAAGAATGAAGAGGTCATCGGAAGAAGAAGAAGAAGAAGGAAGACCCTCTAGCCCAGCAGAGATGCGTCCTGAAAGGCAGCTATAACAGAAGTGGATGAAGAGCTTCTACACAACCCTTCCTTTAAAACTTACATATAAATTAACATAAATCAGCAATTGCGACTCCTCCGGAAAAGGGGGCGCATTGCTCCCTCCTCCCTCCATATAGTTAGTGCCCCGTTGTGGCGTATTCCTGCTAGCATATGAAGCGTTAGTACCGAAAGGACTTCAGTGGACGGTGTAAAGGGGAATTACGTCGGGAGGACAGGTTGCATAAGCCTTCCGTGGTCGGCCCATAAAATGGGTTCGATAACGCTGGTTTAACAACGGATTGGAATGCAACTAAATCCGTCCTTAAAAATACTAAATATTAAATAAGACAAAACTTGAAAAATTAGACCCGTCACAAAAAATAAACTTTTAAAAACACGCCCGATTTGAATCATCCAGCAGCAAGGGACTCTGTCCAGGTTCTGCGATCCGAAGGGAAAATCTATAAACTCCCGCTAACTTTGCATTCCATTCCATTCCATTTTATGACAGCTTATGATAGAGTACCTTGGTAAAGAGTTGAAATTGCGCTAATTTTTAAGCCAACTGATTTATAAAAATTTATTAAAAAACAATCAAGGAAAGTAATTACTGATTTTTATTCACATCACCCATATATGCATACTAGACTGGCATTTATGTTTCAAACACAGCCCTTACCACCGTCCCATCCACCGTTAAACTCTTCAAAATTTAGCGTAATGTCATATGGTTATTTCTACAAGAATTTTAGCGTATTCAGTGACCTAAAAATTATTAGCGTATTCAGTGACCTAAAAATTACAACTTTCATTTCTTATCATAATACCACAAAAATCGAAATTTCTTTTAAAATCTCTGAAACCTTAACTATTTTTAATATTAGGAGTACCTTAGTAAAGAGCTGAAGCTGCGATAATTTTTAAACCAACTGATTTATAAAACTAATCAATTTTCCAATAGAATTATTTTATAAAAAAAAAAGATTGCAAATAAAATTTTCATAAATAATAAACGTATTCAGTGTACAGCACAGACTCAATATTTCCTAAAACCTTCATCCGATGTTGTAAATCTCATACATTTAGCTATAAAAAGAAAAGTATTAAATTGAAACGTTCAAGCGATTTAAAGCAATACATATGCCAAAGGTGTGTACACCGAAACTCATACGCACCAAACATCATAAAACCAGATTTATTTTAATTTTTGGAGCTTCCAGTCGTATAGTACCTAACAGTTTAATAAAAGAATTAAAAAAATATAAAACACTTAAAAGATTTTATATATCTTATGGAAATAAACAAAAAAATTCAAGCGAAATTCCTTTATCGAGAATTCTGTTAATATAGAACATATTATAGCAAAATATGCAAATAAACCCTTTTTTTGTATTGTTTTACCGGTTAGAAATAACTTTTTTTCATTTACATTTACCTACTTTCCGCTACACTAATAATATAGGTTTGTAGAAAATAGCATTCTATTATTTAAGAATATCGATCTTAAAAATATGTCGCATAAATATCATATGAAACACATGAATCATCTCTTGTACTTGATTATGATCAGTCGGTTTTCAGTTTTAATCCGATCTGTTCCTCGCGGTCTTTAAACATACATACAATAATATTAGTGAACAAAATTACTACTTATTTAATAAGAAAAGAGGACTGATGTGAGGAAAATTAAACTTAGCGTTAAGAAAGAGATTAATGAAACGTTTCATTTGAAGTTTGATGCTCTATGGAGCTGAAACATGGACGATGAGAAAGGTAGACAAGAAACGAATCGAGGCTTTTGAGATGTGGGTGTAGCGCAGCATGATAAATGTCAGATGACAAGACCATGTAACAAATGAAGAAGTATTAAGAAGAATCGGGAGAGAACAGAATAATGCTAAATGTGATTGAATATAGGAAAAGGAACTGGCTAAGACATTGTATTATGAGAAGGTGTTTATTCGTGGATACGACAGAAGGCTTGGTGAATGGAAGGAATGGAAGAGATATCAAATGATGGATGGGATTTTAGAAAAGGGAAAATATGCGGAAACAAAGAGGTTAGCAAAGGATAGAACAAGGTGGAAAGCAGTAGTTCTGACAAGACCTGCCCTAATGGCAGAACACTACTAATCAATGAATAAATTAGAGTTACTTTATTTTACTTGTTTTGTTACCTTACAGTACAATTATCATTTTATCTTTGCACAAACCGCTAATTTCGGGATTGAATGAGGTTGTTCCGTCAGAAACGTTAGCTGGAAAAGCTATTAATTTTTCTGAGAACAAAAATATTTGTTGCTGCGTATATGCTCGACTTATAGGCCACATACTAAGGCATCCTAGAATAGTCGCTTTAATATTGGAAGGACAGGTAGAAGGAAAAAATTGTGTAGGCAGGCCACGTTTGGAATATGTAAAACAAATTGTTAGGGATGTAGGATGTAGAGGGTATACTGAAATGAAACGACTAGCACTGGATAGGGAATCTTGGAGAGCTGCATCAAACCAGTCAAATGACTGAAGACAAAAAAAAAGATACTTAAAAGTTTCACATATCATTTTTAATACCTATCTAGTTTTCTAAATATGGTGATTGTCTGTCTTTTAAAAAAGTGTCCACTTTATCGATATAATTAAAAAAAAAACCTCGTTCATACAAAAAAAAACAAGGAAAGTAACATTTCATCAAAATCACTGTCATTTTTATAACAGCAATAAAAGGTAAAATACTACAGGGTAAACAATAATAAATAATGAATCGATAATACTCGTAAAAGATTAATGATCAGTTATTTACCGAACTATCAATCAATCAGAAGGTTGCATGACGGCAAATTATAAAAAGTAGTTTACATAAAATAAAAGTTACATTAACCTGAAAAATAAATTAATATATGCATTCACTCAAAATTGACATTTTACGTTGAGATTTATTATTAAAATCAGGAAGTACTGTAATAAAAAAGCCCATCGAATGTTAGATCAATAATTAAATTTAAAAATAAGTATAAAGAATGTTTTTTTTATATTTAAATTAAAGGAGTGACATAAATGTATAAATTTATGCAAAGTTATGCAAGAACGTTAATTTACTACAATAAAATGGACAATTATTTCATAAAATATTAATCTATAATAATAAAACAGATTTTATAAATAAAACATTTTTTCAAGAAATTACCTTACTTACAAAATATACGGTGACGAAATTCGTAAAAAACGCCTAATAAAATGTAACAGAACACAATTAACATTTCAATAGCTTAACAATAATTTCCAATTTTCTGTTTAAATTAAATAATTTTAATGCGCATATTGTATGTAATATAATACACGTAAATTCAATATAAAATGCAACACAATTAGCAAAAATAATTAAATAAACGCACGAATAAAAATTTAATTATGATTATTTTTATATTTGCACAACAAATAAAATGATTTTACCGATTGTTTCATTAATTAAATTTAATAAATTATTCATTAACTCATTGTCAGTAAAATAATAACAGGACTGACACACTGAAGGCCAAAACCGATTGTGATTACTGACTGCATCCATGAAAACATAAAAGCATGAATTGAAAATACAAGGAAGGGAGCAAAGGAGAACAAGAAAGAGAGAGTGAATGGTTGTGAGAGTGTGAAACAGTAATGCAATAGATGATCGGAGGAGGGTGGATTGAGGGGGAGGGGATCTTTGCATGGTTTACTGCGGCTTTTAATTCGTGATGTTTAAATATGGCGGAGTAATTTCCGCATCACTACGAAAGGGCAAATGAATAGTTACACTTATTTAATTGTATACATACCTGTCACGACAAAAAAAAGGTTCCTAACGTTTCAACGCCTCATCTCGTCTATAGAATTTCAGGAACTAACGCGTAGTATATCAAATCGGATAGTTACACAGAAAAACCTTTACATCACAGTTTTATAAATAATATTTATGGAATATATATATACACGTGTACGAAAATGAGAGCGGATTAATTTAGACATTAAACAGTTCACAACGTTTACATAATAAAACCGAAAAAAATTCTAATTGTTTACGTAAAATATTTTAATTAATGTCGATTTTACGAACTACGGACAAAATGAATAAACAAATTTAATAACAAACTTAAGGAGGCACACACTAAGAGATGGGAAGTACCGGAAATATCAAGAAATTGGTTGGAAATACGGTACACGAGATATCGGGAAAATAAATGCCTAACGTTTATAAAAAAAAATTTCCTGATCGACCATAACAACAAAAATGAGCAATGTCCCGATTTGCACTGATAGGTGAACATCGACGCGTTACCACACTAATAAAAGGTCAAGACAGTGCTGTCTAATCAGAGTCGACAGTTGATAATAAGACGTACCAGTAATATTAGGTACGCAGAAATTAAGTAAACTTAAGTACAAACACCTTTTCGGAAGACCTGCGGTACATAATTTCTTAATCTTTTACGGAATTTAACAAATTAAGTTCTATAACGAACTGAATGCAATATGAATGAATTATCGACTAATGAATAAAAGAATTGTCGCTCGTAATTGATTGCGGAAGATTGTGCAGGTATTACAAAAAAGATAACTTTATTAGCGACATCTTAAAACTTCTTCCAGAAATACACGAAACATCGCTGAAAGATAACTGTCAAGGAATGTAATACTACTGTATAGTGGGGAAAAGTTTCTTTTTTTTAATAATCTATTATCACCGTAATTGTGTATTATGAGATAAAGATGTATGGACATATTAAAACCTGGCAAAACTTATTTCATTAATTATCAAACTGATTTTCGACTTATCATCAAACTACTAGAAGATTACAACTGATGAGAAATAGTAATGATCACATTGGAACATCACTACTAATAATGTATTGCCGTAAAATGCATCTGATTAGATGCATTTGTTGTTAGCGTACTAACAACAACAAAAACGTTTACAACGAAAAGCTCCAAAATCCTGAACATTTTTATTTAGCTGTTTCTTAAATTGTGATTTTTTCACACGGCTCTAACCCCAATGATTTCCATTTTTATACCCAAAACACAAATATAATTTTAGATAAATGGTTCGTATCAAAAAGTATAAATCGTTGTGCGCTGCGCGCAGCCGCCCGGCGCACCACCATTAGTCCACTCTGCGCCAGATGCAGCTTAAATAAAAAATGTGAGTACATACAACAATATATATATACGCACGCACTATATATATATATATATATATATATATATATATATATATATAAATTACAAAGTAGTATGTACTTGGCATTTTTTGGCTACTAACAGCAACCACCAGGTGGTTGCTGTTTGGAAATAGATGGTAATAGATGCTATTTTGAAACGTAAAATTTTATGATAAACAATATGCACCAACATGTCTTTTCGTCTATTAGCAGTAAGACACCTGATAACAAAATTTCAACCAAAAAAAAAAAACTGGAAAACGAATTTGACTGTAATAACATACAACACGACAAAAGCCAAAAGGTCCAGTTAAAAGAATAAAAACATAAAAAATGTAAACCTCCTTTTGCTTGATCAATTATGATACTTACACATAGAGGTTGTACTGCGATTACGAAAATCAGGAGGGGATAATGGTTCGAGTTAGTGGTGTCTTAATGTGCGACTGGGATCTAATATCAAACCGACGTATATGACGGTACATGAATCAACTTCTTCAATGATTCGAGTGTGTCGGACTGTGGTAAGATAGTCGTCAAATTACAAGCCAACGAATAATAAATTATATGCGGTTATCAGCATATAGTGATGACTTATGTTCTCAAGAATGCGATCAATCAATTCATACTAACATAAGTGGAACAACTTCGTCACAATTGATGGAAACTAAAAAGAGAAAAATATATATATAAGCTGTGCAAATTTAAATAACTATTTGCAAACAACATATTAATGGTAATTAAAAATTTACCATTAGATATTACAGATTTTAAGAATTTAGATATCCTTTATTATCGTAAGAGGGAAGGAAAAGTGCTTTGCAAATAGTTTGTTCACTGTGGCTGACAAAAATTTATTTTAAAATAAACGAAGTTTT
Source organism: Lycorma delicatula (assembly GCF_047948215.1). Lineage (NCBI taxonomy): Eukaryota > Metazoa > Arthropoda > Insecta > Hemiptera > Fulgoridae > Lycorma > Lycorma delicatula. The sequence goes on along the minus strand of NC_134455.1, from coordinate 6,636,423 downwards.
GATCAATTAACTCGTCTTAACAAAAAAGGTGAAAAGGTCGACAGTTAAATCGGTACGACCGTTCTAAACCTGAATCTACTCAAGGCGATTATATTAATCCAAAGCTCACGGGTTTAAAATCTATACATTATTCACAACTGTAAGAGCTAACGCCGAACGAATATAGCCAAAAACTTTTGAGAAAACGTAATAGTAAAAACATAAGAAAACTACGTGGATCTCGGCCACTTTTATGCAAAAAGCTCAGAAACTTACTCGCAAACGAAGATTTTGGATTAACAAAAGAAAAAATGCTGTAGAAATAAACAGAATTAATAAAAAATAAATTGAAAAGGTTTTTTTTTCTATTATTAACAGTGTTAAACCAACAATAATTTAATATATCTATTACACCCTATAACCGAATGGATGTTGGCGCCCAAACACGATGAAACGAGTCAATTCTGAGAGTAGAATAAAAATAATTACGAATAACAAGTATCCAATGTAGTTTTACCAATGTTTTTTTCACAAAACTAAATAAACAAATGTAAATCAGCAAGTCAGGTCACCGAAATACTAGTATTTTGTATCTTAGTTGCTTTGCATGCGTCAAGGGTATAAGAAAGACTGAGACGGTTAGTATAAAGCATTGATTCCCAAAGTGGTCCAGGTGGACCCCCAAGGGGTCCACCGGAGACACGACGGAGGTCTACGTTGGCGTGACAAAAAAATGGGGGTTCACAATTCGTAAGCGGGGATCAACGAAAATTTTCTTGAAAAATTGAAATTTATGAAGCAAAATATTGGTCGGCGCGAATTTTCCCAGTTTTCAAACTTGTCACAAGGTAGAATGCCTTGATGAGGATATTCAGACATACGTTCAACATTTAATTACCCTGCATGATGACTTCAAAATCATATTTGAAGATATTCTGACGATGGAAATACCACCACGGATCATAAATCCATTTGATGAAACGGAAGTGGAGAATGTGATATTACAAGAGGAGCTACTAGAGCTTAGCACTAATGAGGAGCCGAAGGTGAAATTTAAAAGAGGGTATCAAACATTTTGGCTGCAGGCAGAAATACCAGAAAAATATCCTGGACTGTGGGGAATTGTGAGAAAGCTTTTGATAGCGTTTCCCTCGTCATTTCTTGTCGAAAAAAGTTTTTAGTGTCGTTACAAACCTTTTATCAAAAAAAGGAGCAGATTCAATATCACAGAACGGGGAGATTTACGCTTATTCCTAACAAAACTGAAGCCAAATATTGATAATTTTCTGTTAATCAATCAAGTACATCCCTCCCATTAAAATTGTAACTATTTTGTGATTGTCATTGTAGAAGTTACATTACGTTATTAATGTTTAATTTTAATTATATTACGACAATTTTATTATATTACATTGCAATACGATAACAATAATAATTAATAGCGTAATGATTATATATTTGAATAAATGCAACACAAAAAAATATACTATTTTTCTTTTGCTTTTTACCACTCTGAATGGGAAGTTTTCTAAATAAAATAAGTGAAACTTGATTGTTTTCTTGTGCTGTGAGTAGATGTCAAAAATGTAAAGTTGGATGGAGGCATTTTTTTGATTGGCCAACTTTACTTTTTTGACATCCACTTACACCACAGTCAATAAAAAATTAACCGTTCGATTCTCTTCTTTTTTTTTTCGGAAGCTGTTAGTTCGTGGAACTCAGCCGTAACGCAAATTTTCATAGTTAGATCTAATCTTCACATTTTCCGTCGACTGGAAATATCGTAGAAATGTAGCTGCAGGGGGTCCACCGGAACCAGCAAAATTTTGAAAGTGGTCTATGAGAAAAATTAGTTTGGGAACCTCTGGTATAAAGTAACACAAACAATGCACCTCTATTTGTTTTGTCGTGAAATAAACATCTTGTATGTTTAATAAACATACATCTTGTAGTTTAATAAACATCTTGTATCTACACAAGAAAATTAAATTAAAGAACAGCTGTACTTAAAACCAGCAAAGAATGATAATTTAGAAATGTTATTCTTTCAATCTACCGAAAAGTTTACTTTTTAACGTGACCAATTCACTGTAAATTTATAATTTGATCGTTCAGAAATTTACTTTGACTATAATAAAAAATTACAAATTATACTGATTTATAGTTGGGAATGTGTATATTCCACATGAATTCCTCGTTGGATTAAGGGCGGAATACCCAAATCAGCGTAGGAACCCGTTTTGAGTTAATTATTTAGTTACTGAATATTAACGGATTTTATCATTGTTGGACGATTTATTGTTAGTACGTCTTTATGGTCACCGTGAGGACAACGGATGAAGAATCTGATAATTTTAACATTAAACTTCTTCATATAACGTGATACCGCTTCATTCAATGTATCAAAACGAAATTTTCAAATTAAGAAAAAAAACAAGTAAATAATATAAACACCTACCATATCGTATTATAGAATCGAATTCTATTGACAAAACTGTATTTAAAACGATTATGTAACATACATACTTCTCGCACATTTAATTATAGAGAAAGACTTCTACAGCAAATTACTAACATACGATCTAAATATAAAGATACGGACTGGACATTTTTTCACTTAGGAGTCATATAATTTTACCTATGTTCTATTAAGTTGACATGAACAGATTATATTTTATTTCTATTTAAGAGTAAATTTAGGTGTAAATTTTTGAGATACATAAAAATATTAATTTGTAAACCCCAAACTACTTAAATAAACTTAAGAAAATATACGATTCGTAAATGAATATTAGTGCAGATATGGTTTAGTGCACGCTTCGTATATTAATTAGTAGAAATGTAAAGTTGGATGGAGGCATTTTTTTGATTGGCCAACTTTACTTTCTTGACATCCACTTACAGCACATCAATAAAAAATTAACCGATCAATTCTCACCTTTTTTTCGGAAGCTGTTAGTTCGTGGAACTCAGCCGTAACGCAAATTTTCATAGTTAGATCTAATCTTCACATTTTCCGTCGACTGGAAATATGGTAGAAATGTAGCTGCAGGGGGTCCACCGGAACCAGCAAAATTTTGAAAGTGGTCTATGAGAAAAATTAGTTTGGGTGAACAGAAAAAATGTTGACTGTTCGGCAACTGGTATTTCTGAAAATTGGTTCTCAAACTCGGCTACATTCTAAACTGATGTAATATTTCGGTCAATCACACTGAAAATATAAAATGTGTTAATATTATAATCGTATTAAACAATCGTAATACCATATAAACCGTTAAATTGCTTAAACAACTGTAACTGCTTAGTACACTTTAATAAAAAGAAAAATACTGAATACACTCAGCAAATCGGACTAAAAAATTAACAAGGAAAACTCTTTGTTATAATCTTGCATCTTTTTAAGATTGTACTTCCGGTGTTAAACGAATCAGGAACAAAAATAATCGTACAGAATGAAAGTTTTAGGAAAACTTGAATTTTTTAAAATTATAATCTAATTCACAAAGAGAAAGAAAAAAAAATAGTTTTTAACATTAACCTCTGCGAATATATTCCACGTAAATAATCAGTTGATGAGCAAGAAATTTTTTAAAACAAACTAAGCGAACCAATAAACTATACGTTTTGATTTAATTACATCCGTTTACTGCTTCTATAATCCGTACCGGCATTTCACTCAGTAACGCGTTAAATTTCCATGAAAGGCGACATTATTCAAGTTAATGTTACCAGAGAACAACCCTATCCCTATCCCTATCCGATAGCCTGTTCCGAGTATAAGAGTCGGAGAGAGAGTAGCGGAGTTCTTTTATTGTTCTCAACAGGTCTGAATCGCGAATTTATCGTCGACTATAAAGCAGTTCATATCGTAGTATATTAATTTAATGCGTCGCAGGGCTCAGATAATTCTATTTTAAAGGAACAGTTGCTCTAGGTAATAACGTTTATAACACCAACCGGAAAGGCAGAGATCAGTTATTACATCTACAATATTTATCTCTTATTCATATATACAAAACTACTTAAACCGCGATAAAATTAAATAAAAATGATTTAACAGTAGTAGAAAAAAAATTCACGAAATAACAAAAATATCTTTCATTCGTTGAACCGGTCAGTAGATTATACCTTTTCTTTTTACTCTGTTTTAAAATACCAGTTTTATATACAATTTACTTCTTACATCTTCAATTATCTGTCACATCGACTTTCTTTGCTGCTTTTATCCTGTTCACTTATTCTAGAACTATATTCACTACCCCGGTTGCTTTTATTACACGGCTCACTAGCCTAGTCCTTCTTTTTTAAAAGACTCTGCCAAAAATGCTTTCTTCTCTTTCTCTTGATTTCGTACTCCATCGATCCAGACAACTTTCAACATTCTATTGTAAAACTAAACAAAAAATTCTTCATTTTTTTCTTCTCATATTTCTTTTTGTTAACGTAACGTTTCCATAAAGCACTAAGTTCCAAACGAATATTTTAAAATTTCTTTTAACCGTTAAATGTATGTTTGATACCTTCGATATCCCTAATGTTTAATTCAAAATATATGTTTGATATATCTACGATTCCTTTGATGCGTAAAAGTTCACCTGGCTTGTACAAGTCTGCTTTTGATTTGTAACTTCCTTCGCCCATCATTTGTTAACTATACTTCCTAAATAACAAAATTCTACGAGTTCTGCTATGTTCTGTCTTTCTCTTTATATTTAACTTATCATTATTCATCTGTTTCTCATATTTCATTACCTTTATTTTACCGTTATTTACTTTCAAATTGAATTAGTTCCCCGCAATAGTGAATCCATAGAATTTATTATTTCTTCTAAGTCATCGTAATTTCAACAAACATAGAAATATCAGTCGCGAATCATAACTATTATTTTTATCCAAGGGCTGTTATTCTGTCCTTAAATTGTCTTCATTCGCTCACCGTTTCTATCGTAAACTAATTAAAAGGTAAAAGGCCTACAGCCTTGGCTCACCCTTTTTTCTATACTGCCGCTTGTCTTTCCTCTTTATAGATTAATTATAGCTACCCGATTCATACAAATTTATTTTTAAAACCCTTCCTCTTAATATATACTATTGTAACCTTCTTCAAAAAGAAAATGTTATTTTCCGCGAGTTATTTTCCACGAATTCTTACAAATTAAATTATTTTAAAATTTTTATTTTTTCACCTGAAAAATTTAATAATTCAGTAAAAAAAATTAATTTTTTCTTGGGACTTAAAAAGGGGGATTCAAGCATCTAGATGACGTTTATATTAACTTTTCTTTATTCAGAAGCTCAAATTATATTTTATAAAAACATTATTATTTTTAAAAAAATAAATAATAAAAAACAATTTTACTTTTTATGCTTTATAACCTTTTTCGGATAACAGTCGGACCAGGACCAGTTCGCTTAAATTAGTCTCTAGCCGACTATGGGATGTAGGTTTTAAAAAACTATAGTTCTCACGTCATCTGTAGAAAACTTTCTTAACTTATTCAGCTAGAAAATTATCCAGCTGCAAAGGCTATGCAAATGTAGCTATTTTTAAACTTCTTTATTAGGTAGTAAAGTACCAGGCGCGATCGAGTAATTTTGGCTCAAGCTTTAGAGGAGTTTGTATTTTTAAACCGTTACGATTTATCTGTACGGAAATCGACTTAATACGAAGTTTTTAAGCAAAAAACACATTTTTAGAAATGTAAATTTTCACTTTTAACTTAAAGATGTTAAATTAAATATAGACCTAAATTCAAAAACTAATGAGCATCTTATTTTTCGAATCTCGGCTTCACAAAAATCCCTTTTGCAAATCCATGTTTATTTTTATTCTGTTTTTTTTTTTTTTAATTTTTTGGTATGACGAACGATGAAATTAAAAATAAAAGTAGAAAATATGTGTGAAACGTAAAATTCTAAACTTCATAACAATAATTATTATAGTGATGCAATAAAATCAATAAGTTGAAAATAAAAAATACTTTAGGATCAATAAAAATTTCTATATTAAAAATTATTAAATAATTATCATTAAAAGATAAAATTAGGATGTTCGTAATAACCAGTACTCTTGAGAAGATAATTACAACCAGTACTCTGGAGTACGACCAGTACAACCTGTCGGATAAATTCTTCCAACCTCCTATTTTCAATATCAATTTACTAAGACGAATAATAATTAAACATTAAGTAAAATTTCAAACTTCTTTTATAAGAATATGTTTTCAGATTACAAACTAGGATTCTAAACGAATCCGGCAGGAAATTTAGTTTGTAAATTACTCGCTGAAACAGTTTAGAAAATATTTCAATAATTAATGAAAACTAAACTTAGAAACATTTTTGGAACTTCGACTGATTATTAGGTCCTAAGTAATAAAAGTGGTAACAGTCGAACCACTGGGTTAATTCAGCGTGACTAATATAAAAGTATATAATATTTTTGCAGAGCTGTTTTTTCCACATCAGTCTCATTACTTTATTGTCGCACCTCATATATATACCTCATATATTTATTGTCGCACCTCATATATATTAACTATAATGAGAAAATGCTGGTTATTAGATAATGAATAGTGTAAAATTTGAAAAGATCTTTTACCCGTTTCAAACGATTGTAATGCCGAAACTTTGGTTGAAACCAATTAATGAAATTATCTTTTCATATTTTTTTTTTCTTGAAGAAATTATCAATAATGAAATCAGTGCTTAGTTTAACAGGGGAAAAAATGTTTATGCTGTTGGTTTGAATTCTTCATGAACAGCTCACATTTTTCACCAACAGCATAAACATTTATTCCCCTGTTAAACTAAGCACTGATTTCATTATTGATAATTTCTTCAAGAAAAAAAAAATATGAAAAGATAATTTCATTAATTGGTTTCAACCAAAGTTTCGGCATTACAATCGTTTGAAACGGGTAAAAGATCTTTTCAAATTTTACACTATTCATTATCTAATAACCAGCATTTTCTCATTATAGTTAATATATATATATATGAGGTGCGACAATAAAGTAATGAGACTGATGTGGAAAAAAATGTTGCTTACCGTTTTAGTCATGTTTAGTGTTGTCTCCTTCAAAGTAGTTACCCTCTGATTGCACACACTTATTCCAGCGCTTCTCCCATTGATGGTAACATTTCTGGAACTCATCTTCTGTAATATCCTCCAAGACCCTCGTCATAGCTTTTTGGACATCTTGTGTTGTTTGAAAAACAACCATTTTGACTCTTCGAAATAGAAAAAAGTCGCACGGAGCGATATCTGGTGATATCTGGCTGTGGTAGTACTGAAATTTGTTTTGAGGTTAAAAATTGCTGTACTGACACAGCAGTATGGGATGGCTCATTATCGTGATGCAGAATCCAATTATCAGCAATGTTGGCACGGACTCGAAGAACTCGTTTACGAAGTCTTTCTAAAGTTTCTGTGTATAAATATTGGTTAACTGTTTGTCCAGGAGGCACCCACTCTTCAATTCCCTTGGAATGGAAGAAGTACACAAGCATGCATTTCACTTTTGACTTTGACATGCGAGCTTCTTTTTATCTGGGTGATCCCTTTGAGTACCATCGCGAACTTTGGCGTTTTGTCTCTGGATCATATTGAAAAAACCGACCTTCATCACCAGTGATAACACGGCTCAACAAATCTGGATTAATTTCCGTTCAGAACGGTCGTGTAACAGATCGGCTGCCACATTTTTCTGTGTTTCTCGCTCTGGTGTGAGATTTTTGGGGACCATTTTTGCACAAATGTTTCTCATATCGAGATCTTCAGTTAATATTAGACGAACCGTTTCTCGATCGATGTTGAGTTCTGCAATCATTTTCACGGATAATCTTCGATCAGATCGTACGATTTCACGCACCCTGGTCAAATTGACATCTGTCCGTGAGGTTGATGGTCGTCCGCTGCGGTCTTCATCTTCAATATTCGTTCTGCCTTCACTAAACATTTTATGCCACTGAAAAACTTGAGGTCTTGTTATAACCTCCTCCCAAAAAGCCTTCTGAAGCTTACCCTAAATTGTCGTCGCGTTTTCACCCGATTTAACGAAAAAAGAAACGGCATACCGTTGCGCAATATTTTGCGGTTTCATTTCTGTGACGAGAGACACAAACACGTGTTCACTTATTACAGCGCAACTCACGACTGAGCAGTTGCATTAATGTGCCGCTTGGACTAGAAGTAGCTTATAGACCAAGGTCAAAGATGGTGTGCCTACGCAAGCTGCAGGGTTGCCACATCTTGCAAAGAAAAATCAGTCTCATTACTTTATTGTCGCACCTCGTTTATATATATTAAATTTAATATTAAAAAAATATTACGTGTCCATATTTCTGGATTCACTTTGTATAACAACAATTAACTGGTAAGTACGGTAAAGTAAGGTTTCATCTTACAAATTAAAATATTTTTAAAAAAAAGCAATTAAAAAAACGTTAACTTACTTTTTTTTAAGTAAGTAAAATTTTAAAAACCAATTCAGATTAAATTCTGCTACTTAAAACTAAAAAAAAAGAGAATTTTGCCGAACAAAGTGACTGGAATAATTTTATTACATACGGTTAAATTTATACATCCGACAAATTGATTATATTCTTTTAATAAGCGATTAGTTGCAGTAGTATACTGTGATTACTAAGGGAATCTAATCTTGATCAAAACTAACTTTATAATTTATTTTCTTTTCGTAAAAATGAGTGAAATGAAATATCTTCTACTACCGATATTTTAATACGAAGTGATTTTTATTTTTGAAGCGATTAAATTATTATTGTATCTAGTAAGTTAAAATTGCCAAGAAAATTAATACCAAGAAATAAGGTTGAATTATTTGATACGAAAATAAATACAATATTTTATGGTAAAAGTTAAAATTGGTTATAATGGAAGGCATTTAACTACAGTAGAACAACTAAGTAACAGCTGTCTAATTCTTATGGGCTATAAGAAGCCGTTCTTTCCGACTGAATGCATAACAGATCGATAATTGTGTTTGTTCAAAGGGGGTTGCTGGCTGGTGCTTAAAGGGGGGAATTGAGGATTCGTGGGGTTTTGCAGAAGGAGGGTTGATCTAGAGACAACAATTCAGTTCAGTTAAGCCTTCAATTGACAGTGAATAGTGACATCACAGGGGACCATCCAGTAAATTTCAAAGCTTAACTTTTATTTCTATTGAATGTCAATAGTATTAGTAATAAAGCTAAAAAACGAACATTTAAACGTTAACAATTGCTTTTTTTATTTTGTTCGTCAATTAAAAAAATAATCAACGTATAACACTTTATCGTTTAATCTTTACTTAATTTAAACATTACATTATTGAACTTTTATAAAACAAAAAATTTATTTACAAAATTGTTATGTACCCCATAATCTGTGAAATAATAAAAAAATAACTGACTGTCAAACTGTTACCCTTAAAAGTTGCATTAAAGTTCAGAATAGCATCGCATAATATCTATTTTTATACAATTAGGTTTTGGCATATGACAAAATAAAATGATTGTGGAATTTTTACACGTTTTGCGTCATTTGAAAGACGAGTGAATTTAGAAATGTACGAGGGTTATTTTTTTTCAAGGTCCGATCGGTCACGAAATTAAAACCAGTGAAAATAAAAAAGAATTATTTGTAACAAGTACTTACATAGTTACGCTATTTCTCTACGTAGCCTCCATTCCGATTTAGACATCTGTCGTAGCGTGGTACCAACTTTCCAATACCCTAGTCACAGAACGGAGCCGCCTGTGTTTTCAGCCGTGTTTCTACGCTAGTCTGCAGCTCGATGTCTGTGTCAAAATGTTTTCCTCCTAGCTAGCATTTCATGTGAGCAAAGAGGTGAAAATCGGATGGAGTCAAGTCCGGGCTGTATGGTGGGTGATCAAACACTTACCAAAGAAAACGCTGCAGGAGCTTCTTTGTCACAGCTGCAGTGTACAGCCGAGCATTGTCATGGAGAAAGACATGCCTGATGAGAACATTTCTCTTCGCTTATTCTGAATTGCCCTTCGTAGTCATTGAAGAGTCACGCAGTTTAAGGCTGCAGTGATGGTCGTGCCACGTTCCATGAATTCCACCAAGAGAACTCCATTCCGGTCCTAGAACACAGTAGCACAGTATACACTTTCTGTTAGAGAAGATTCGCTTGAAATTCTTTGGTTTACTGGCAGCATGAGAATGCATCCACTGTTTGGATTGTTCTTTTGTTTCTTCTGTTTCGAAATGGACCCGTGTCTCGTCCCCTGTGACAATTTTGTTCAAAAAAATCTTCTCCTTCATTGTGGTAGCGCTGGAGAAACGTTAGGGAGGCGTCCATTCTCATTGCTTTGTGATGGTCGGACAGCATCTTGGGAACCCATCACGCACACAGTTTGCGGTACTGAAGTCTCTTTCTAACAATGGTGTAGAGAGCTGACCTTGAAATTTCAGGAAACGAATCACTCAATACAGAAACTGTGAACCGACGATTTTCTCGAATTGCCTCATCCACTCGCTCAACGAGATCATCGGTTGATACTCGCTTCTTTCCCTGACCGCCTGCATCATGAACATCTATATGTCCTGCTTTAAAGTTCCTGCACCATTGTCGCACTTTGATGTCACTTATTGAACTTTCACCGTACACATTACTTATTCGTCGATGAATTTCAGCTGGATTACACCCCTCAGCCGGAAGAAATCGAATATAATTAAGTGTGAATTACTTCACACTTGGCGGGAGATGCTATTGTTGTAAACATGTTTACGTGCTAGGTGCGTGCTCAGAACTAAACGAAGTGAAGCGGGGTGATTGAAGGCCATACTAGAGACGCTGCGCAACACATATGCGCAAAGGTTCATCTGATTTTTGCGCGGGTTTTTATTTCGCTACCGATCGGACTTTGCAAAAAAGTAAACCCACGTAATACAAAATAATGTTTTGTCCATTAGTTCAAGGTTTAAATGATTTATACAGAATTGTAAAAAGAAAGAAAGCTCAAGAATTGTTTGGTATAAATTTTATAATTCCCGAGTATCGTAATTGTTATCAGAAGGTACACAAAAAATAGAAAAATTAATTTAAAAAAATAATTAAACGATTGTTTAACAATAGAAATGTCCGTCCAGTTTTAGTCTTTTAATTTTGGTAAATGATTTTTGAACATAGCTCACACGTGTAGTTTGTACCGATTTAATTAAAAATATCGGACTGAATTTAGGAAAATATGTATTAAATTTTGTAGGGATACTTTTTTCTTCAATTTGGATAAGGACAACTTGATAAATTAGGATCTGGTTTATAGGTTGAAAATATATACCGTTAAAAAAATAAATGGAAGGGCAGAAAATGGACAAACTAAATAAAGATTTTCTACAAAACAATACTCAATATTTTTATAAATTAAAGTAAAATAAAATTAGTGGTATTATTTTCTTGTTTTATTAACACGCAGCCTAGGGAAGAAACTGATTTAAAGAAGAACTCTTAAAATCCTAGGACCATCAAAAAAGTGAACTTTTTTAAATGTTCGATGGACAAAACAAAACGCCTATAACATATAATTAAGAAATTACCTCGTATTCTCCAAAGAGTTCAGTGTTAGTCAGTATGCACCTATTCGTTGAAAAATTATCTTTTGTTGTACAATTAATTACTGCAGTAAAATCTCAACAAGCATGTGAAACGTTTACAACCATTATTACTAGAGTAGTCGCAAGCAATGCGAAACTCTTAAAAATTATGAACATATTTGTTTTATTAATCTTAAGAATTACACACAATTATAAAAATTTACTATCACGCATAATAACAAAACGTTATCAAAATTTTACGAATCGTTTTTAAGTAATTCTATTTTCAAACTTTATAACAACGACAAAACTAAATTAATAGCTTTAACTGGTCTTAACTGGCTACTTCAGAAAAATACTGTAACTATACGTAAATATATATAATGCTAAGAGTAAAAATTAAATTTAGAAAAAAATTATGATGGTCTTAAAAGAATGACTAAAATTTCATAATTTAATTAATACAAAATTCTATAAATATAAAATTGCACTAAATCCGATATATATTACTGTCGAACGGCATTTAATATAAAGATTTAAATAAATAGTTCACCCCAGTAATTGTGACGTACTTTCGAAAAAAATGGTAACAGAACCGATATACCTTGTCTTATGACAGCAGTCCAGAGTAAAGGCTAAACAATTTTTCTTGTCAAGTGACCGTTATAGTATCTTCAGCAGTTGATTTAATAGAATTTTATTTCTTATACTAATATAAAGTATGTTCTTATACTAATAAAGTGGTATATAATATTTATGAAAAAGGGGAATTTCCGTCAGACTTCAAAAAAAGTATTATAGTAATGATACCAAAGAAAGCAGGGGCAGATAAATGTGAAGAATACAGAACAATTAGTTTAACTAGTCGTGCATCAAAAATCTTAACTAGAATTCTATACAGAAGAATTGAGAGGAGAAAGAAGAAAAAATTGAGAAAATTGAGAGTGGAAGAAGTGTTAGGAGAAGATCAATTTGGTTTCAGGAAAAGTATAGGGACAAGGGAAGCAATTTTAGGCCTCAGATTAATAGTAGAAGGAAGATTAAAGAAAAACAAACCAACATACTTGGCGTTTATAGACCTAGAAAAGGCATTCGATAACGTACACTGGAATAAAATGTTCAGCATTTTAAAAAACTTAGGGTTCAAATAAGAACAAAGCAGTAATAAGAAAGATTAGAAGCTTTTGAAATGCGGTGCTATAGGAGAATGTTAAAAATCAGACGGGTGGATAAACTGACAAATGAAGAGGTATTGCGGCAAATAGATGAAGAAAGAACCGTTTGGAAAAATATAGTTAAAAGAAGAGACAGACTTATAGGCCACACACTAAGGCATCCTGGAATAGTCGCTTTGATATTGGAAGGACAGGTACAAAGAAAAAATTGTGTAGGCAGGCCACGTTTGGAATATGTAAAACAAATTGTTAGGGATGTAGGATGTAGAGGGTATACTGAAATGAAACAACTAGCACTACATAGGGAGTCTTGGAGAGCTGCATCAAACCATTCAAATGACTGAAGACAAAAAAAAAAAATTCTTATAGTTTGTTATACCAGCATATCAAAGCATTATACTGGATATTTTTTATATGTACAAATAACCACTACTGACTGATACATCTATAATTGAAAAATTTCCGATAACGTAAAAACCAGAAGTACAAAAATCTCTAAACCGGTCGGGAGAAATGAAAAGAGATGCGTCATTATACGAAATCAATAAAACGAAGATATTTTTAGATTTCATTGCGCATTTCACAAGGCCTTAAAGTCAACTAAGGTTGAGAAATAATCAAAAGGTACCATTTTTTTAAAATTTTCTTTAAGTTTTTTATGCGAAAGGGAAAAAGTTATTTTTTAGGTGGTTAGGCAATAAAATAAGACTGCAATAGACTTTTTAACGCTATTATAAAAGATATTAAACAACAATTCATCGGAAAAAATGTGAACGTGATTCGTATAAAATACACAAATACTTTGCGTCACCGCTGAGGTTATAAAATCGTTCCAAAAATTGCATTACACCTCTTCTTGAAGAATACAATTTACAATTTTTTGATTTTTTTGAATTACAGACCCGATAAAATGTCCTTCCTTCATTTATAAAAAAAAAAAAAAAATAGTTATCAATTAATGTTTAATAACAAATACAACATATACATTTTTTAAATTGATTTTTTGTACCGTGTTTATAATATGTTGAACAATTATATCGACTAGAGCTCAGCTTGTAACTTTATTAAAAAGTTATGTAGTAGTAAATGATCTTTTGATTCGCTCCGAATATTACACAAAAGATAATTTATTTATCTGAATAATTTTCTTATCGCAAGTGAATTGTAACAGAAAAAAATGATTAATAAAATAAGCGTAAATCTTAAGACGTATATAAAGTTAAACTTTATTCCTTAGACGAAGAAATAACTTCGTAAAAAAATAAAAATTTATTTTGGCATATTGAAATTAGAGTTAACAGTTTGTAATCAAATAAAACGTTAATTTTCCTTAATCTTGTTTCGAGAGAAAAAAATAAATTAGTACCATAAACAATAACGAAAACAGAATTACAAAATTAATAACGAAAATAAAACACTTTTTCGACCTGAATTTTAATGTAACAAAATTAAAAAAATAAAATTCAATAAGCCTTTAAAAATTAACTATTTAAATAATTAACCTTAATTTATATAAATAATTACTTTAAGTTACGATTTAAAAATTAACTCTTATGTTTATATTTTCCTAAAAGATTAAGTTAAATTGAAAATACGCATTTTTTTTGTTGATGTGTGTAATACAAATAAATAACTATGTAGTCTAGGCTATCTCAGTGGGTAACTTTCATTTCCAAAAAAGCAATAAAAATAAATTTTAGTTAGTAATAGACTTATATAAAACGAAAACCATTTATAAATACTTATCTGTTTATTCCATAACTACATAGCCGGAGAAAGTTAAGTCTTACCAAAACCGATATAAACAAACTTTTATTTTCTCTCAAATTCAAAATGTTTAGTAGGATCTGTTCAAAAGATCGATAGTTTTCCCCGCATGATCATTTTAACAAAATACGTTTGTTTAATTATCAAATCGGTTAATTACCATATTTTCATTAATTTTCCATTTCACTCATAACATAAAGAAATCGGGCCAAACAGTGATCGAGTGGAATGAAGTGTAGGTGATTTCGAACAAAGAACGCGACGATACTGAGAGCTTAGATAATAATCTGTGCTGTGAACTGGTCTATGCTGTTTAAATAAAATGCTTAACAAAAATATGCTTTGATCTATGTTTAAACAAAATTGAAAAGCAGTCTTAAAAAGTGAATTTAAAAAAACTGAGAGGAATATCAAGCGATACAAATAGTAAAAAATCACCTGAAGAGCAGCCTAAGTAAACATTTAGATAGACTTTTACTTTTTAATTAATAAAAAAATAGGCCTACATTCGGAAAAAGGTTTTTAAAATATTGACGCACACCATAATCGACGAAGCCAATTAATTGCCGTATTGTCCACATCCACAGCAACTAATCAAATCACAGTTAGAATAAAATAATTTTATCGGGTGACACACTCATTAATAATTTTAATGTTTTAAAATTAATTTAACTAGAATTAATCTTAACTAGAATTCTATACAGAAGAATTGAGAGGAGAGTGGAGGAAGTGGTTAGGAGAAGACCAATTTGGTTTCAGGAAAAGTATAGGGACAAGGGAAGCAATTTTAGGCCTCAGATTAATAGTAGAAGGAAGATTAAAGAAAAACAAACCAATATACTTGGCGTTTATAGACCTAGAAAAGGCATTCGATAACGTAGACTGGAATAAAAAGTTCAGCATTTAAAAAAAATTAGGGTTCAAATACAGAGATAGAAGAACAATTGCTAACATGTACAGGAACCAAACAGCAACAGTAATAATTGAAGAACATAAGAAAGAAGCCGTAATAAGAAAGGGAGTCCGACAAGGATGTTCCCTATCTCCGTTACGTTTTAATCTTTACATGGAACTAGCAGTTAATGATGTTAAAGAACAATTTATATTCGGAGTAACAGTACAAGGTGAAAAGATAGAGATGCTGCGATTTGCTGATGATATAGTAATTCTAGCCGAGAGTAAAAAGGAGTTAGAAGAAACAATGAACGGCATAGATGAAGTCCTACGCAAGAACTATCGCATGAAAATAAACAAGAACAAAACAAAAGTAATGAAATGTAGTAGAAATAACAAAGATGGACCACTGAATGTGAAAATAGGAGGAGCAAAGATTATGGAGGCAGAAGAATTTTGTTATTTGGGAAGTAGAATTACTAAAGATGGACGAAGCAGGAGCGATATAAAATGCCGAATAGCACAAGCGAAACGAGCCTTCAGTAAGAAATATAATTTGTTTACATCAAAAATTAATTTAAATGTCAGGAAAAGATTTTTGAAAGTATATGTTTGGAGTGTCGCTTTATATGGAAGTGAAACTTGGACGATCGGAGTATCTGAGAAGAAAAGATTAGAAGCTTTTGAAATGCGGTGCTATAGGAGAATGTTAAAAATCAGATGGGTGGATAAAGCGACAAATGAAGATTTATTGCGGCAAATAGATGAAGAAAGAAGCATTTGGAAAAATATAGTTAAAAGAAGAGACAGACTTATAGGCCACATACTAAGGCATCCTGGAATAGTCGGTATAATATTGGAAGGACAGGTAGAAGAGAAAAATTGTGTAGGCAGGCCACGTTTGGAAAATGTAGAACAAATTGTTTGGGATGTAGGATGTAGAGGGTATACTGAAATGAAACGACTAGCACTAGATAGGGAATCTTGGAGAGCTGCATCAAACCAGTCAAATGACTGTAGACAAAAAAAAAAAAAATTAATTTTATTCAAATTTTAAAATGAGATTTCAACTCGAAATTCATTCGTAAATCGAGAGTAGCATTCAGCAAATTAAAAAAAAAAAACACAATATAAACATATGTTTATTAGATTCATCAAACAAATAAAATGATTTAAAAACGTAACTCAAGGAAAAAAAAATTAAAGGAAAGATAATTTTAACACTACAATATTCGATTAATAATGAACGTAATAATGACATATTGAAGTGATGCCTTGAAAACGTGTTGGCGTAGCTGTAAAGGATAAGGCTTTCAACGGATCAATTTTCACGCAGTCGACTGCGGTTCTGAAGATGAGAACATTATACTGAGTGATACCCGGGGAAAAGCCACTCTACAGGAAATTGAGGGAAACAATGGTGACAGCTCACCACCATTACACTTCCGAGATGATTGAATGCCGAGCGGAGCCGAGTCGACTGGACCGAGATACACTACACTCTAGACTCGTCTAACAGAACGCTTAACTATCCAACACCCACCCTACTGTTATTCAATTAATTGGAAATGCCATAAACAAAGAAGAAAACACCGACTCCCATGTCGTTCGACCTTCTTTTATGTGTACCCTCCTTCTCGGTAGATTTTACGAGGCTCTCTCTCTCTCTCACTCTCTCTCTCTCTCTCTCTATATATATATCAAAGAAACAAGAAAAAACTTAAATAGCGTAAAAGAACACCAGCTCTAAATTTAGTTTGAAACAATAAATTGAACTCTTTTAATTTAAAAAGATGATCATACAATTTGACACAATTCGGTCTATTACGTTCGGCTACAATTTGAGTAAACTTTTATAAAACTTTATCACTAATCATCTGTATAGACATTAATCATCCTAATCAAAACTTAGTATCTGCCCACGATGAATAATTACAAATACCTTTATCCTAATTCCAATATATATTAGAATTACCTTAAATCTGCCATCGACGAATATATTTCCAAATCTAAAATTACATTATATTTTTTGTAAAACCGGTCAAAGAAACAGTCACGCAAAATTTATGTATAAGTAATTAAAATACACAACAAAAAAATTTTTTCTGCGGTTAATAGATCATTCTCTCATTATTTTTAAGTACTTCATTCATTTTAGACTTAATGAAGATTAGTCTTCGCTTAAATTTCTAGCAAACTTTTGTTTTATTTCTTTAAACATGTTGACAGTAAGACTGTTCACTATTCGATGGATCTTGGTGTATTTTTTATTGTATTATTAATTAGCGTATAGATTTATAATGTTTGGGGAATAATAAAGGGGAAGTTAAACTAATGTAATGTAATTCTGGACACAGCCACAGCATACTCTGGAATTCGCAGGCGGCTTTTATATGTACATACTAGACTATTTTTATTATACCAAATCTATCAGTTTATGAGTTAAAATAAACAAATGCGCGTACGAGTGTTCAAGCGGCCGATTCACAAACATCTCAAAATTGAACAAAACAATGATTGTATGCACAGATCGTTGTGGTTTTAATAGAAACTGAAGGACATAATATCATAAATTTATTATCAGTACTTGAAATATTTTTAAAATATTCTTTACAACTTTTAGCAGATAATTATAAGATCCGCCAAGAAAAACCATATAAATTTTACCTAACATCAAACTACGGTATATGAAAATATCAATATTATGTGCTCTCTCAAAAAAAAGTAGATTTAAAAAAGAAAACAGACATCTACGGATGATTTACAGAGCTATAAATCATACCATATGGTAGAATGTTTACTGATTATCATACAACATTAAAGGTTACGTTCTAAAACAAAAACTTTGGATTAAAAAAACTTATAGAATAATTTACTATAAAAAAATATATTTTCTGTTTATTGAAACCTGGTAATAAATCTTGGATGAATTCTTCATTATTAAAACGTATCGTGATTCCGCAAAGCGTAATCGTCTAGAAGGGCTTTCAAGGTTTTCTTTTAGCTTCTAATTACACAGATATTTTTGCGTAATCTTTTTCATTAATTTTTCGTAGTTTGTAACTGTAACATCAAACCAAATTTAAGGAGATATTTTTCTACGTAACTGAATAATTGAACAATATCAAAATTCATATTTTACATCTTTGCGTACACATTCATAAATTACGTACACAATTGTTTGTAATAAACCAAAATATCGATGAGATAATGTTTGTAAAAGATTCCATGAATTACTCTGCAAACGGCTGAAAATACTTATGTTATTCAGAATTAAGTTTTTTATGACACGAAGTTGATGTTCAGCATTAATTATTCTTTAACCGGGCGATTACAATTCGTATTTTGAATTTAGTAAAACTAGATAACCGAACTAGTAATTAATTACATTCTTATTTATTAAGAATTGAAGCATCCAAACGCAACAGAAGATAGTGTCCGATCGTGAAACATCGTAATTAGAATACAAACTATATATTAAAACTTACATTTTAAAAATATACACATAAAATATGGTGATGATAGAAATACGCTATACAATTAAAGAATGTCGATAAATATTCATAACTACGTTCTCAGTGTAGCTAGCGCTAGTAATAAATGGTATTCATCAACCACAGGGAATTTATGCAGTCGTGTGAAGATAGGATAGAAACGATTCAAGAGAATAGAGGAAATACGCATTATAATGATAATAGCCGAGTCAACATGACATATACCGAGGTCACAAACGAGGAAACTTAAGTTACACAATCCTGGCAAACATACTTTTTATATTTAAAACTAACTCTAGCTCTGCTGGCTAGATCAGATTTCTGCAGTTGCAACCGTCTACACCTCGCCTTCTTATACAAACAAATGCATCTATAGCGACCAATAACTTCAAAAGTAAAACTTAAATACTGTTAAACTTAAACTACAAATACTTAAAACCATAAATTTCATAATGTTTAGCGATCTCGGTACAAATTAATTTAATCTTAAAACTTGAAAACTTGTTTTCGCATCGGTTGCAATAACGCTTGGTAATGAAATTAAATTAATTAACTAATTTCAAAATACATAAAGTTGCCCTAGTCATCGATTTATATAATAGTACTTCCAACGGTTACAAAAAAGTTACGCTACAGAAATTTCAGCATAAATTCAAATGATAAGTTGCGCAACTTTATATATTCATTATTAAGTAAATCGAGTTATTATCGATTAATTATAAACAGAATAGGTGATGATAATAATAACAATGAAATGAACTAAAATAAGCTGCAATAAGCATTTACTTTAATTAACTTAATATATTTTATTTAACCTTCGATAAAATGGAAGAAAATGTATTCATTAGAAAATTAAATTAATTTTACAATTAAAATCAAATTTGTAGATTTTCGATCAGAATTATTAATAGTAAATACTGTCTTTTAACAAGATAATAAAAAAACTTTTCACAAAAATAGTTTGGTTTCAGATTTCGTGAAACAGCTCGTTCAGTTTTGGTAGGAAAAGAGTCCCCGGTTACTTTACTATTAAAAAACGACATCTGATTCGTTGAATTACAAAAAAATTTTACTGATACAAAAAATGAAAACAGCGTTTGGTTAAAAAAAAAAAACTGGTTAATTTTCATCGCATAGCGACAAGAAGAAAAATGAACGATATTGTTTTTAATACACTTTCAAATGCGTCGCTACATTTTGATAAAAAAAAAAAGCTGGTTCTTTCTTTATTAAATTATTATTTTTTTCTATATTATGTGCTTTCAGCAAAATTAGCAAGTAGAATTAAAAAGAAATTATTACATTGAAACGTAAAAATTTAACCCAGTTATATATTATTAAATAGTAATAAATAAATAAATAAACATTTAAATATTTAAAATTAAGAAAAAACTATAAGAGAGGATTTTTTTCTAATACGACAAATCCAATATAATATTAGATTTCTCGTATTTAGAGAAAATCCTTTACTATAATTTTTTTTTATTTATATATGTATATAATTTTGCTAATCTCTATTTTTTTCCAATTCCTGTTCACTACTACATATGAGTGCTTATTTGATTTTACAAAATAAAAATTGTTGGTATAGTAAAGAACTCGTCATGGCAAATCAGGTAATATCGAAACCGAGATTTCTGAGGTACAAATCCTAGAAAAGACGGTTTTTTTTTACTTTTATATTAATTTGAATACTAGATCGTGGGTACCAGTGCTCTTTGGTCTTAACCACACATCTCAGGAATGTGGGACCTGAGAAAGGCTAAACAGAAAAAGAAGAAAAAGGTAAAAATTGTATTGTTAAGATTTTTTAACAAGATTTAAAAAATTTTGAATTTAAAATCATTTAAATTCCAAATATAAATGATTTTAAAACTCAAAATTGTTATGCAATTTCTCATCATGAGGATGAAGCGTCTTTCAATCGAGTTGATATAATCTATCAAATGATAAAGAACTGTATTATTGATCCGACGATCAGTAATACGATCGTCTATATCATTGATTCCCAAAGTGGTCCAGGTGGACCCCCAAGGATCCACGGGAGACTCGACGGGGATCTACGTTTGCGTGACAAAAAAATGGGGGTTCGCAATTCGTAAGCGGGGGTCCACGAAAATTTTCTTGGTAAATTAAAATTTATGAAGCAAAATATTAGTCGGCGCGTATTTTCACAGTTTTCAAACTTGTCACAGGTAGAATGCCTTGATGAGGATATTCAGACATACGTTCAACATTTAATTACCCTGCATGATGACTTCAAAATCATATTTGAAGATATTCTGACGATGGAAATACCACCACGGATCATAAATCCATTTGATGAAACGGAAGTGGAGAATGTGATATTACAAGAGGAGCTACTCGAGCTTAGCACTAATGAGGAGCCGAAGGTGAAATTTAAAAGAGGGTATCAAACATTTTGGCTGCAGGCAGAAATGCCAGAAAAATATCCTGGACTGTGGGGAATTGCGAGAAAGCTTTTGATAACGTTTCCCTCGTCATATCTTGTCGAAAAAAGTTTTATTGTTGTTACAAACCTTTTATCAAAAAAAGGAGCAGATTCAATATCACAGAACGGGGAGATTTGCGCTTATTCCTAACAAAACTGAAGCCAAATATTGATAATTTGCTGTCAATCCATCAAGTACATCCCTCCCATTAAAATTGTAACCATTTTGTGATTGTCATTGTAGAAGTTACATTACGTTATTAATGTTTAATTTTAATTATATTACGACAATTTTATTATATTACATTGCAATACGATAACGATAATAATTAATAGCGTAATGATTGCATATTTGAATAAATGCAACTCAAAAAAATATACTATTTTTTTTTTTTTTTTTGCTTTTTACCACTCTGAATGGGAAGTTTTCTAAATAAAATAAGTGAGAATCGATTGCTTTCTTGTGCTGTGAGTAGATGTCAAAAATGTAAAGTTGGATGGAAGCATTTTTTTTGATCGGCCAACTTTACTTTTTTGACATCCACTCACAGCACAGTGGATCAATTCTCACTTTTTTTTTCGGAAGCTGTTAGTTCGTGGAACTCAGCCGTAACGCAAATTTTCATAGTTAGATCTTCACATTTTCCGTCGACTGGAAATATGGTAGAAATGTAGCTGCAGGGGGTCCACCGGAACCAGCAAAATTTTGAAAGTGGTCTTTGAGAAAAATAAGTTTGGGAACCTCTGGTCTATATTATTGATCCGATAATGAACTGTGCCGCATTCTACCATTTTTGGCACAATATACAACCAATTTCTACAGATTCTTCTAAACGAATGAGTTCTGTTATGTCTTGATTTATGAAAACCTAATAACAACAATGTGATAATTTTCTGGCAGTCCATCTTTTCAAAAACAGGCTTGGATTGGCACTTTACCAAAAACGACGCTGGAATTTTTGTTTTCATCTTCAAGGCTGCCGAGTGAACAAATTTAATCCGACGGTTTCAACACGTGTCTAAGATCCAATATCTATGAAAGCAGTTTTACCATCATCGACAATCTTAAAAGCTAAAAACAGTAAATGTTCTACAGAATACTTCCACTTCAATGTGAATCAACCAAAGTAAAATTAGAGAAAAAAAAATTTGGAATTATTTTATCTTTTTACGTATTAATCGACTATGTTATAAGCCATATCTTATTTATGTTAAATAAGATATGCCTAAATCTGGGAAATGTTTAAAGAGGTTCCATCTCCTTTTTTTATTATTTCACGCCACTGGATATAAAGTTCCATTTCGTCAATCTTCGCTCTCTTTTATTTACTTTATATTATTCAAAATTCTATAAAAATAAGCACATTTACTGTATTTGCTCGTTGATATCTTAAGATAAACTGGAAAAAAAACCAGTAAATACAAAAATTC
The DNA here is from genome assembly GCF_047948215.1 of Lycorma delicatula. Taxonomy (NCBI): domain Eukaryota; kingdom Metazoa; phylum Arthropoda; class Insecta; order Hemiptera; family Fulgoridae; genus Lycorma; species Lycorma delicatula. Next base: position 6,613,668 of record NC_134455.1, on the reverse strand, counting down.
AGTGAAAAAGTAACAAACATATTTTGTTAAAAATAACTTTAAAAAAACTATTTCTTGCTTTAATTTAGCTTATACGTCTCACAAGAAGCTCTCAGCTTTATTATCGTTCGTATGTTAAGTTTTCGGTCTCAGACCAAGCAATCCTAAAACAATGTCATTAACAATAAGTTTGGCGTAAACGACCGCAGTAAACCTACAGCATAGAAATTAATATGAGTTAAGTGAAAGAGTGACTTAATTTTGAATTAAATGTGGGTTCTCCCGAAATTTTAGTTACGCAATTCGCAAGTACAAGTACACATAAGGTTTACATCATCTTTACATACTTTCTGAAAATCAGACAAACCAGTCATTTTCATTTCGAATTACCGAATCCAAAATTGAGTTATGCAGAGCAATAAAGATGTAGAAGATTTTTTGGGAATAACTAAACGTTTCAGATTTTATAATACAACTATGATATCCTGCTCGGTTTTGCTCCCTAAAAAAACAATAAATAAATTCGATATTTAGGGGCTGCAGTTGTTCCTTCGATCGCTAGAAACCTGTCATCCAAGACCAAGTGATCAAGACAATTGATGAACAACGATTAGCAGTTGATCTAACGGTTAGCGTGTTGATTTCTAGATTTGTTAGTCTTGCTTAGATTTCCGGCAAGGGCCTAGTATTGTTTTACTTAATTTCATTCATCTCATCCTCCTCGTTAAAATACGTATACAGCACGGCCTAGGTTGTAATACTAAAATAGGATAAAGTAAAAAAAAAATGATGGTCAACAAGGAAACCAGATTCTGTAACTCATTTTATCACAGCCGGCCTATTCTATTTTATAACAATCGTAAGTGATTGGCTACAAGTTGACAGCCCCATTCTACATTACAAGAAATTAAAATGAACATAACCTACTTTCTACTTTTATAGTTTTGAGAGAATTTTGGTTTTTTCTCATTAATTTTCTCATAAAAAAGAATAAGGAAAGTAACGACATACTAAAATTTGATAAGTTACGTATAATATTAATAATAATAATAATAATAATATTCCTCTATAATCATTATGTTAATTCAGTAAATCAAAAGAATCCCCCTGTAAAGATTAAGAACTGTTGTGAAAGCAACAGTTTCACAACAGAGCTGTTCAATTTGCTGTGTTACACAGTTTGTCTCGGTCTTTATTACGGGCAAAGCACCTGAAGTACAAGAGGCTCTGTTGCGACGACCTAATAACAACAAAGGCAGTCATCTTTTCAAAAATAGGCTTGGATTGGTAATGAAGTTCACTTTGCACACAGTCCGTGAAAGACCGGAATTAAGATATCACCTGCATCAAAGTGGGCAAATGCTGGGGCAAACGCAACCGTACATTTCACTCTGTAAACGTAACGGAACATCAATGCACTCTTCACTTTCCCCCTGGTAAGCCTGGCACGTAATGCTTGTTATTCGTCAAAGTATCTGTTATTTTTTGGAAACAAACTGCGACCTACAATAGGTCGCCTACAATTATTAGGGTAACAGCTCTTAATGCGCGCGCAAACACACACACACACACACACACACCACATTACATTTAAGGCACGATTAAATATTTTGTTACATAAAGCAGTTTTATTTGTAATAAGTATAATGTAAAGAAAGTTTAAATGTTAAAAAAAAAAGATTCCTGGTTTCCATAATAATCGTTTTTTCGTACGAATCAATTACATAGTATTGAATGTTTTCCATTTAAAAATTTACAATAAAAATAAATTAAAAGGAAAATAAAATAGATATATTTTATGTATTTAGGAAATGTTTGGATAAAATCTAAACCGAATACGCAACTCGTACTCGAATTCATGCAATTTCCTGTCTAATCCAGTAAACATGACAATAAAAATCGGGTCATATTGTAATCCGAATTACAGAATATGTTATCCATAATTAGTTTTGCTCGATAGAAAAATATTTAAAAACATATGAAACGTAATCATTTGAACTTAATACACACCAAAAAAGTGATTTTATACAACCCACTCACTTAAAAAGTATTACATAACAATCTGATTATACCATAATTAACCAACTACTGCAAATAATCAATCAAGCTTCAATATACTTTCTTTTATTTTAACCAATATTAGACCTTCAGAGTTATTTCATCGACTGTATTTCACTTTTATTTTGACTGATTGAAGAAAGGCTTCACCTTAACTACTTGAAGTACTTCTCAGTATTAACAAGTGGTATATACGTTAGTAAATAGGAAAATTCGTTCAGGACGTTTTTGTTCAAAATAAATACGAATGACCATTTATATTTACGAAATGGAAACAATTACAATTCGAAAGTTAAGCGCATACTTCCTAGATAGTTCAACAATAAAATTATATTACAGGTGGTGGCAAGGATACATCTTTAACAACAAATGATAAGTTACTGAGAAACAAATTTTTTAAGGAATTTTAATTTCATATTAAAAAATTCGGTCTTTTTTTAAAATGTGTTGAATTTTTTTTTTTTTATAAAGAAATACGATATAATTTGTTTACATCAAAAAATAATTTAAATGCCAGGAAAAGATTTTTGAAAGTATATGTTTGGAGTGTCGCTTTATATGGAAGTGAAACTTGAACGATCGGAGTATCTGAGAAGAAAAGATTAGAAGCTTTTGAAATGCGGTGCTATAGGAGAATGTTAAAAATCAGACGGGTGGATAAAGTGACAAATAAAGAGGTATTGCGGCAAATAGATGAAGAAAGAAGCATTTGGAAAAACATAGTTAAAAGAAGAGACAGACTTATAGACCACATACTAAGGCATCCTGGAATAGTCGCTTTAATATTGGAAGGACAGGTAGAAGGAAAAAATTGTGTAGGAAGGCCACGCTTGGAATATATACTGAAATGAGGGTATACTGAAATGAAACGACTAGCACTAGATAGGGAAAAGTGGAGAGCTGCATCAAACCAGTCAAATGACTGAAGACAAACCAAAAAAAAAACTATATAATAATTCTTCGTACGAATCAGTTACATGGTACTGAATGTTCCCCATTTAATAATTAACAACAAATATAATTAAAAGGAAAAAAAATATATTTTATATATTTAGAACGTGTTTGGATAAAATTAAGCGGAATATGCAAACTCATAATCGAATTCATGTAATTACCTACCTAATCCAGTAAACATTTACAATAAAAATCGGAAGTCATGTTAAAATGTACTCTTAGGAGATTGAGCATCCATGGTCAGGGCATCGATATGCCGGCGGCTTGCGGACTTGCCATCGTGTAAGTGGATACCTCAGGCTCGTGGCCCGAGCCTACCAGTACTGGTTGGGAAGCTACTGTTCCCGACGCACGTATTGGCGGGCCGTCGAACACATAGGGGGCCCCGCCGACCCCAGACCCATATTACGTATAACGTTACACATTACATATAGAAAATTTTTTGGATAAATGTCTAAGCACTTGGGATGTGCAACTTAACAACTGATTACAATTTAAGATTTCAATGCTGCTTTGTTTTTTCGTAGTGAAAATATAACTGAAAAATGTAACAAGTATTTTCTAATACGTCAGCATTTTTTCTTTTACTACTTTGTACAGGTAATTTATTATTATTATTGTTATAATTATTAATCATTTGTTTTTAATTATGGAGTTAAGAAATAATTTTAAATAAATAAATAATATATATATATATATATATATATATATATATATATATATATATATATATATATATATATATATATATAATGTATGCGTATTAAAGAAATAATAGGGCTTATTCATAATTTTAGGCGATCAAATAACTTACAGTATTCACCGCTTCATTTTGAGTTGAATTTTAAAAAAACTTAATCCCTTAAAACCAGAAGCCACCTTGATTTTACAGGATTATAACTATTATTAACTTGTTTAAGCCACCTTGATTATCAACTATTTTTTTATATACGCAAACCCAAAAAACCTTTTTTCTAATTGAACACAGAAATGTATATTAAAGAGTAAATTTGACGAATTTTTAAAAATTGTAAAAAAGACTGAAAACTCATGGACTAGGTTTCGGAATCAAAATTGCAACCGTCTATTTTCAACTGGCAATGAACTACGACGGTCTCTCTACAACAATCCTGAATCGTTTTACTCCAAACTTAACATGTTTTATACAGCAAGTCCAAACTTGTTTCTTTGTTCTCGAAGTGTTATAAGGAACACCGAATGACAAATATGTTAAAGCTAGAAAAGCAACGAAAAAGAAGCAGGTAACGGAAGCAAAATAGCATTTTTGAGGTTATTGACAATGTTGGATTATACAACGATATGCGCAGGTAAGAATCTTTCACGTTGTTACCAATAACTTAATTTTTGCGTTGTTTAAAAGAAAACGTTGAGTGCACTAATACAACTTCGAAAAGATTGTAAAAAATTAATAACTTCAAAAAAGAAAAAATTGAGATGGGATGGAACTGACGATACCAAAAAGAAAAAATCTGCAATATAGTACTGACGCGAAAATTAGAAAATTGTACTTTACTGATATTTAAACAGATGTATTACGGATGGGTAAATGATATTATATACTTCAGTTAACAATTAAAATACAATTTTATTAAAAAAATTATTCGTATTTATTATATTCTTTTAAAAAGTTATTTATAAAGTATATCATAAAAATAAAGTTCTTTATTATTAAAATAAAAGAAAAAGTGAACAGGATATATGTATACAGATAAGATTAGAAATATCATCGTAACTAATTCAAGGTCGCTTCAGTTGCAGCAAACTGGTGGGAAACACTTTATACCAATAAGTAAAATATCACTGCCGTTCACAAAAAACTTTTCTATACACAAACATGAAGTAAAATGTACAATATTTGATTAGAATTAAATAGACTGCAATAAATAGGAAACTTACAATCTGTTTACACCATAAAAACAAAGCAAATAATAGTTTTCAGACTATTCCAGAAAGGTTTCAGGAGAATAATTAGCCTTATATTCACGGGAACCGGATGTTTTTAAAATAATCATAGAAAATTGAATATTTACTTTAAAAAAGTTTTATTGGTAATGAAACACTTGTTAAATCAAAGCATTTGTTACTTACTCATGAACGAAAAATTATGTCTAGCAAGTGATGTCCATTTTGGGCAATACATTGTTGTAGCCTTTCACGGTAACTGGCCTCAATTCTTTGCAGCATGTCTACATCAATCTAGGTGACGTGATTACGAATTGCGATCTTTAGGTCCTCCAATGTACGCGGTTTATTGCCGTACACACGCGATTTCAGAAACCCCCTACAAAAAAAAACAACTAGTCAAGTCGGGGGACGGAGGGGGCCAACGAATATCGCCGAATCTGGAAACGATCCGTCCCGGAAACAAGTTACGGAGAACAGCCATCGTTGCCCTCGCTGTGTGCGCTGTAGCTCCATCCTGCTGGAATAACACATTTTGAAAATCGATTCCCCGGTTTCGTAACTCAGGGATGAAAAACGTATTCAACATCGCAATGTAACGATCAGCTGTTACAGTTAAGGCAGCAACATTTTCTTCAAAAAAATATGATCCAATAACATCGACCTTTCCTGTTGCACACCAGACAATCACTTTTGGGCTATGAAGTGGTCTCTCGTGAAGCTGATGTAGGTTTCTTTCTGCCCAATACCGGCAATCCTGTTTGTTGACGAAGCCATTCAGATTAAAATGGGCTTCGTCATTCATTAACAATAACAAATTTTCATTTTCTTCAAAAAACGGTAAGCATTCGTCGACGAAATTGTAATCGCTGCGTGAAATCTTGCTCGTTTAACTGCTGCACGACGGCTATCTTGTTAGGATGGAAATGCAGGTCTGTATGCAGAATTCGTCTTACCGTACTTGTGCTCATTTGAAGCGCTGCTGAATGCCTTTGAATAGAGCGGCGTGGGCTTCTGACAACGGCTTCCCTTACTCGTTCGATGTTCTCCGGAGTGCTAGCGGTTCATCGGGGACCCGGTGGTTTTTTCTTCAATATTGAACCGCTTGTTCGAAGGTTGTTTACCCGTCGCAATATTGTGTTACGAGAAAGGACACTTGCATTACGATGGATATTAAACTGACGGCGGAAATCTCGCTGAACAGCAGATACGGATTCGTCATTTCGCACAAAACTGTCATACGCGTACAGGCGTTGGTCTAGCGCCCACGGCTCCATCTCAACGATTAAAATGTAAATGCTATGAACAAAGGAAACGTCAGACCCCAGCCACGTGCCCCTCCCACCACGAACGCCCGAGTACAATCCACTTCAAAAACATCCGGTTCCCGTGAATGATCCTGTATAATTAATAATGCGTTCGAATTTAATTAAAACGGTTGAATTTATAAAATCAATTCATTGTACTTTTACTTTGATTAACATTTAAAAATATTTCTGTAACATCAAATATCTTAGTAGTAAATAGATGATTTAAAATTTTATCACACGGTTTCAAACATATACGTTGTACTAAATACGAGTACATCGTATTATTCATAACGTGGAAAGCATAAAACTACGGAAATGAACTCTGTACCGGCTCTTGGAATGATCTTTAATTTCCGCAGAAAGCGCTACAAAAAGTTAAAAGCTTGTTCGTGATTATCCGATAATTAACAATACACAAATTTAATTCTACGGTGAAATTTAATTTTTCTGCATTCTTAGCAGGATGGACCATGAACTATTCTTTGGGAAGAATTATCTATCCCGTCAGCGATCGTTCGCCCGGTGCATAATTCTTTCTCATCATCCATCCCTAGCGATAATGATATCCACATATGGCGTTTCGAAGATGTAGGTTTCGAACAGAGGACTGTCTGCAGGCATATCCGGGGACTCTTTTTCCATTCCGATGGCGGTGCAGTAAACCAGCGGCTAAAGTAAAATTAGGTGTCGTAATCAACCCACCGGGTTGGTCTAGTGGTTGGTTAACGCGTCTAACAAAATCAGCTGATTTGGAAGTCGAGAGTTACAGCGTTCAAGTCCTAGTAAAGCCAGTTATTTTTACACGGATTTAAATACTAGATCGTGGATACCGGTGTTCTTTGGTGGTTGGGTGGGTTTCAATTAACCACACATCTCAGGAACGGTCGAACTGAGAATGTACAAGACTACACTTCATTCACACTCATACATATCATCCTCATTCATCCTCTGAAGAATTATCTAAACGGTAGTTACCGGAGGCTAAACAGGAAAAAGAAAAGGATGAATGAGGATGATATGTATGAGTGTGAATGAAGTGTAGTCTTGTACATTCTCAGTTCGACCGTTCCTGAAATGTGTGGTTAATTGAAACCCAACCACCAAAGAACACCGGTATCCACGATCTAGTATTCAAATCCGTGTAAAAATAACTGGCTTTACTAGGACTTGAACGCTGTAACTCTCGACTTCCAAATCAGCTGATTTGGGAAGACGCGTTAACGACTAGACCAACCCGGTGGGTTATCCTCATTTATCCTCTGAAGTATTATCTAAACGGTAGTTACCGGACGCTAAACAGGAAAAAGAAAGAAAGAAAAAGGTGTATATTTTAAAATGTGTGATATTTTAAAATGTAAATACAATAATTTTCAAAAAAAAAAAAATCAAAGACGTTTGTAATTTCAATTATTCATCACAATTACACACTTGTGTAATTTATAAAATTACATAGAATTATTTATTTAACGGCTATTATTAAAATCAAAAATTCGTATTAAATTACAGGCTTCTATAATAAAATAAATTCGTTTATGTGTGGGCGGTCATTATTTACAATTTCATACACTGTATTTTAATAAACCGTACTCGTATAACAATTATTTCAATTAAGTTGTAATACAAAGAGTCTAAGATGAAGGATTATTAGTTTTAATTAATAATTACTGCAGTTAATATTTTACAGAAACTTTTTTTAACGCTAATAACTTTTAAAGACCACAAAAGCATGCGATTTACAAAAATAAAAATTAACTGTAACAACATAGGCATTCCTTAAATTATAATCTGGCAATAATAAACAGCCCTTAATTTTTAGCATTAATATAATAAATATCCTTCATTATTATTCTTAATTTGAAAAATACACATTTAATTAAACTCCAGGATAATTTTAAAAAAAATATATAGTAATTTCCAAGTCTATTTGGTTTTAAGTTGAAGTTTCTTAATACATGAATCGCGGTTATGATTACGATATAATACTTCTCGTTAGTAAAACTAAACAGTATAAAGTTTCTTTTGAATAAGAAAAAACTGAAGGGATCCGGTTCTACCATTCATCAAATAATCCCAACCGATACATGACGTCACAACTAGGTCATAATTACCGCCTAGAAACAAATATCATGTAACTGATACTTTTTTCCAAATTGAACAGAGAAATTTTAATATTATGCGGTATAAGTACGTTTAATATGTATGTAATTTTTATTATATATTTTCGGTAAAACTGTTAGTATAAGCATTTGACTGTAAAGTAGTAACTTATATTACGTCGAGTTATTGAGTTATCGATGTAAAACTGTGCGCGCGCGCCTGACGTGGCAACCCATCAGTTGATAATTTTCCCCATACCACCTTATTTACTTTTTGTATAAAGTGTATTGACATAATTTAGTAAAAACTGACTATCAGAATTATTTTTTCCTGTAGTAAGTGTAAATATCCTACTTGCTTTTTTTTCAAATTCTATTAATTTATTCTGTACACGAAAAACAATTTTACAATATAATGTTATCATTTTAAAACAACTTTTGACGTGCACTTGCTTTATCAAACAGGAAGTATACAGAAAAGAATTAATAATTTTCCCTTATTAACTAGTTGTTTTTTCAATAATCTAATCGTCATATTTTAATTTTTTATCTACCGCTTGACACAATGTTAGTGGAAATAATTTATTACAACTACAGAAAAAAAATTAATGTTAATACTTTCAACTTACAATGTTACATAATTTAAAGTGTAACATGTTATAACTATACGGTGAAACACTGGAATTTTTGAAATGCCATTCTATAAAGAGAAACTTATAAAAAACGAATAAAAAAGATGAAAACTGAAATTTTTAAAAATGGATAATGTACAACTTAATTGTACGTCCACGTAAATGTCTACGATAATGGAAAAATCAGTTTTTATTAATCACCTATATTTCTCTGTGCTGAAATATAACAAACAATTAGACCGTTGCGTTACATTTCCGAAAACAGAAAACTCAAAAAAAGATAGCGATGACTTAATTATGTTTCTGAAATAAAAACTATTTTATCTTGAAATTAAAACTAATGAATCTTTCATGAAGTATCCGACTCGTAAGTGCATTCAAGACTAGTTCTATACGCAAAATTATTCATACTATTATTAATTATAGTCAAAATTATTACATTAACATGTTTTCAAAAAATTGGATACCACACGTGAGAATTTCATTACATTCAATCGTCCATTTTAACATTTTTTTTTATGAGATTACGGATTCAACTGCTATATTCATTAGCCCAAATGAAATTTTTTTTAGCGTATCAAAAATGATATTCTTAATCGGGATTCGAACCCGGGACCTCCGTCCGGATGGAAGGCCGAGACTCTACCACTCCGCCACGGAGATCGGCGAAGCAAGCGGCTTAATTTTTTTAAATTAAAATACGAGTGATATGTAAATGGATACTTAAAATTAAACACGATGAACCGTATACCGTGTATAGACTACACAACTTCAAATGTGGTATCGATTAACTTAATAAATACAGAAATTCTGAATACATATAAAACGTTTAAAGAGCGGAATTCATTTTTCTTTACTTCGATTCATAAATATCGAAACCGATGTGTTCGTATTATCGATTCCTTTTTATTATCTGTAAATGAACTCCCAGACAAAATTCTGAAAATCTTTCTTAAGAAGTCGAACTTTATATACTTTAATTCTCTTGAAAATTTTTATAAAAAATGCATTCTTAAACTTCTTAAAAAGTTATAAAAAACGTTGTAAACGAATAGGCCGGTTTCGAACACGTGCCCAATTCACAAGATTTTCACACTTTCACAAGCTATAGCTCCAAAATGGTAAGTTGTCTGTTTTTTTTTTTTTTTTTTTTTTTTTTTTTTTTTTGAGATTAACAACTTTTACAAATTCAATACAGACGAAAAACAATTATTTCCGGTGAAAAAAAAACGAAAAAACACGTTTTTTTTACAAATTCAGCGCCACCTAGTATTTCAATTTCAAATTATACGGCATAACTTCAAAGACATTAATTGTAGAGGAGAATGTCCTCTACATTTTTTGTTTGAAAAACTTTTCTCTAAAATGCATAGATTCTGAGAAAAACGCATTTCAAAAACTTTTTGAGTTTTTCAAAAATCTATAAGAGGGGGGATGTTAAAAATCTGGCGTTAAGCTTCCCTCATCACCCCTAACATATGAAAAAAACATCAATCGGTAGGTAAGGATTTTCAAATAAAAATACAAATTGACTGTACTATATGTTATATGGTTGTCAAAAACACGAGATCTTGCAGAACAGAAATAAAATAACCGAAGTACTGCACGCAAAAATTATAAATAATTTAAACCACATTCGCTAAATAAAAATACTACATAAGCTTATTTTTACTGATGATAGACATTACCTTTCCTGATATAAGAATTCCTGAACAATTATCCTATACACCTACAAGCAGATAGGTTGCTTGTAGCTTCCTAGGATCCTACAAGCTCGTAGCTTGTAGGCTGTTTGTATCATACTCTTATGATACTTTTTCTTTTTCTTTTTTTTCCTGTTTAGCCTCCGGTAACTACCGTTTAGATAATTCTTCAGAGGATGAATGAGGATGATGTGTATGAGTGTAAATGAAGTGTAGTCTTGTACAATCTCAGTTCGACTATTCCTGAGATGTGTGGTTAATTGAAACCCAACCACCAAAGAACACCGGTATCCACGATCTAGTATTCAAATCCATGTAAAAACAACTGGCTTTACTAAGACTTGAACGCTGTAACTCTCGATTTCCAAATCAGCTGATTTGGGAAGACGCGTTAACCACTAGACCAACCTGGTGGGTTACTCTTATGATACTAATAGACGGCTATGCGATATAAGTGTATGTAAGCATTTAATAGCTTAATCGGTGCATACATTTCAAAACATACCTTTGTTTTCAAAACAAATCCTATAAATAAACAGTTATGGAATTACAGATTATCTAAATACCACATCGTAATTTATATATAGTGAATCATAACACTGAAAAAGTCAAATAATGAGACATTAAAATGGCATTACTAAGAATTCTAATAAATGATGAGTCAGTCTAATATTAAAACGTACATCAGAAGAAAGGACAAATAATTAGTAGCATAAATTTACATCGTAATTTCAAGATATAAATGCCGTTTTATTAACATGAAAATACGGTATTCACCTATGTCATACGCGCACCCAGATTCGTAAAACTGTAAAAAAAATATTGTTACGGTTTTGCATTTTATTAAAAAAATCACCATAGAAAACTGAACGTATAACAATAGCATCTGTTATTTGCATATCAGTCTATACTGTAAATATTTAATTCAAAGCATAGAAAATAATAGTAGATATGTTGTTCTCCTGAAATTCTAGGTTCCTGAGGTTCTAGGTTCACGGAAAATGTTTTTGGCTCTTTGGCTACTCTTTGGCGCATGTGGACAATATGAAAAAAGGAAATTAAATTGTCATGCGGAACCTCCGGACAAAATATTACATTAGCGTCGAGCAACCAGATTTTTCTACTTTGTAGGAATGACAGTTTAATTTGTAAAAAATATTTTAATTGTACAATTTTTTGTCTGACATAATAGTGTGTATGGTAGCAGTGCTAGATCACGCCTTCGGGCAACAGTGAACCGAGGCACCAAGCGGTTTGCATAATCCGAGGAGCAATGTCTTTTACGCAAGAACAACGCTTCTTTATTGATGGGAGTTACTGCGAATCGAAATCGTACGCAAAGTGTCAATAAGATTTTTTAAGTGCTTTTCCAGGTGCTAATGTGCCAAAAAAATCAACCATATGTCGTTTAATTTAATTTTCCTTCTATACTTTTTTTAGGCTGAATTACAAAGAAATTGACGTACTTATTATGAAAATTAATATACGGAATAAAATAAATAAAAATAGATTAAACGTAAAATATAGTTTACAAAACTTTCTACGCAATACCATTTTATAATGGTGTAAATATCCGTTGTTGGATATTTATAGCATTATAAAACGGTATCGCTTAGAAACTTTCGTTTCGTTATTTAATTCTTAATAGAGAATTCTTATCAGAAACGGAACTTATAGTTCCTGTTTTGACGACTTTAAGCAGAACCTGATGAATTTACAGTCTTACTGAACTATCTACCATTATCGTTACGGTTTTTTTCCTTAACCCGAAACCGACTCACCGGATGAGGTGCATACTAAGTTCTAAAAAGCAAAATTCTTGGTAATCCCTTTAAGAAAAAAAAAATGTTTTCTTTTTTGTTAAAAGAAAAAGTATTAATAGGTCATCCTCATTCAGGGTTACTTAAAATAATTGCTGTAAAAAGTCTAACAATAATTATATCGTCAGGAATGAACTATATATTAAATCCCTTTATTTTTGTTAATTAAAAAAAAAAATACTATTAGACAAATCGTTAATTAGAAAATTTGTTTCATTAGTGAACAATTATTACTACCTCCACACAAACTAGAAAAATTTAATGAAGTAAATAAAATAATAAATATCGGTACTTTACTTCCTACTGTTGTAATACAGTAGTAAAAATACAAAAGACAAAACGATGACCTACATAACAATAATCGATACTTTTTTAATTTATTTTCATCTTTATAGAATTCTAAAATGAACTTATATCCTTTCAATTACAAGCTCGAATGAGAATATTCTATCATAAAAGAAAATAATAAATAATAAACTAGATAAGACAATAAAAATATAAATAAATCTAATACTTACAGTAAAATGGAAAAACCGGAGAGGAAATCGTTTGTTCAAAGGCATCTGTAAAAATATAATCGTAAATAAATTATATTGCAAATATAAAATTCTATTATAGCACATAAAATTCTATCTAAAAATTATATTTTGGTAACTTCAATCAAGAATACAGTTTAAATAATTAAAAGAATTAAAAAAAGTAGTAATAATTTAGACTAATATATCAGATTTAACAAACCGCATTAAATATCGCTCGGTAAATTTAGCACAGAATTTCATAACATATCACGAGTTTACATCGTACCCTTTATTAAAACCGATAACTCGTATATAATAAAGAACTTCAACTGCACAGCCTATATAGACAGAGGGGTTACAAGCTCCTATTTTGTAAGGATGGAGGGTAATAGGTAGCGGATCGTATCCCACAAGGGATGATATAGACTTAATAAGCCTACCTCAGCGTTCTAAGCCAAATGAACAAGCAAGGGGAATATAAACAGATGATAAAATCCTACCGATATCTATCTCGTACAAGTACAAGCCCCCTATATCGATTTATTAACCGGTAAAAATGACTGCAGTAGGGTTTACCATGAAATGAATACCACAAACCCACTATTAGTTATATAATCAGTTTCACAATAGGAAATTTAAAGTTGTTTTATAAGTAATAATTATTGATTTTGGATTTTTTATTTTAATTATAATTTGAAACTGGATTGAATAACAATTTTTTAAATTTAGCTCTTAATTATTATATACATATCACCAGTCAAACACCACTTTTCTTTCATTTTTAGAATTTTTTATCAATTTTTTTTTAAGTTTATAATTAACTTTTATTTTTAAATCAATTTAACTGTGAAAATATTGTTTATTAATAATAATATTATTAATGATAATAATAATAATAAAATAATAATTTCCAAAGAAAAAAATTTGAATTTTATTTTGTTTAAAGTTTTATTTTTAGTCAGTTTTTACAAATAAATAAAAAAATTATAAATAAATGAGATAATAAAATTGACGTTAAAAAAAGACAGTTTCCGGCGAAACTACTTAAGAACTCAATTCAACATCCAAAAGGAATGAATATGAAATAAGAAATACAATATGAGAAACACAAAGAAAGAAAAAGATTTTAACTAAATATGAAATTAAAACAAGCAGAAAAAGGATAAGATGTCGAAAGTTATACCCTGGATCCAAAACATGCTGCCGTTTTAACCGACGACATCGTTACCGTTATCTAGCTGGTTCACAACGAGGTAGTTGTCATGCCTGTTGAGACGCTGCTCATAGTTGTACGTAAAGCGCCGAATATCATCCCGAACTTATAGAATCTGCAGATAATCGTGAATCTCGCTGTTCCTTACAAACCATGGCACATTTGTTACATTTCGGAATAGCTTGTTTTGAAACCGTTAAATAATTTCTACGTTGCTCTTGTTTGTCGTTCGCTAGAGTTGAATATCATTAGGTCCACATTGGTTTTAAAGTAACATTGTATAGTGGAATTTTATTAGAAAGTGATAATTAGAACGTCTTACAATTAACCAGAACATGTGTTAGCTTTATATTCGGCCGTGTAAAGGTGTGTCCGATTAAATTGTATTCTCGATGATCTTTTTGTATGCGTCAATATCATTAGAATTTACTTTGTTTGTTTATTATTGACTACACAAATAGTGACACCTACACTTTTCGTCACAACGGTATCAGTTAATTCATATAATTTAAGGAGATCAAGGATTCCTTACAAAATGATTGCAGGAGGCTTAACAGATTTTTTTTTATTCAATTCCCTCGTTTTTTTCCTCCATCGGAAGTCGCCAAATCGATTTTTTAAAGGAAATTCGTAACTTGTGGTGGTTACACGTTTTCGCGATAGCCTGGCTTTTTGTAAAGTGGGAACAGATTGCTACGGTGGTAGATTATTTTGTCTATCTGTTGAATCAACTTCTGACTCGCTATTCGTACTACCGAAAATGCTACCGCAAGTCAATGAGAGGCGGGACATTCGTGGGTCCCTGTTCGACTTACTTACATAAGACACTCCCTTTCTGTTTAGTTGCTGAATGGCTTTGTCAGTGATCGTACGGATTCTGGGAAGTATTCACACACGCCATTTCACTGATGTTATCCGTATCAGCCTGAAGCCTTTCCATTTCAACAGTTTAATTAATTATATTTTAAATAATATTTCAATAATAATTCAAAACCTTGTAAAGGCAATTATTTTTATATGGATCTGAATACTATATCGTGAAAACCGGTGTTCATTGGTGGTTGGGTTTTAATTAACCACACATCTCAGGAATAGTCGACCTTTGATTGTACAAGACTACAATTAATTTACATTCATACGTGCAATCCTCATTCATCACCTGAAGTAATACCTTACGGTGGTGTTTAGCCTTCCAGAGGCTAAAGAGAAAAAAAACTCAATTAGTAAAAAAAAAGAACTTACCTATAGATTAAATTAATCACAACAGAAAATATAAATTGTTTATTATAAACTATTTTATTAACAAATAAATAACTAACTTCAATTCGACACTGAAATTAAATTAAAAAAAAAATTCCATAATAATAACACATCCATCACAAATTAACAACGGCTGATCCCATTTCAATAATTTAATGATTTATTTATAAACTTGAAAACAAAAACAAAAATCAAATGTTTGTCTAACAATTAATTCGTCAAGATTGGAATCCTCGCAATATTATCAGATTACTGAGGAGTTAGTGATTTGTTTGTTAATGAATTCTCTAGTTATATTTTCCTACATCATAATTAAGGAATTCCGGAAATAATAAAGTATTCCATTCGTAAGTCTTATAAAAAAATAATAATTTGTCTCTCATAATCCTAAAATCTTGGTGGCCACATGCCTCGACCTACAAAGTAGGTCGAGGCTTGTAGCCAAATAATATTGATTTGAGCTAATCAATATTATGATTTCCTCAACGAAAGGAATTCTTTGGTAATCGTGTTATCGGTCGAGGCTTGTGGCCATCAAGATCTCCAGATTTGACTGCGGCGGATTTTTTTCTACGGGGTTACCTCAAAGAAAAAGCCTACAGCAACAAACCACGAACACTTGAACGATTGAAAGTCGATATTGAACAAGCTGTATTAAATATCCAGCCACAAACTTTGAAAAAAGTTGCAAGAAACGCTGTAAAAAGAATTGAAGCTAAATGTAAGGTAATGGATGGTAATAATAAAAATTACATTTACATTTACACATGCCTTTTTACTATTTCAATACCTACCAATATAAGGTTGGGTTGCGTTTTATATGGGACACCCTGTATATATAATCGCCTGAACAACTTCAATAGACAGGAATTTATGATTTTCTAAAAAGGATTTATTGGTAAAATCTTCATATCACTTGGAGTCTAAAGCCCTTTCAGACCGTGTCAATATTAATATGTTCCCAAATAATCAACAATCTGAAGCCGCTTAATGCTTGAAGAAAGACAGGATTTATTCTCAAAATAGTTTTAAACTAATACTCAGCAAGTCATCAAAATGTATATAAGCGCTTGGAATTCTCCATAAAAATGAAGATAAAAGTTTATTAAAATGTAGAAAACTGTTTTTGAGAATTTCAGTTTTTAAACCGAGAGAGCTTAATACTCGTATTGTGGTCTGTGCCGATTGTACAGAAATAGTACCTATTTTCTTTTCTTCAATTCGGGACTGGTTATTTTTACTTATAGTATTTTTTCTGCAGTATTACCATATAAAATTTACATTAAGCGTCTCAATTAATTAACCTTAGCGGAGAACACGGTATACGTAAAGAAATAATAACGATGTCGTAACATCGAACGGAAAAAGTAATAGCTTACAAAAACTAATATCTTACCTAATTTTACGCCGATGCTGATCTTGATCACCAAATAATATTTGTTAAAAGTGAGGCCGACTCCTATATGAGGTGTACAGATTGTCTACAAATAGTCTACAGTGATAACAATGCACTATCTTCCAGAACGGAATTTCTGTTCATACCAAAGAACTCGCGGACTGTTAGCCTAGGTTCGTAACCCTTAACCTGCCACATGACGCGATCTTCGAGAACATGCTCCACATTACCCCTCACTCAGACTTCGAAAAATTGAAATAATTCTACAATAGAGTACAAAAAAAGATTTCATGAAACAAATAATCTGTGTGTAATCGTGTAACAAGATAAGGAACCAAAACGGTACGATTACCTGAGCGATTAATTTTTTTTAAATTTAATCGGTTGAAAATAATTATTAAGAAACGGAAGAGAAACAGAAAATGAAGCGTGGGTTTTCAAGGTGGATTCCCGGAAATTAGT
Organism: Lycorma delicatula; assembly: GCF_047948215.1. Taxonomy (NCBI): domain Eukaryota; kingdom Metazoa; phylum Arthropoda; class Insecta; order Hemiptera; family Fulgoridae; genus Lycorma; species Lycorma delicatula. Next base: position 6,596,344 of record NC_134455.1, on the reverse strand, counting down.
GAACGAAATAATTATACCGATGGATAAAATGTTAATAACGTACTGACTGCGTATGACCGGTTTCCCTCGTGGAAAATCCACCTACCTATCTATCGTCCGACTACTATTTAACGCTAACACCACCTACATTACTCAATAATTATAATAAAAATAATAATCAGATATTTTAATAAAACATGTAATATTAGCCGACGATATAATGCAAAATAAATTGCGTAACGTCAAACAATACTGGTAGACTCAGCACGGATAATTAGATACTAGACTCGACATAGGTCTTATTTTATTTGAAGTTGCGCAACTCTCCTTGCAAGGTCATCATCGAGAGCTTTCACATATTAAGTTACACAGGATATTTTAAGCAGCGACTGGTTTCCATATATATCTACGAAATGGGCGGTGTTCAACGAATATAGCTTTGCATAAAAGTCATGCTTGAAAGTAAATTATCCTCTTCAAAACGATCACATTAATGGTAGAAATATATATACGTTTCTAAATCCTTATAAAGATATTACGATTTGTAATTAATAATCATACTTACCTTAATATTGAACAAAATTATCCGATTTAAATTTTCAATTACTACAAAACGTCGGCAATATTTTTAACAACAAATTACTAATAAAGATTACGGAAAAAGTAATATAGTGTATTAAAGTAATAATAGTGTATTATTTATCTAAATTTTTAATAAAAATTGACTCTCTTATTAAAACTAATAGTTCTGATAGATGTAAGTAGATAGATATTGAGGTAGAAGAAATTAATAGCTGTTCACCCAATTTATTATTAACCAACTAACGATAAAAATTTCGTCCTCTATTTTTGTAATACAAAAAAAAAAAATTAATGCACTTCATTTTTCAATAACCGGACAGATTTTACTGAAGATTAATGAGAAAAGAAAATTGAAGAAAAGGTTAAACGTCTCATGAAGAGGATAATGGCCCAAAAATGTAAGAAAATAAGATTTTAATAGAAAAATAACAGAACACCACGTACAGCAAACAACATATAAACCAGAGCGCAAAACACGGACACGTATACCGCAACAGAGGTAACGAGTAGAGAATATTACTTTCACAGTTTTGAGAGAGAATAACAGCAACGTGGCGTATATGCACACCTATTTTACGTCGTAATTTTTTTTAAACAGATTGTATTATTTTCTTACTTCTAGTCATAATAATATTTAATAATTTTATTTTCAGGAACAATTTCTTAAAATAATTAGATATTATTCGATAAATTTATAGTAATAATTTTTATAATAAAAAGAATATGAAAAATACCGGGAGAAAAGAGAACTGAAAGAAGTCAGCTGATATCTCACTAAATCGC